>NC_051308.1:5548673-5862544 GCF_015220235.1 Choloepus didactylus | reverse complement strand
ATTATAAGTCTGAAAATCTGTAGGTCTCTCCACTTTCAGTTTTTGTATTGTTTACTCGGGTTTTTCTCCTTTCGTCTTCCTCAGTCTTTGTAGGTATTTAGCAGTTTTAATATCCTCTTCAAATAAAAATGTTTGGCTTCATTATTTTCCTCAATTTCTTTTTTTAGTATGGTTTGTTTTTCACTGATTTCTGCTCTTATCTTTTTAATGTCTAACTTCTATTTATTTGGGTTAAATTTTCTATTATTTTTCTAACTTCTCAAGTTGAAAGTTTAGGTTATTGATTTTAAAATGCTCTTCTTCTCTAACACGAGCATTTAAAGTTAAAAATTTCCCTGTGAGCCCTGCTTTGGCTGTTTTATACAAATTTTGATTTGTTATGCTTTCATTGTTATTTAGTTTGAAAATCAAGAAAGTGACTTTTTTTCACAGATTTTTTTTAGAAGTATGCTTCTTCTAAAAATTTGGGTATTTTCTTGATATCTTATTTTTATTATCATAATTTGTTTCCATTGTGGTGTGAGAACATGCTGTATTATTTAAGTATTTTGAAATTCATTAATACTTTCTCTATCCTCTTCTTGGACTTTGAATACTTATATGTTAAATTGTCTAATATTATTAATTAAATTATTGATACTCTAGTTTGTTAAAAAAATTATTTTTCTTGTGTTTTAGTTTGTATATTTTCTCTTGGCTACTTTTAGTCGGATACAATTTTTTTTTATTTCAGATATTCCATTTGTACATGCCAGCATTTCCATTTGGCTCTTTCCTTAGGTTTTCTATGGTTCTAAGGAAAAACACTAAATCTACACTAATTTTATCCATATTTTCTTGCAAATTCTTTAGCACATTCATAATAATTTTTCTAGAGTCCTTACTTGATAACTTTAATAACTGGCTCATTAATGAGATTGCTTTTATAGGCAGTTCTCTCTTTATTTGTAAGATATATTTATGCTTTTTGCATGTTTAGTCATTTTTATTGTATTTTATTTGTATTAAAAACAGTGGAATCCCATTCAGAAAAAGTTAAAGAAGGTGAAAAAGGGATCCGACTTCAATTAGAGATATGAATGAAATGGCCTTGGTTAGGACTAAGTTAGATCAGAGGAAGATAATGACTGTATTTTAAAACTTCAACTTCTGTGTGAGAGCAAAGGAAGAAATGTTTATTTGGTGGAAAGCCTTTATTTTCTGTAGCACACTGTATAATTTAACTTGTATGATCAGTTTATTCAAACATCATTATTATATGGAACTTTGAACAGGGAGTGAGATCTGGTTGGCTTGTACAGGTTAGTGTGAAGCCCTGATACATCCCAGAGTAATTTGGACAGAGGATAAAGAAATATTTGAAAATTCCCCTTGAGGGACTGGGGGAAAATATGGAAATATTAAATATACCTACCTGGGGAATTCCTTATATTTTCGCAAACATTGGAGACTACCAATTTAGTAGGCCAAGCCCTCAAACTTGGGGCTTGCCCTTTTGAAACCTGTTACTGCAAAGGAGAGTCTAAGCCTACTTATAATTGAGCCTAAAAGTCACCCCCTGAGAACCTCTTTTGTTGCTCAGATGTGGCCTCTCTCTCTAGGCCAATTTACTGGATGGACTCACTTCCCTCCCCCCTCTGTGGGGCATGACTCCCTGGCAATGTGGGACATGACTTCTGGGGATGAGGCTGGACCAGGCCTCATGGGATTGAGAAAGCCTTCTTGACCGAAAGGGAGAAGAAAAATGAAACAAAGTTTCAATGGCTGAGAGACTTCAAATGGGGTCGAGAGGTCACTTTGAGGTTATTCTTTTACATTATATAGATATCCCTTTTTAGTTTTTAGTGTATGGGAATAGCTAGAAGGAAATACCTGAAACTATTGAATGTTATATAGATATCTCTTTTTTTTTAGTTTTTAGTGTATGGGAATAGCTAGAAGGAAATACCTGAAACTGTTGAACTGCAACCCAGTAACCTTGATTCTTAAAGACAATTGTGTAACTATGTAGCTTACATGGTGTGATGGTGTGATTTTGAAAACTTTGTGGCTCATGCTTCTTTATCCAGAGTGTGGACAGAGGAGTAGAAAAATGGGGACAAAAAAGTAAATGAGTAATATAGGGCAGTATGGGGGAGATGGGTTGTTTTGGGTGTTCTTATTTTATTTTTATTTTTATTATTTTTTGGAGTAATGAAAACATTCAAAAATTGAATGTGGTGATGAATGCACAACTATATGATGATATTGTTAACAATTGATTGTATACTTTGGATGATTCTATGGTATATGACTATATCTCAATAAAACTACAAGCAACTAAAAAAAAAAAAAAGTGGAGATTGAACTGTACTATATACTTGTGTTTTGTTTATTTCCCAACAACAAGCCCTGTTCTCTGACAGTTAGGATACTGAACTGACCATTCAGGTTTCTCCTAGAGTTTGGTTAAGCTGAAACTAGGGCACAGTTTATTGTGTTTTTCTCCAGTTAACCCAAATTGCAAACTTTGGGACATCCACTATCTTTCTGATCTTGTCAGTATTTAAGCTAATTTGATGTTTGGCTGCTGTTTCAAATATTTTAGATTCACCTCTGGCATAGCTCTAAACTCTAAGTATTTGTGAATGTGTGAGACCACGTGATTTTCTTCATCTCAATAAAATCTCTTCATTTTGGTCAGTACCCCGTCCTCTGTATACCATATACCAGTGTCTAGAACAGACATTACCCCCAATATGAAAGCTTCCATGACTCTCTATTTTTATCCAACAAATCTTCCTTGCTTTCTTTATTAGTTCCATAGAAAACCTTAATTTTTAATTGCCTGTTTTTTGCTATTTTCACCATTTGAGAAAAAGTTTGTGCATCCTTCTACATCATAACCTAAAACTGGAAGTTCTTGGTATCCTAATAGTCAGGCAATTGGGATCTATCTATTGTGGTAGATATCTTTATATGTCAATAAGTCTGCATCTACATATCATTATTTAGAATAACATCAGAGTATTCTATTGTGTTTTTATACCATATTTTCTTTAATCCATCCTCTGCTTAAGTATGGGCTTTAGATAAACATTGATATCCTTTCAAATTACTTCTGATTTACCACCATTTCACATATAACCCATGTGTCTGCCTTTCACAACCACTTTTACAGCTAAGTTTCCCCTAGGGTACAATGGGGGAAGCAATAGATTTAATTCTATATCTCTCTTCAGTTTCCTTAATTGCTGCTCTACAACATCCTGTTATAGCTCCCAGTTGCTCACTGGATGCTGATATTCAAGTGGAACTCTCGAGCACAGTCTTCTCTGCTTAAAGCTGCTCCTCTCTAAAGGTGCCAAGGACTCTTAGTTGTGACATTTGCCACACTGGCTCTGCAGTCTCAGGAGGCTTTAGAGCGTGCCTTAAATTCATTTTGAAGACCTGAAAAAATTTATAGCACGGGAGAAGGAAAGGATAAATCTCCACTCTAGTTAGGGTTTTTCTCCAAATCTAATAAAGTATATCTAAGAAGATAACCAAGTTTCTAATGTGGCATGTGTCTTTTCCTTCACACTGTCTCCTATTAAAAAGGAGCTAGCACATGACTCCCAGGGCTATGAATCTCCCGGGCAATGTGGGCCATAACTCCCAGGGATGAACCTGGACCCAGCATCATGGGATTGAGAAAATCTTCTTGACCAAAAGGGGGAAGAGAAATGAAACAAAATAAATTTTTTGGAGAAATGAAAATGTTCAAAAATTGGTTTTGGTGATGAATACACAACCATATGATGGTAACTTGAACAATTTATTGTACACTGTGGATGATTGTAGGGTCTGTGAATATATCTCAATAAAACTGAATTGAAGAAAGAAAAGGGGGGCTCAGCAAAAGGGGGCATTCATCTCAAACCTGTTCTTGAGATATATAACTCTACTGATGGAGAATGATTTCGTTTTCATAATGATTCCTCCTACTGTTATTCATGTATTTTCACAAGTATAACTCATTCACCCCAGAGTATTGCTACAGGGAAATTTAAACAGGATGATCACTGATGCTTGTTTATATTCCAGTTGCCTGACTATGGTGAATTAAGAAAGAGATGGCCTCAGGGGTGCTGGAAATGCTGGACTATTGTGAGCTGCAGCTCTGCAGGCCATTCTGAAAGCCCCAGCTGCTGCATCTAACATGGGATGGAATATCCCCCAAACGGGTGCTCCTCCTAGAATGGCTCACTTGATCTGGACAAGGAGCACCAGAAACTAATAGTGTAATCAAATCATGGCTTCCTCTAATTTCCAACTTTGGAAAAACCCAGGGGTTTCATTTGATCCCAAAGTAGGGTAAAGCACTAATGAAAACAATAAGATAGGAGGTGACTTCAAACTCATGCTCACACATGCACTGTTTCTTGTTATCATCTAATTTATTTAAATATCTGTTCTAAATTAAATATGCTAATGACATCTGTTCTTAAATAAAGTGGAAAAGTACCAGAAAAGATATTAGGAATCACAGTCTTTCTTACATTGGAAAATATAATGCTTAGGACACACAAAAAAACATTTTAGAACTGTTGGTCTAAAACAGGGGTCAGCAAATTACGACCTATGGGCCCAATCTTGCTGGTTACCTATTTGGTAAACAACATTTTAATAAGCCATGCTCAGTTTTTGGTGTATTGTATATGACTGCTTTTCCACTTCAATGGCAGAGTTGAGTAGTTGTGACAAAGACCATGTGGTCTGCAAAGACTAAAATAGTTACTATCTGGCTTTACATAAAAGATGTCCTGACTTCTCATCTACCACTTTGAAAAGAAAATTAACTGAAACATACAGCCTATTAACAGGTAATAAAAATGACAAATAATAGATTAACATAATAGAAGTGAACAGAGAAGTTTACTAAATTGCAAAATAAATGCCAGTGCCGGTGTGATTCTGACGCTAATGACCTACTCCTTATAGGGGACATGGGAATCAGGAAAGCTAGAGGTGATATCTCAGTGCTGGGTCATGTCCTTATCCTTTGGGCTTCTGTGTCCTCCCTGGCTGTCAGCATTGTATTATTTTAAATCTCATGCTCCTTAGCTTCACATGTGATGTTCTAATAGCAACATGATCTGTTCACGTAGAAAGTGCTCTGTCTGTGTTTTGCTCAAATTTAAATCCTTAAATGACAGTTTCTCTGAATTGGGCGCATAGCTCTCAGTAGATTTGCTGCATTTGCTCCTAATTGCTAATGAGCCAGCCTGGGACACACAAGAGGAAAGATATTCCTATAGGAGCTGTACTTTATGGGACTTCTCTTGCAAGTGTGCCTGTGCTTTGATGGGAAATACATTTTCTGATAGAGAGGGACTGGGCTGACTTTAAGTGGGCAAAATGGAATATTCTGGATAGAGCGTTGCCTGAAAAATCCCACAGCTTCACTCAAGTTCTGTCATCTCATTTATGAATTTAATGCATATATTCCCACTACAAAACATCAGCGGGCTGCTGGGATTCAGCTGGCAGAGATAGGAATTTGCTCTTTTACATTTTCTTTATAAATGTTAATTGATTAATTAATAAATTTATTTACTACCAATAAAATGAATAATTCAGCCAAATTTTGGCAGACAAGTTTGTCAATAAAACTGTTAAAAAAATAAAACAAATATTGGGGAGTAAAATGTCGTTATCAATGAATTAATCAAAAAGTATATCTCAAACATAATTACCAAATTATATCTCAGTATAATTTCAGAATCAAAGTATAAATTAACCTTATCATAATGCATCAAGTTATGAGTCAGGTTTGGGATGATGTGCATACTGAAAGGAAGGCTTAAGAGCATCTTCTACCTAGGAAGGAAATATTCAAATATTAATGAAGATACAATAAGTTTTACCAACTTTATAAAATAAAGCTCTGTACTTAGATTATGTGAGATGAAAAATTTATTATCCAAACTTATCAAAACATTAAATTTGTAATTGTTACTATCTCACTTTGAAATTAACATTAAGTTGAACACTGCATATATATTTAACAATGGCTTTATTCAAAGTTCTGTTAACTGTTGTGGGGGGAAAGAAATGAGAGAGATTATCCCTGCCCATACAAATTCAAATTTAATAAAATAATAGTAAGTGAAAATATGAAAATTGATTATTTTTCTTAATATTCAAAGTGCTCTTAATAAATGAGTTATAAAACCAATCACTAACATGCTGATTTTCAAGAAGGCAAATGGTATCAAAACAATATTAAAAGAAAATATTACTGTTCAGTAACAAAATTATTTTTACTACTAATAAAAGAAATATAAATTTAATTGAGATGTGAATTGGCATACATTTATAATTGGCATACCTATACTTGCCATATGCTTTGCCATAATTCCCAATGCTTGCAAGAGAGTGACAAGAAGGGCCTTTCATAATTGCTTATAACAGTTAAAAACTAAAACAACTTTTCTAAAACCATATTTGGCAATATGTTGTGAGAGTCTTAAAATTTTAAGCATGTGTTGGCCAAGAAATCGCTCTTAAGGAAATGATCAGAAATGTCGCCCAGGAATTAAATACAAATGTTTTTTGCAGTATTATTTGTGAGAGGAAAAAGACAAGAAACAGTTGTCCAAAAATAGATGAAATGCTAAATGCAATTAAGTAAACATTTTAAATGCAAAACCATACATTTAAAATTCTGTTTTAAAGGTTTCTAATAATTTGCAAAAATCCTCAGGTAAAATCTTAATTTTGTCATTAAAATTTCAGGGAAACATTAACAATGGTTTTATATACAAGAAAAGAGATTATGGGATACTTCCATTTTCTTGTTTAATACTGTCAGTTTCATTGTATGGATTTACTAAAATTTTATATTATGCTTGTATAACCAGAATAAAAACAACAAGTATAACTAAGATTGAATTTATAAACCTAAAGATGAAAGCACATGCATGTAATTTACTTTGTTTCACAGGTGCACTCTGATAATCATCAAATAAAGGGATATACTCTATGCTGTGATAAAAAGTGAATGAGACTGGACCATCTCTAGAACGAGTTATTTGAAGAGGGGGATAGGACTTAGTTCTTGAAGGAGGGGAATGGTATTGACAGTGAAGCCAAAATAAATTGGAAGAAGAGACAGAGACCATGTTTTGAAAGTTTTGAATGTTGGGCAAAGGAATATGGTCTTCACTTTACATGGAATGTGTAGCCACTGGAAGAGGCAGCATTAATATAACGGCTTGGAATTTTCCCCATTGTCCTATGTCAGACTCAAACTCAGTACTGCTAAATGAGGGCTCATGAATGAAACTTTGATGCTGATACATGGGCACAGAGGGGTGGGATGATTTTAAGTTAAAATATTAGAGGAAGAATTAACTTTTAAATGTGTCAATAGATGCTGAGAGAAGTTGGAGAAGAGGATTCCCTGGTTTCTGGTTCAGGTCACCCAGTGGAACCAATTTACTGAGATATGAAACACTAAGGAGAAGTGAGGAAGAGAAGAAGGCTGGGAGGGGATTGGTTAATTTTTTATATAGATTTAAAATATTCTAGGCAATTAAATATAGTGCCAATAAGAAAGGAAGATAGGAGATATGTATTAGGGATAGCATGGAGATACAATAGGAATAAGCACCTGGAAGGATGAAAGAGATAAGAAAAGGTGATTCCAGAATTTTCAGATTTCATATCTTAAGTGATGTCAATAGGAAATGGAAGAGAAAGAGTAAGTACCTGAAAGACCCTGACAATAATCATTCAGCTTTCTTATTCTAAAAAATAAGGGATGGTGGCACAACATTGTGAATGTTAATTGTGTTGATACACAACTGAAGTGCATATTTGAAAGTGGCTAAAATGGGAAATTTTAGGTTGCATATGTGTTACCAGAATAAAAATGCTTAGAAACCATAGAACTGTACATTGCAAACAGTGAACCCTATTGTAAAGTATGGACTACAGTTAATACTATAATGCAAAGTGTTAATAATGGGGAAAACATTATGGGGTGGATTATTTGCGAACTGTGTATTTTCTGCATAATTTTTCTGCATATCTGCAACTTCTTTAATTAAACAAAACACAAATGCTTAGTTTCAGAAGAAATAATATATGCCATTAAAAATATAGGATTGGAGGACAGGAGAAGATGGCAGCATAGAGAGAAGTGGAAGTTAGCAACTAATAAACAACCAGGAACAACTAGTAAATAATCTGGAATAACTGTTGGGGGACAACTGTGACTGTCCACACATCATGCACCAATCTGTGTTGGGAGGAATGCCTGAGATCACAGCATGGAAACTGTGAGTAGAAGCTGTGGATGCGAGCCGGGAGCCCCCTCCGCCCATGGCAATATAAACTTCAGATCCTCAGTGAGATAGAGAGCAGCACTCTCTGAACAAGCAAATATACCTCAGGCCAGCTCCAACTGGGGTTTTAATTGGCAAACATGGACTGCTCAATGCAAGCTGCAAATCCCCAACAAGCAGACAGAGGCTTTTAGTGACAACTGACCTTGAAGAGCCAGGGGACTTCTGTATCTCTGGAGGGGGAGCCCAAAGAACCAGGTGATATCTCTGGCCAATGGGTGAAACTGGGGGCATGGACTGACCCTGAAAGGGGGCTTTCTTTCCCTTTATCTCTTTATCTTAACCTGATTGGCTCAGTGGAGACATTCTCAGCCATTTTCAGTTCACAGCACTCTGACTCAGACAAGGGTGGAGATACCAGAGTTGGAAAGGCAAAGAGCCTATTTAAATGCAAATGAAAATTCCCTAGGGGGTGTATCTTCCCTAAGAGGAAACAGGTGGTGTCCAGCTCTACTACCCACCTTCCACTCAGAGCCAGACCCCAGGGCCTGGGGGAAAACAATCAAACCAGAAACAATTTAAGCTGAGAATTAAAGGGGCCACACATCCTTACACCAGTTGGGAGTGACAGGCTGACAGGAGCCACCTGCTGGGCAGGTTAGGAAATGCATAGCACTTTGAGACCTCACAGGATGTGTCAATCTTCTAAGACACACCCTCAGGGAAACCTGGTGCTGAATATTTCCTCCTTCAGGGACCTGAGCCTGTTCTGGTCTGGGAAAACCTGATTGGGGTAACCAAGGAAACCAGATGCCTGGACAACAGAAAACTACAAACTACACTAAGAAAAACAAAGCTATGGCCCAGTCAAAGAACAAACTTACACTTCAACTGAGATACAGGAATTGAAACAACTATTGCTAAATCAATTCAAAAAGGTTAGGGAAGATATGGCAAAAGAGATGAAGCATATGATGAAAACACTGAACATACATAAGGTCGAAATTGAAAGTTCAGAAAAACAACAGGCAGAATCCATGGAAATGAAAGGCACAACACAAGAGATGAAATACACAATAGAGATATACAACAGCAGATCTCAAGTGGCAAAAAAAAAAAAAAAAAAAAAAAAGATAAAAAAAAAAAAACCTCAGGAACTGGAGAACAAGACACCTGAAATACTACACCTGGAAGAACAAATGCAGAAGAGAATGGAAAAAATACAGCAATGTCTCAGGTAATTGAATGACAACATGAAACACTTGAAGGTACATGTCATGGGTGTCCCAGAGGGAGCAGAGAAGGGAAAAGGGGCGGAAGCAATAACAGAGGAAATAATCACTGAAAATGTCCCATCTCTTATGAAAGACATAAAATTACAGATCCAAGAAAGCACAGCGTACCCCAAACAGAATAGATCTGAATAGGTCTACACCAAGACACTTAATAATCATATTTCAAATGTCAAAGACAAAGAGAGAATCCTGAAAGCAGCAAGAGAAAAGTGATCCATCACATACAAAGTAAGCTTGATAAGACCATGTGTGGATTTCTCAGCAGAAACCATGGAGGCAAGAAGAAAGTGGTGTGATATATTTAAGATACTGAAAGAGAAAAACCACCAACCAAGAATCTATATCCAGCAAAACTCCTTCAAATATGAGGGAGATTCTTAAATATTTTCTGACAAACAGGCAATGACAGAGTTTGTGAGCAAGATACCTGCTCTACAGGAAAGATTAAAGGAAGCACTACAGACATATAGGAAAAGACAGGAATGAGAGGCTTGGAGCACAGTTTTGGATGATGGTAGCACAACAATGTAAGTACACTGAACAAAGATGACTGTGACTATGGTTGAAAGAGGAAGGTTAGGAGCATGTGGGACACCAGAAAGAAAGAGGAAAGGTAAAGACTGGGGCTGTATAACTCAGTGAAACCTAGAGTGTTCAACAATTGTGATAAAATGTACAAATATATTTTTTTCATGAGGGAGAACAAATGAATGTCAACCTTGCAAGGTGGTAAAAATAGAGAGGTACTGGGGGAAAATACAATCAATGCAAACTAGAGACTAAAATTAACAGAAACATTTTATTATTCTTCTTTTAATTTAACAAAGGGAATATACCAAAGCTAAATGCATATAAGAGGGGGACATAAGGGAGGGCTGTGGGACTCTTGGCATTGGTAATGTTTCCTGACTCTTTATTCTACTTTAGTTTAATGCTATCTTTTCCTTTTGTTTCTTCCCAGCTATCATGTTTTATTTCTCTTTCTTTTTTCTTTTTCTTTTGTCTCTCTGCCTTCTTTGACTCTTCCTCCTTTGTTGTGGAAGAAATGGAGATGTCCTTATATAGACAGTGATGAATACATAAATACATGCCTATACAGGGAACAATCAATTGTTTACTCAGGATGGAATGTATGGTCTGTGAACAAAACTGTTTTTAAAAAAAATGGGTTGATGAGGAAATCTTGAGAGCACTATATTGAGTGAAATAAGTTAGACACATAAGGACAAGTATTGCAGAATCTCACTGATATGAACTAATTTTAATACGTAAACCCATAGAAATGGAATATAAGTTACCAGGATACAGAACGAGGCTAAAGAAGGGGGAGTAGTTGCTTATTATGAGCAGAATGTTCAACTAGGTTGAACTTAAATGTTTGGAAATGGACAAAGATGATGGTAGCACATTGTGAGAATAACTAACAGTACTTTATGGTGCGTGAATGTTGTGGAAAGGGGAAACTCAGAGTCACATATGTCACCAGAAGGAAAGTTGGAGATTAAAAGATGGGAATGTATAAAACAGTGAACCTTGTGGTGGGCAAAGTCTGTGATTAACTGTACAAATATTAGAAATCTCTTTCATGAACCAGAACAAATGTATGACACTATAACTAGAAGTTAATAATAGAGGAGCATATAGGGAAAAAAAATATACCTATTGCAAACTATGTACTACAGATAGTAGTATTTCATCAATAGTAACAAATGTACTATACCAGTACTATGAGTCAACAATGGAGGGGGGTTGGTTAAGGGTATGGGAGTATTGGAGTTTCTTTTTTTTGTTTTTATTTCTTTTCTGGAGTAATGAAAATGTTCTCAAAATTGAAAAAAAAAATGAATTGTGGTGATGGATGCACAGCTTTATGATGGTATCATGGGTACACTTGGATCTTTGGATAATTGTATGGTATATGAACAATCTCAATAACAAAAATAGGAAAAAATATATATAGGGTTGGTTTTTCCTTCCATAAGGTAGTAAGTTTCTTCCTGGTTCTGTAATCTACTCCCATTATCAGGTGATGAGTCTGAAAGTTGATATACCACAGGCAAAGTATACCTACATATGCAAGACTAAATCAATAAATGCAGAGGATAGCCTAAACACATCAGTACATATTGGGATTTATTTTTGAAGGGTATGATAGCAATGGGCTGCTATGACAAATATCACAAAGGAGATCGGCTTAAGCAAGAGAAATGCATTGTCTCATGGTTCTGGAGGCCAGATGCCTAACATCAAGGTCTTGACATGGCTTGCTTTCTCCTGGAGTCTATATCTTCTTGGCAATCCTCCTTTACATGATCATCTCTCTCTCCTTGTGTCTGCTCCTTTGATTTCTGCTGGCTCTGGCTTCTGGCTCCTTCATACTTGACTGGCTGCCCCTGAATTTCCTGGGATTCATAAGGGCCCAGTCATATGGATTAAGACCCATCCTAATACAGTCTGTCCTCATCTAAACAAGATTAACTAATAATAACATCTTAAAAGATCCTCTTTGCAAACTCAGATGAAGACTTGAACATGTCTTTATGGGGGATGTGATTCAATTCCCAACAATGATGCTGTGAATATTAAATGCCTGCATGAATATAAAACACCTAGAAGAAATGCCTAGTGCATAGTCATTCAATAAATATACATTATTATCCTACTCACTAAATTTAACCCTTTCCATATATTGGCTAAGCAAGCATAAAGCAAAAATTGCATATAATCAGGCAGACTTTCAGAGAAAAGAACTTAAAAAAATAATAATTAATTAAAAGATGTTTGTACGAAGTTATGGTCCCCTGTTATAAATCTAAGGAGCTAAGATTTAATTAATGGTGAAATTTGGGATCCTGGCAATATTCTCTATCCTATTTTCTCATGCTTGTTGCTTGTGATCAGTCATATCTGTCCATCTGGCATGACTTAGAACATTCAGTGAATCTACTAGCCTTATGTTTGCATGGTGTACTATAAATTAATCACCCTGCTGCCTTTTACATGTGTGTGAAATTAACAACCATCCTACAAAACTGAGGTTGGAGCTGATTTGGGAAGTTCAAGGTTTCTCATAGATAGACCTACTCTCAAAGGAAGAGATGATTCACAGAAAGCAGGACCATAATGACTGTGGCTTTTTTTTTTTTAATTCAGTTTTATTGAGCTATATTCACATACAGTCATTCACAGTGTACAATCAACTGTTCACAGTACCATCTTATATTTGTGCATTCATCACCACGATCTATTTTTGAACATTTTCCTTACACCAGAAAGAATCAGAATAAGAAAAAAAAACAAAAGTAAAAAAGAACACCCAAATCATCCCCCCCATCCCACCCTATTTTTCATTTAGTTTTTTGTCCCCATTTTTCTACTCATCCATGCATACACTGGGTAAAGGGAGTGCGATCCATAAGGTTTTCACAATCACAGTCACCCCTTGTAAGCTACATTGCTACACAATCATCTTTAAGAGTCAAGGCTACTGGGTTGGAGTTTGGTAGTTTCAGGTATTGACTTCTAGCTATTCCAATATATTAAAACATAAAAAGTGTTATCTATACAGCATGTAAGACTGTCCACCAGAGTGACCTCTGGACTGCATTTGAAATCTTTCAGCCACTGAAGTTTTATTTCGTTTCATTTCACATCCCCCTTTTGGTCAAGAAGATGTTCTCAATCCCACGATGCCGGGTCCAGGCTCATCCCCTGGAGTCATGTCCTGCACTGCCAGGGAGATTTATGTCTGATTCATCCCCTGGGAGTCAGGTCCCACACAGGGGGGAGGGCAGCAAGATCACCCACCAAGGTGGCTTAGAGAAAGAAAGCCACATCTGAGCAACAAAGAGGCACTCATGGGGAGACTCTTAGGCACAATTATAAGCAGGTTTAGCCTCTCCTTGGACTGCAGTGCTTTGATATGTGCTCTCAACAATATAGAGGTGAAATTCTAGTGTATGTAGTCTATGCAGTGTGCGCAGTTTGACTTAAATGTGCAAACTATAATGTTTATATAATTTACTGAAAAACTATGTCATATATGTGAAATATATAAATAATAACAAAAAATAAATTAAAAGCAAATAAAATTTTAATAATAAAAGTATTCATATTTATACTTCAAGTGAGATGACAGGTGAAATCTGGTAATGTGCTGTTTAATTTTAAGGGAAAAATTCTTTAAATGATAGTTCTTTGACATAATCAAATGGAATTGACTCTGGGCTGGGAACATGGAGACTTTGATTCTGGTCTGGGTTCCCTTGTTGAGGATTGGGTAAGATATCAATTTTTTAATCAATTGAATAGTGATAAAAACACCCTCTGTTAACTTCATATTTCTTTTGTTCAGATAAGATGAAATAAATTAAAGTGTATGTAAAACATAAAACATGAAAAAAATTTTAAAAATATGGGTTTAGTAATAATAGAGAAGTTTATTCCACGCATGTCAGCAGTCAGGTCAGGAAAAAAACAGCAACAACAAGCTAACAACAGCCAGGCTGATGCAGGCTTCTCAGTCCTGATCCAATTATCTCATGATAACACAGATGTAACTCTACCTTTGAACACTATTTTCAAAGGCTCCCTTACAAAAGGAAAAAACAAAAACGAAACAAAACCTCCCTCTGTAATCAAAGCACTTTTCATAAAATAGTATTTTTCCAAAACCATCTATGTTGATTATAAGATGATAGCATAAATTACATTTTATATACCCACATAATGACGAGGTGCATTAGCACCTATAGTCTACTGCTCCTGTTGCAGCTGATATGCCAAATAAATTCCCTTAACTCATAAATATCTCTTATAAATTAACATAGGTTTTATTTTAGACTGCTCTTGTTTTTGTCTACCTGGTGGATCTTCTTCTGTGAGACTGAGCCTGTTTTCATTTGCCAGGCTACTGTGACAAATATCATACAATGATTTGACTTAAACAGCAAGAATTTACCATTTCCCAGTTTCAGAGACAAGAAGTCCAAAATTGATTCATTGGCAAGGTCATGTTCCTCCCTCAAATTTGTAATGATCTGGTGCTGGCTTGCCATAATCTTTGGGGTTCCTTGGCTTGCATCTCTGCTTCAGGTCACTGGGAATCTCTTCCAATTTCTGCTGGCTTCTAGCTTCTAACTCCTCCCCATGATTTTCTCTAGATGACTGTGTCCAAATTTCTTCTGCTCTTAAAGGACTTCAGTAAATATGGATTAAGGCCCACCCTGATTCAGTTGAACACACCTGCATAGAACACTCAAAGACACTATTCACAAATGAGCCCCCACCCTGACTCCCTTTTACATATTCAAAGATACTCTTTACAATGGGTTCTTAACCAAAGGAATGTGGATTCAGATTAGGGACATGTCCTTTCTCAGGGACATGATTCAATCTTCCACAGACCCCACTTCTATTTCCATGATTCTGATAAATTACCAGTTATGCTACCCAGGATCTGGACCAAATTGGTGGGAAAATGACCCAAGCAAGGAAGTGGGGCTCTATCCTGGGAATCTGAAGGTACTTAGAAGGATCTTGGAGTGTGTCATACAAGGCTTCTGGTTTCTAGTTTTGAGATCCTTGGTTCCTATCCTTTCTGAATCCTAATCATTCAGCTCTTTCTGAATCCAGAATTACTCTGTATTATATCAATAAATTTATTTTACAATTTTTAGAATAAGTAATTCATCTATGTGGTGAAAATATTAATTTCCCTTATATAGCTACCATCACAGACATGCACAGTATAATATAAAACTCCAAGAGAAAGCATAAAATGTAGTGTTTTTACAGAACAAGCATATATCAAGTTTTCAGCAATGTTTTCTTTTTTTATTAATATGATGCTCTAATGGGGAATTTTATCATGTTGTGTTGTATTCCACAGATTGAGATAATAAACCAATGTTGGCTTACACATTTTACTACAATTTTCTGGTTAAAATATTTTCCAGTACCAGAAGCATAATTAAGAGTTAGGACTTACATTATTAAAGATCTAGCTAACTTGCAACTCTATAAAGTTGTTTGGTAATGAATTTTTGAATTCTCTATATGGATGAATGTGGACCTGCTAATAATCACCCAAACTTAAAAAGACAACTGTTGTCCGGTTTCATCTCTCTTATGTAAAGGACTTGGAAGTTGTCACTCACATCCCTACAGCAAGAAAAAGCTGGATAAACTGAAAATTAATGACTTTTCTTTAACCCATTAGAGAACTGAAGTTGCTGGGCAAATCACCACCACAAGTCTGAATAGATAGGCAAATCCAGAGAGAATGAACAACCAATATTGAGAGAAACCACTGGAGCTATAAACTGGGAGGAAAACTTAAATGTGAGAATTGCTTAGGCCTCGTTAGTTCCAGCTTGGAAGTGAGAAACTCCTCAGGGTTTGGTTTTAAGGAGGCTCCCATACTTTCATGGATTTTCTCTCCACAATACCCCAGGTTCTCATAGTGAGGATCCCACAGTGAATCCCTTGTGGCCTGGACAGGGGAAGGAGAAGAATTAACCATTTTAGAACAGTTAACAAAGGCTTACTCTCCTTAACAAAGGCTTACTCTCCAGGGGAGAGGACCTTGCCAAAGTGAAATTCTGAAACCTTATCCCTGTTGGAGGAAGGGCAATACTCTGCACTCTTGCCTCTTCCATCCTTCCTGTTTTAGCTAAGAACATGAAGGAAACAAGGCCAATGTGTTCTTTGGCCAGGGAAGGGAGTAGGGAACATGGGGATCAAGAGCCTATGATACCGGATGGAAAGTTATGAAGACCACAGCCTGACACAACATCCACTAAAAGACTGAGATTTAATTAGAAAATGAGAGGGTGCTCCCCATCTCCCACTCATTACAACCACACCAACAGGGTTCCAGTATAATAAATGGTGGATTAAAGGTATAAGGGTCTCAATACACAGACTATCTCTGAGAAATAATTAGGGAAACCAAAAGCCAAGAACAAAGAAAAGAGTAGAAAACACTGAAGGTAATTGAAGCCTTTGGTATCTATGGCTGCAACAATCATTAAACACAGGCCAACTCCTAGCCAGATTAGTGACAATACTTACACCAAAGGACTATTTACTTCAGTTCCCATTACCCAATACAATATCCATCTTTGAACAAAAAACATCTGGCCCCAAAGGCAAGAAGATCATCAACCAATGAATAGTAAACGAAAGGTAGTATATATATGCAATGGAATATTATTCAGCCATGAAAAGGATTGAAGTTCTGATTCATGTGACAACATGGATGAACCTTGAAGACATCATGTTTAGAGACATAAGCCAGACACGAAAGGACAAATATTGTATGATCTCACTGATATGAAACAATTAGAATAAGCAAATGCATAGAGTCAGAATCTAGAACATAGGTTACCAGGGCACAGGACGGGAATAGGGAATGGGAAGTTAAGGCTTAAAATGTTCAGGGTTCCTATGTGGAATGATGGAAATGTTTTGATAATGGATGGTGGTGATGGTAGCACAAAATTGTGAACACTGAAATATATAGCTGAATGTGGTTAAAGGGAGAGAAAGATTGTATATATGGTAACAGAAGAAACATTTTAAGAAATCCGTAGAATTGCACAACACAATCAGTGAACACTGAGTTAAACCATGGATTAATAGTACAATTTTATAAATGTGCTTTCATCGTTGTAACAAATGTACCACATCAATACAAAGTGTTCCTAATAGGTTGGTGTTATGGTTTGCTAGAGCTGCCATTATGCAAAATACCAGAAATTGATTAGCTTTTATAAACTGGACTTATTATGTTACAAATTTACAGTCCTAAGGTCATGAAAGTGTCCAAACTAAGGCATCAACAAGAGGATACCTTCACTGAAGAACAGCTGATAGCATCTGGAACACTTCTGACATCTGGGAAGGCATGTGGCTGGCATCTGCTCTTCCTTTGCTCCCAGTTGCATTTCAAAATGGCCTTCTCCAAAATGTATCTGGGTTTCTCTTAGTTCCTCTCTCTTACCTCCTGTGTGTCCTTGCTTCTTTCTCCCAAGATGTTTGCCTCTAAGTGTCTAGGGGTCCTCTCTTAGCTTCTTTGGGGCAAACTCTGGGCTTCATCTTTTAGCTTAGCATCTCCAAACATCCTTCTGTCCACACCTCCAAGTATCTCCAAGTGTCAGCCAGCATCTGTGTCAGCTCTTGAGTTATCTTAAGTAGTCCAGTGAACCAATCAAGATCCACCCTGAATGGGCAGGATCCACACCTCTGTGGAAATGGCCCAATCAAATTTTCCACCCTAATCAACAGACTAATAAATCTGTTCCCACAAGATTGCATTAAAGAATATGGCTTTTGTGGGGGACATAAAAATTCAAACCAGCACAAGTGGTATATGGGAATCTTGTATTTTATGCATGATTGTTCTGTAACCCACAAGTTTTCTAAGAAATAAATAAATAAAAAGGCAAGAAGAAACACAGTCTGAAGAAACAAATCAATCATCAGAGTTAGGTTAAGATATGACGCACATGCTGGAATTAGCAGATAGGCCATGTAAAACAACTGTAATTACTATGTTAAGGGCTCTAATGGACAAGTAGGCAACATACAAGAAGAGATGGATGATATAAGTAGAAAGATGGAAATTCTAAGAAAGTATAAAAAGGAAAGACAAGAAATAAATCACCATAACAGAAATGAAGAATGTCTTTAATTGATTCATCAGTAAACTCAATATAGCAGAAGAAAGAGTCTACTTAGAGATTTATCAATAGAAACTTAAAAAAAAAAGCTTTCTTTGCATTAAAAAAAGGATAAAACAGAACAGAACAATCAAGAACTGAGGAAGCACAACAAAAGGTCTAAAATACACATAATTGGAATAACTGAAGGAGAAGAAAGAACGGAGTTGAATAAATATTTGAAATAATAATGACTGAGAACTTTCCAAGATTAATTAAAGATATGAGACAACAGATCCAAGAAGCTAAAAGAACAGCAATCAGGGCAAATTCTTAAAAGCAAAACAAATGAAAGGGAAGTGAAATATTTAAAGGGTTGAAAGAAAAAAAATTCTAACGTAGATTTCTATATTCAATGAATCTGTTCTTCAAAAATAAAGTAGAAATACTTGAGACAAACAAAAACTAAGGGAATTTATTGCAAGCAAACCTACTCTATGAGAAATATTAAAAGAAGTTTTTAGGCAGAAGGAAAATGACATAATTCAGAAACTTGGATCCATATGAAATAAGAAGAGTATTGGACAATAAATAAATAAATAAATGTAAAATAAAATATATTATTTTTCTTATTCCTAATTGATCCAGAAAGTAACTTTGTGTAAAGTAGCATAGTAAATATAGGCTGGGTAATCATAGCATATAGGTAAGTAAATTCAAAGACAGCAAACACAAGGAATGGGAGGGAGGAATTGGGAATAACTTGTTATAAGGTGTCGGTACTACATGTGAAACAGTATAGTGTTAATGCAAGGTAAACTTTAATTAGTTAAACATTTATATTGTAAACTCTAGGGAACACACTTAAACATATTTTTAAAAAGAATTGTAAATGACATGCCAAGAAAGGAAATAAAATGAAATCATATAAAATGTTCAGCTAAAAAAACAAAGACCAAATGCAGTGGAAAGAAAACATTTACAAAGATGGGAGATATTAATCCAACTAAATCAATAATAACTTTAAGTTTGAGTGGTCTAGAAACACCAATTAAAAGATAGAGATTATCAGAGTGGAAAAATAAACAAAAAACAAGATCCAACTATAGGTTATCTATAACACACTCTCTTTAAATGTAAAGATGTTGATAAGTTGAAAGTAAAGGGATACGGAAAAATGCATCATGCTAGTACTAATGAAAAGAAAGCTGGAGTGGCTATATTAATTTCAAACAAAGGAATTGGTCCATATCATCTAAGTTATCAAACTTATAGAGAGTTTTTCATTAGGTAAGGAATACAGTAGGGCATTACATAAAGATAAAGACAAAGCGTTCAGTTCTCCAACAGAATACACAAATATATAAGACCAAACCAGTGGAAATACAAATGGAGAAACTGACAAATCCACTCATACAGTTGGGTGCTTAAACACCTGTCTGTCAGAAATTGATAGTCCAAGCAGGTAGAAAATAAATAAGTCTAGAGATGACCGGAATAGCACTATCAATCCAATTGATCAAATTGACATTTATAGAACTGACATGATAGAATACTCAAAAAGAGCAGAATTCATGTTCTTCTCAAGCTCATTTGGAACACTGAACAAGTCACACCATATTCTGGGCCATAGAAAACACTTCTACAATTTAAAAAAATGGAAATCATGCAAAGTATTTTCTCAGACCTTGATGGAATTACATGAGTATTCAATAACAGAAAGATAGATGATGATCTCCTAAATTACTGGAAAGTAAGCAACACACTTCAAAGTAATTCATGGGTGAAAATGGAAGACCCAAAGAAAAATTTTAAAATATGTATTTCAAACTAAATGAAAGTGAAATACAACTTATCAAAATTTGAGGGAGGCAGCAAAAGCTGTGCTAGAGAAAAATTTATAGCGTGAATACATATATTAGGAAAAGATAAGGATGTAAAAATCTATAATCTAAGCTTCCACCTAAGGAAACTAGAGAAAGAAAATCAACTTAAAGCAACCAGAAAAAGGGAAATACAAAAACTACACCAAGAAAATTAAAGACAGAAAAAGAGTCAAGTCAAAAGCTAGCTCTTTGAAAAGATCAACACAGTTGATAAACCTTTAGATAGTCTAACCAAGAATAAAAGAGAAGAGATAAATAATCAATATCAGAAACAAAAGAGGGATCATTATTACTGGTCCTATGCACATTAAAAGGACAATAAGGGAATACAGCAAACAACTCTAGGCTCACAAATTCAGTAACTTAAATGATATGGACCAATTACTTGAAAGACACAATCTAACAAACTCACTCAAGAAGAAATAGACATCTGATTAGGTCTATACCTAGTAAAGAAATTGCATGAATAATTAAAAATCTTCCAAAATACAAACACCAGGCCCACTTGTTTTCAATGGTGAATTCCACTGAAAATTCAAATCAGACTTAATACTAATTCTCTTTCAGAAATAGAGCAAAGGGAAATTCTCCAACTCATCTTTTGAGGCCATCATTACACTTTTACCAAAATCAGATAAACAAATTATGAGAAAGTGAAATTATACACTAATATATCTCATGAATATAGATGGAAAATTTCTTAACAAAATATTAGCAAATCAAATCCAACAATACATATAAAGTATAATGCATAGGAACCAAGTAGGGTTCATCCCAAGAATGCAAGGCTGGTTCAACATTTGTAAATCAATCAATGCAAATCATCATGTTAACACACTGAACAAGAAAAAAGCAACATATGATCATATCAATAGAAGTAGAAAATCATTTGACAGAATTAAACATCCTTTCATGATCAAACATACAAAAAACAGAAACAAAAACAAAACCTAGGAATGGAAGGAACTTCCTTAACCTAATAAAAGGAATATATGTAAAATCTATAGGTAACATTACAGAAGGTAAATAGAAAGTGAGGTAGAGTGGAGGGTGAACCTCCATCTTCTAGAATCTATTCAAAGACCATAATACATACCAAAGAGAAAAGGTTTCTGCCATCTCAGCATGATGTTAATAGTGAAAATTTGGAATCCCCTATAATGGACAGCCAAAAGGAAAGTTGCATGAAAAGGTGATTAGATTTAATGTACATATCAAAAAACAGTCTACTTAAGTTTACATGTTACATTTACAAAAGATGTTTAGAGATGGAATAAAAAGGGTATTAAGGGGATCAGCATTCTCATAGGGAGCTCCCTAGGTCTCCCTTGGTCTCACAGGTGCACTGGCCAGAATATCTGAATAACAATGATTTGCCCCAATTAGCTACACAAAACCATTCTGTTTCAAATCTAAGGAACTCTTAAGTTTTCAGAATCTGTTAAATGCCTTCTTTGTGTGTGAGACTCAGGTAGCACATACTCTTTTAGTAGCATTCAATTTAAAGGACACACTTGACCACATTCAATCTAAGATACATACTTATAACCAAAATAGAGCTGAGCATAATGAACTTATTTACTGCATTGGAAAACTGCCTTTGGGAAATTCATGGCCAGGGTTTCATTGTTAACACGCTCCTACCTACAATTCTAATGCACTTCTATGAGTTTCCTTCTTTTCCTCTATTTTCATATAATACACATTTTTTAATTTTGACAAGTTTATAATAATTCCACCATTTTCCCTCTTGCCTTATATTTCCAAACTGGCTCTTTGTTTTTATATGGGAAAGTGAGAGGTTTTTTTTTTTATATATATTTTTAAAAAGATTTCTTTAAAAAACAATATCTTACTTAGATTTTTCAAGAATACAATCATATCTTTAAGATCCATGAAAATTGTTATTGTATTTCCAATGTTATCTCTTTCTTTCCAATTTTATATCTCAATGGACTCTTTCTAGAAATACATGGATTCTTGATTTTAATGATCAAATATCAAGAGTTTCACCATTTGGCTTTACGCTAACTTCATGACAATTGATTTTTAAAGTCTACAACTTAATCATGTTTTGAGTTATGCTCCAGGTAAGATATAATGGTTAATTTTATGTGCCAACTTGGCTAAGTTATCATAACCAGTTGTTTGGTCAAGCAAGCAATGAGGGTAATTAATGGATTTAAATCATTAGACAGTTGATTGCATCCATGGCTGATTACATCTACAATCAACAAAGGAGACTGCCTTCAGCAATGAGAGAAGTCTCATTCAATCAGTTGAAGGACATAAAGGGAAAATTGATGATTTCAGCAGTCAGAAAGAAGAATTTCTATCTATACTTCAGCCAGCCAGCTTCTCCTGAGGAATTCATGGAAACTTTCATCTGAATTCCTAATTTGTGGCCCACCCTATGGAATTCAGATTTTCTAATCCCATGGCTGCATAAGCCAATTCCTATAATAAATCTCTTAATATTTACACACACACATATATATATCCTTTCTGTTCTGTTTCTCTGGAGAACACTATTACATAAATTTTTAAATTATTAGGCAAAGTAACCAAAAGGGTCTATTGTTTCCAAAGCCATATACTCAACTTCTCATGCACCACAAAAATGAAGATTTTGCTTTATGAATAATTTCGCAGGTGGAAAAAATGGGACATGAAAGTATTCTCATAATTCCAATTTTCTTATCTATCAGTATATAAGCTAGGCATCTTGAACTGGAAAAATCACTTCTCTCAACTTTAATTATTTCTTCTTCCCTAAAATGAGGAATATATGTCATTTTAGATTTCTTCTGAGAAATCACAGTCTATGCTTTCTTGATTTGTTTGGAGAAAATGATGCTGGTTGATACAATAATTAACCCCAGCATAACAACAGCTTAATACAATAACCCTTATTTCTCACTCATGCTACAGGTCATTCAGTTGTTTAGTTATTTCCTCATGGAATGATTCAGTGGTCCCAAATCCTTCCATCTTCTTGGGCCTCAGAGGAGTCTGATACTGCTCTCTATTCAGGGACCAAGGAGTAAAGGGAAGGAAAAGGAAGACTGGGATTGTTAGAGCCAGGTGTAGACGTGGCAATCCTCACTTGAGCTTACTTTCTATTGGCTAAACCTCTAACTGCAAGGGAAGAAGGGAAATGTATTCTTCCTTTGTGCTTAGAAAGAGAAAACGGGATCTGGGAACTTTTAGCTGGAGTCAGACAAACTTTGGTTAAAAGCATACCCATGGGAGCAAGTCTATCTGAGTTTGAATCTTTGTTTTGCTCTTCCTTGTTGAGAAAATCATGGAACTTCTTTGAATAATAGTACTTACAGTGTTAGGAAAATTAGATGAATTAATATATGAAAAGTTGGTAAGAGCTTTGCACATAATGAACACTATTATTTGGTTTCTCAGGAAAACAGGCCTTTGATCTCTCTATGTAAATTTAACCTTGATGTATAAGGTAATTGGAAATATGACTCTTTCCTAGAGAATAAATCTCACATTATTCTTTTCATGAGACTGAAGTTTTCCACTCCCTGAGTAAAACCCCATATATCTAAAGCACATAATACGTTGCAATTCATATTGTGGGTAATCAATAATTCCCTTCCTCCTGCTGCTGCACTTACTGCAACACCTATGTTTTATTCCCATTGATCCAATTTGAGCTATCTTTCTTTCCCTGAATCAATCACTCTGCTTTAGGGGCAAGAAAAGACCTTAACCCCCAGTTTAAGAACCTCAGATATCATTTTGTAACTATCAGTAAGGCTACAACTATACTAAAGAAATTGTCTCTCTCTTTTTCTCCAATCCTTAGAAATAGCACGCATTTTATTCACAGTATTCTAGGTTTGAGAGATTATATATGGTCTGCTCTCTAAGATATCTGATAAAAGACAGGGCAGGGCTTTCAAATGACAACATTACATCACCCTTCTAATGTTGGTAGCATCATAGACTGTTAGAGTTTAAAGCAATCTTAAAACTCATCTAATTTATTTATGCATTTGACTGGTGTGGGAACCATGCCACAGAAATGGTAAATAAATGCCTTCCTCATTTCCCATAGATAGAGCCAAGCCAGAGTTAGTTTTGTTCTCCTGACTTTAGGCCTTTGCTCTTTTCACTCATCCACAACATCAATAATAAAAATGAAATGCACTTTTAGATGATAATGAAAATTTGGTGGCATGAAAAAGTGAAATTCGCTTTTTCCCAATTGTTCTAGTTTGCTAATGCTGCCAGAATGCAAAACACCAGAAATGGACTGGCTTTTATAAAAGGGGGTTTATTTGGTTACACAGTTACAGTCTTAAGGCCATAAAGTGTCCAAGGTAACACATCAGCAATCGGGTACCTTCAGTGGAGGATGGTCAAAGGTGTCTGGAAAACCTCTGTTAGCTGGGAAGGCACGTGGCTGGTGTCTGCTCCAAAGTTCTGGTTTCAAAATGCCTTTCTCCCAGGATATTCCTCTCTAGGCTGCAGTTCCTCAAAAATGTCACTCTTAGTTGCTCTTGGGGCATTTTTCCTCTCACAGCTTCTCCGGAGCAAAAGTCTGCTTTCAACAGCTGTCTTCAAACTGTCCCATCATCTGCAGCTCCTCTCTCAGCTCCTGTGCATTCTTCAAAGTGTCCCACTTGGCTGTAGCTCCTCTTCAAAATGTCACTCACAGCTGCACTGAGTTCCTTCTCTTTGAGTCAGCTCATTTATATGGCTCCACTGATCAAGGCCCACCCTGAATGGGTGGGGCCATGCCTCCATGGGAATATCTCATCAGAGTCATCACCCACAGCTGGGTGGGGCACATTCCAAGCAAATTTAATCAGCACCAAAAAGTCTGCGCCACAAGACTACATCAAAGATAATGGCGTTTGGGGGACACAATATATTCAAACTGGCACACCAATCAAAAGAAATCAGATTTAGTTTTACTCCGTCTCATGTAAAACAAACAAAATATAATTCTTCCATTACTGTCAATGGTTCTTCGTGAACACTGGGAAAATGAAATAGCAGAGCAGTGACATGTGGATGTCTGTGGTTTTTAAAAAATCTAATCACATGCAGTGATGAAAGAGCTAACCCACCCCAAAATATTAAATATAAACTGACAATGACAGAAAAATAAATATGTTCTTATCATATTACAGACTGATCCTTAACACAAACTTTATAAAAATGATTTTAAATACTTCTACTTTGAGAGTGATATGGAGTTAAGACTCTGACAATCTGACCTGAACAGTGAGTTTCTATTTTCTTAAACAGGACTAATCACTAATCTTTGTCAGTAATACATTAATAGACTAACAAAAGTAAAATGACAATGCTTGTTCCTTAGGAAAGAAAATCCTCCTGTTGCTTTTACAACATAAAAATATCAAATTTTGTTTCCTCTTCTACCATGCATGAATTCAACCTTAAATAGAACTATTCAAATATGATGCTAATTTTAATAAGAAACCCCTACATATATGAATCACTTATTATATATATTTATATGAAGTCCATATTGCATTAATCTGTTCCCAGGAAATTATTCATCCTAACAAAAATATACTGAGTAAAATGGCTTTCAAGGGAAAATGATGTATTTTTCCTAACGATGCTCCGGGTTTGGGGAAGCATTACTTATTTTTGGTGTTACCATGGCAAAAGGCAGACTTCTCTGGTGTCAGGAGAAATATGAAACTTTGAATAAGATACGTTTGCCATTCTGATATTCCCAGTGTCCTTTCATCTATTGATAACATCCCCATGAGTGGGGCAATTTCAAAATTTTTTTAAACCTTTCTTCCCTCCAGTCCAGTGGTAGGCTGTGACCTCATCCAGCTTCAAGGAATAGGAGAATAAGCTTGTAGTTTGCCTCATTTCTGTAAATCAGAGTACTTTTAGTGGGAAAAGGATTACATGTTATTGCTCAGTCAAAAAGATTTTATATTTAAAAAAGCTTTCCTGTGGTTTAAAACTGATTGGTCTTCCATGGTCCATTAAAAAATTCTTATTAAAGTTTATATGATATCTTTATAATTTATTCATACAAATTTATTTTGTATAAGTAATGTATATATTATACATGTATGTATGCATAATGTACATTTATTTATTCATAAATCTGTATTTTATATATTACATTTATATTATATAATTTAATTTAATTTAATATTGTTTAAAAAAATCTTACAGACCTCTCCATCATTTGAAAGGGTGATCTGGCTAAATCTAAAATTTCTTTAGTGAAATTTTATGTTCAAGTCCTGGATCCAATTTTTCTCCTTCAGAGTGACAGATACACTTCACAAATGAAAAGAACATGATTATTATCCTTATTTATTTGGAGTCTTTGGGCAGCACAAAGAACATCTGACTTACCCAGCATGACTTTGAACAGGCAGATACTACATTTGACAAGAGAGATAATCATATTGACTGATCTGAACCGCAGGCTTAGAAAAATCGATCTCCAGGGAGAACAAGCAGCCCTGCTTCCATTCCAGCTCACATCTTGGAAGAAATAAGGTGAGCCATTTCTTTAAATGGCCTTTCAGAGAGTTGGCACAACATTTGAGAAGACATCCATTTAATCTCGCTTTTCTGGGTATTAGTTACTTCTTTAATACCACCACCATCAGCCACATGTTAGCAATGGGCAAAGCTTCTGGAGATGTACTAATCAATAGCTGGCTAACTCTAAAAGTTGAAGATGCCTAACTAAAAATGTCCCATACAAGCCAAAACCAGAAAGATTTGTCTAGTTTATTAGCAGGTTGAACTTTCTCCTAGATTTGTCTTCAAAGAGAGGGACATAGAAACTGTGAAATGCTGTTTATTTATTTATTATCAGTAAAAGATTATTAAGTCCAGAAAGTCTTTGCCTTTGGGTTTAGTTTAGTTTTGTTTTGTTTTCAAAACACCTAGGTATTCCAGGATTTCAGAACCACTGATCTAATCCAATTGCTCATTTATTTTATCTTGAAAATAAAAAGCAAATATTTTGCACATTTTATAGAAGAACATTAAGTTTCTCCACCTCCATGACCTTGTCCACCCCTGTTTTCTGCCATTCTGGTTAACACCTACTCATCTTCTAAGAGTCAATTCCAGGTACAGTTCCTATATGAAGGATTTCTTTAGTACTGCTCCACCTCCCTACCACTCCAAAACCTAACCATTCACTCCTCTTACCTTCACTCTAACCTACACATGCTTCAGCCTCAGCTCCTAAACCCTCTTCCGAATTCCTCCTCTGGAGGACTGTGAAGTGTTTAATGGCAGGGGGCTTGCATCATTTGCATTCACTTTATTTGTCTAGAATAACATTCCACATAATGAGAGGAGAGCTGACGTTTTCCTAGGCCCGGTGACTTGGGGATTGTGTCAGTTTGCCAAGGCTGCTATGAAAAATACCACATAATGCTTGGTTTACACAACTGAAATATATTGTTGCACAGTTTTGGAGGCTAAAAGTCCAAAATCAAGGTGTCAGCAGGGTCATGATTTCTCTGAAGCCTCTAGGGTTCTGTTGGTGTCTGGTCAGCAATCTGTAACTCTTCTCGCCTCCATCACATGGCTGTCTGTCTTCTGTCTCCTTCTCTGCCTTGTACTTACTGACTGCATTTGAATTTCCTCTGCTTACAGGGACTGCTGTCCTATTGGATGGAGTCCCACCCTGATTCAAATTGGCCTCATCTTTATAGCATCTTCAAAGACCCTATTTACATATGAGTCCACGCCCACAGGACTGGGGGTTAGTACTTAAACATGTCTCTGTTGGGGACAAGATTTAATCCCCAACAGGGAGACCATTTATTTTTTTCCTCAAAAATCTTAAATTCTATCCTTGAATGTGATTTCCTTAAACTTTGCTTTAATTACAAACTACAGTCATTGGTTTCTGCATCATCTTCCTCTGCAAAAAGTTGTCATTCACCCAGGATTGCCTATGAATGCAGTTGGCTACTTAGGCTACTAAGCATTCGATGAGGACTTTAAAGATAAGGATGCTGATATACAAACTAAGCACACAAGCAAACAAACAAACAAAGCGCCTTCCATTTTTAATTGTTTTTTATCCTCTGCACCCTGAGTTCAAACTGGGTTGTGGAAAATGATGCCATTTGATATTGCTGTGTTTGAAGACCAGAACGTTCTTATGAGCTATTGGATTAGATCAGTGGTTCTGAAATCTTGGATCACCTAGTGTTTTGAAGACAACATAAAACTAAACTAAACCAAAAAAAAAAAAAACAAAAAAAAAACAGCATCCTGGATCACTGTTTCTCAGACTTTTATGTGCATAAGGATTACCTGGGGACCTATTAAATGCAGGCCTAGGATTGATATGGCCTGGGATTCTGAGTTCTTATCAGCTCAGAAGTCATATCCATGCTGTACCCAGAACACATCTTAGGAGAAAGGTCTCAGTTCCCAGCTAAAACCTATGAAAGAAAACACTTCATGGTGGGAACAGGTCACTTTTGTACTCAGTAAGCTACCCTGGTGAAATACATGTAATCAGTAAGGTGTTGGCCATGGACCAGCATTCAGGAATAACTAGAATATATAATTCTTCACTGACTCTCAGTTTTCAATGATTGAATTTTCTTTTTTTATGGAGGAGGCATTCTAACAAGACACTTTGAATACAGTAGTAAATCTGCTGTGAGTGTTTATAGAGCAATTAACAGAAAATGAGGGATGTGTACTTGTATCCTAAGGTAACATATGTAATAGTCAGCTTTTGAAAACAGATATGGAAGAAATTGATGTGCCTACAGTCTTAAATGTATGTGTTGTAACAACAGGTAACCTGCTATGACCATCTTTTATGATATGTAGCTGAAATTTTAAAACATATCATAAAACATGTCATTACCATGTGAAGAATTATTCCTATGATGTATCTCAAGCATTATTAATGTCTCAAACCTGACATGTTGCCATTCATCAGCTTTTAGTATCTTATCTCAACTTGAGAAATTTTCCCTGCAACTCAGTATCACAAATTATTAATAAAATTTGAATGAAAAATGAGTTCTATAAAAGTTGCATAACACACTGATAAAAGATTTTCTGGGACAGCAGTGAGAAACAGTCAAACAAATGACTATGATTAAATGTGGTATGGTACATATCTAGAAAGAGTGATTAAAATGTGCTTCTGATATACACTCAACCTACCAGCAGGCTTAGAATCATATATTATAGCACTAGGAATTGTACCTCTCAGTTTTATAAGTGTCTGATTCTATCAGCATGGTCTTTGATAGCCATTAAACTTCAGGCTACTAATCCATTGAGGGAGCATGCTAAAATCTCATTTTGTATTGATTATACTTTGAACATGTGATTTGTGTTTGCTCGTTGGTGGCCACTGTATGTATGTGCTACCATTTTTTGTGGGTGACCATATTCAACTGCATCCATTAGTTCAATGAGCAATAATTTACCATTTACAAAAGAATTCTTAGGGTCATTTGGCTAACAGAAACAAGAGTCCTGAAGAGTCCTTATACTCTTTTTTGTGCCTTTCTTGATGAAAACATTGAGAAGGCATTTATATTTTTTTATATTTTATTTTTTGGCATGGATTCCTCCTATTTCTGAGATGTCTGAGTGCTATACTAACACAGCACTATCTTTCTGGCTCAAATTTCATGGCATGAACTGAAGCAATTATAAAGCAAAGGAAAATTTGATCTCTTAGCTTTAGCTATATAAATAGATGCTAAAAATCTTGTTTTACTCCATCTACCTCTCCCTTAAAATGTTAGTAACTTCTTGAACTTTTTCTATTATTGTAATATTAAATGTTTTCAAATTATATTTAAGACTTCCTATATTTTTAACTAATAAAGATATTTTATTGATTTTTCCTTTGTATCCTCAAAGAATATTAGCTCCTGTCTCATTTATGTCTTTAAAATAAAGCAGAATAATTAAAAATTTGAAATTTTAATAAGTTCAATAATTTCCAATTTACAGGCTCCCAAGCTCTTGAATCCTGTTTAAATTAATAATAAGCACCCCACACTTAGAGCACACTTCTATAAATTGAACCACTTTTTTATTATACAGATTTCAGATCTCTCAAATAATCTTATTTTCCTGTCAAATCTGATCTACTTACTTTCTAGGTAGATTGGAAAGATCATATGTTTCCCAGTGTGAAGATAATAATTGGAGAATTGGCAGACATGAAGAGAGATTTATGGCATCTTATTAAGAGAAAATGGGATTTACATGGATAAAACATCTTGATATTTAGAGGAGACCTATGAGACAACAGACATGTTTAAGCCTAAGGATATGATAAACAATCATAAAATGTATGCAATGAAAGTTAGAATTGAGAAGAAAGCAAAATAAGACATAGTTCTAAGAAAATTATTTTAATTGGAATATGCAATGTACCTGATGTTATTTCTAAGCTTTAAATAGCTTCTGAACTCTACTAGTTAGTTATAATTTTTGAGGAGAAAGTGCACACACAAACACTAACACACACACATCTCAGGTGCCTCCAAGATCTGACCCTTTGCTGTTGTTTTTTTCTGAGTCAGGTATATCTGTTTCTAGTTCCTGACCCATATTATTCATCAGTTTTCTGCTTTCCTTCTATTTTGAGTTTTAAGTCATTAATTTACACAAAATGGTTTGCTTTTCTCAAAAATGTTTTACAAAATTATGATTATGGGACTCTATAGCTTCCAGTTCCTGCAAATTGGATGTTATTGATCTATAACAATCAGCAATTATTTCTCACAGTGGGATGCTGACAGGCGTGATGTTTTAAAGCCCTTTTAGCATAAAGACTATTTTCTGGCTTGGAGTCTAAATTACACATTAATTACTCAGTGTTCAGTACTTCACTTGCCAATTCCTCTGTGAGACCATTTAACAGCCTCCAGTGAAACATGGTACAGAATATAACTCTATAATCACTTACAATTATACACACAATTTTAAATTAAAATGTATATGAAATAATATATGTGAACACATATTTACAATATAAAGTCCTATAGAAAACTGAAAGTTTATTTCTGGGGTATTAGATAGTGACAAGTAATCATTTTTATAACTGTTAGACAATGTAGAAAAGAGATCTAAGATTCAACCAACAGTCTATATAACTTCTAGGAATTTAAAAACTGTTTTGATAAAGAGAGCATGAGCCAGAGGGAATTGGGTGTTATGCCCAATCTCACCATATTTAGGGTGTTCCAGTAACTATAATGTAACAGTGGTGAAAGGGTGATGAGCCTCACTGTTGTGTGCACCAAGTGGGATGTTTGACCCATATTTCTAACCATAGATGAGACAGCAGAACAGTCAAACTTTAAAGCAGAAGAAACAGTGCAAAGAGCCTTTGCGGAAAACAATCGTCAGAAGTAACCAGCAAAACTTGACAAATAGATTATTCTCCAAAGAATTTTGATGCACATTTTATTTATTCTTCTGACAACATTTTTTAGGAAGTGGGGCAGGAAAGGAGAGGGAGCAAGGATGCTTGACAGCTCTGCAAACTAGTTTTTGCAATTTTTAAATTTGGCAAAAGAAAGACAAGAAAAATGACTTGTATTGGTCTTATTAGCATAATAGAATGATGAAAAGTGACGTAAAATATCATAGATATTGGAGTTGCCAGGGAAATTTAGAGATTGAGAACAGAAACCTTGGAACTCCCTAATGAAAAGAATCATGCTAGCTGTGCGCACACCTAACTTAAAAAAAAAAAAAAAAATACCTAGGTGTCTCTTTGATGTAAATATACCAGAAGCCAAAATCATCCACAGACTTCCCTTAAAGCCAATCCTGGAGTGTTCAGGGCTTCATTATTTAGGATTTAAATGATTCAGTCCCTGTCTGCTTCTCAGAAAAGAAGTATCTTCTAAAACTCTCAACTCATGCTGGGTTATGATTTACAATAAAGTTGCAAATTATAATTCACAATAGAGTTGCAAATAATGACTTTTTAAAATTATTCAGCTCTCATAATCAAGAATGAGAAAAGACTGATTACAAAGCTTGGCTCTGCTACTTAACCATGTGATACTTTCTTCGTCTGTAATATGAGAATAATAAAAGCACATCTTATGATTCTTGTTAGGAGAAAAATTAGATAATGTTTATAAAGTGTTTAGCACATTATTAGTCTAATTCTGATTTTTCCCCAAGCCAGGTCTCATGTTCTTTCTCCCCTCTTCTCCTATCCTCTTTAAATTTGTATTCACCTTATTCTTATTAGAAATTAGAACAATGCTGAATAGTAGTGCATGTTGAAATAATATTCAATAAATGAATGAAGTATATGAACATCCCTCATAAACTCTCTGGAATCTAATTCTCATAAGGCTGTATATGAAGGCTCTATGTTATATGAATTTTTGATGGATAGCTTAGTTTTGGTATTGCTAGGTACTTAGTAGTGGCATAAGTATTTGTTGATTTACTGATTAAATAATGTATGCAAAAGGTAAAGAATGTTAGAAATTATTTGTGCCCTTACTAGGACTTTTTAAAAATAAGTTTGATTATCTTGGCTTTTGCATGGATTCCTTAATAAATCTCTGTCTGCTCCTGTATCTACAGATAGTCAGCTGCGACTATTAATTTTTTTCAGGTCACGAGACAAGTTTAAACAATTTCTCCACTACTACTGCATATTTAGGCTATCTCTAGAAATATGCTGCAAGCACCTGTCCTTTCCCACTCTTTCTGACTATCACGACAAATTTAAATCTAGCACACTTTGTTTTTGGTGTGCATGCATGTGTGTGTGTATTTGTGTGTGTGCTTAATATTGTAGTTAGTACCTATGAGCATTTTTTCTTCCGAGCAGGGAGCTGGATCACCTATCAGTTTAACAACAGTTTGAAATATTCAAAATGAGATCTAAGTGGCGATGAAGGAACTAATAAATAAAAATGGCATTAAGAGTAAAAAGACAAATATCTCAATTACGGTATTTTCTTTTTAGATTGTTTGGAGTTGTATTTTGGGGGCATTAGTGTTACAAAATTGGAAAGGGGTTACAGACACAGAGAGACCATGAACCATCAAGAGAAACTGGTTGATAAAGAAAGTCAGAAAACAATTTTTAAAAATGGGAAAGGGTTTAGTTTTTTGGACTCACTTCATATGTCATTAATCTGTAAGAATGCTTCAATAACTGGTTATATTTATCTAGTTAGGATATAAACCTGATGTTTGCATGCAAAATTGGTACTTAAATTCTCTTATTCAGCAGCTGTGCCTCTCAAATATAGCAAATCAACTTTGCAAATAGCTACTTGCAAAGGACTAGGCATTCATGGATTTGGGGATTCTAAGATTATTTATCCTGTGATATTTAGAAAATGTTTAGTAAACATCTGAGTTGTTTAAAAGTAGTAAAAAATAAATAAATAAATTAAATCATGAAACTCAGAATAATGGAGAGTGGGCATAGATTGAAAGCGTATTTTATATAGAAGAAATGTATATTCTCTATCATGCAAGAATATGAAATATATTAATTTTATAGGAATTGAATATAAATTAGAAATAAATCAGTTATTATAAGAATTAAATAAGAAAAAATAATCCAATAGCACATTTATAAAATACATTTTATAAATTGGAGGCATTTGGTAAATCATAGTATCATTATTGCTAATACTAGTACTTGCAAAGGTATACACATTCACTAGTACACTAGATGCTATACAATCATACATGTATATAATGCAGGCTCACCATTAGAGAACAAAAGCACAATTTGCACATCTGCTATTGCCCAATATCACCAGTTTCTTGAATTGGAAGAATGGTCAAGTTTAATTGTCCAATATCTTGCCAGAGTCAGAAGCCATTTATGTAAAGTTCAAATATATACAGTTTATTATTCAAGGTAGTTTAGTCAATCAATTAGACAAATAGAAAAATATGATCACTCCAGTGACCAGAGAATTATAGAGTGTTGGGTTTGGAAGAAGATTTAGAGAAAGAGAATTAGTCTAATTCCCTTCCAAACACATAAATCCCTTTTACAGCATTCTGGGCAAATGGACTTCTAAACTTTACTTAAATATGAATGAAAACAAGAAACTTTCCTTGCACTGATGTGTTACCTAGTAACAGAGTGATCATTTCATTAGCTGCCATTCTCTTATTCTCAATGCAGCCCTCTATTTTAGTATTTTTCCATCATTATTTAAATATGCTTTTTAATAACCTACCTATTAAAAAAAACACCCTCCTCAAAGTGCTATAACCTCACAGCACAAGTAGTCTTCATATACATTCATGTATTTAATAATCATTATAACCATATCTATATAATCATTATATAGATTATATAGATTCTTCTTAGCCCTTACTACCTGTTTAAGGTCTAGGAAATTACAAACATTCCTTCTTCAAACCCTTCCTTCTTGTAATTTTTTGGAACCACTTTCCCCTGCTGTCATGGATTGAATCATGTCCCCCATCATGACATGTTCAAGTCCTTAGTTGCTGATCCTGTGTCTAATGAACCCATTTGTAAATAGAGCCTTTGAAGATGTTTTCTGTGTGAATAGGATCTTCAAAGACCCTATATGGATGACACCAAATTGAATTAGGGTGGACCTTAATCCAAAGTGGCTGAAATCCTTATCAGGAAAAGAAATTGGCATGGAAGTAGAGGCCAGAAGTTGGTAGAAGTCAGATGAGCAGACACAAGGAGAGAGAGTCATATGACAGAGGATTGTTGGAAGGCTACAAACTCCATAAGAGAGCAAATCCTGATAATACCTTGATGTTGGACTTCAAGCCTCCAACACCATCAGGCAGTGAATGGTGTCTTTTAAACCAACCAGTTAGTGGTATTTGTCATAGCAGAAATGAAAAGCCAGGACACCTAAATTCTTATTTTACTTCTTTGACTCAGTCTTCCTCAAAGTTCTTCCTCTGTCCTCCATGTAAATGCTGCAATTACTTGGCCCTCTCATTTCCTCTCTTTATATCCTTTGTCTTGCTAAATTTATCTAATCATAGACCTTCAATTACTATCCACATCCTGTTGGTGCTTCCAGGTCAATAGTTGTTAACTTACTATGAATCATGCTCCTTTTGAAAATTTTCACCTACTTTCACACACAAATATTATCCTTCTGAAAAGTTTTGAATTCAATTCGAATTCAGTTAGCTACAAGCAGGGCATATCTCCAAATCTTACCATATATCTGGATAATAGCAGTCTATTTTCCTTGTATTCTGAAGCTCTATATTATTAGATACATAAACATTTAAGAGTGTTACATCTTCCTGATGAATTACTCTTTTATAAAGTGTTCCTCTTATGTTTTTTTTTTTTTTTTCATTTTTATTGAGATTGTTCAGATACCATACAATTATCCAAAGATCCAAAGTGTACAATCACTTGCCCCTGGGTATCCTCATACAGCTGTGCATCCATCACACTTAATTTTTGTTCAATTTTTAGAAACTTTTCATTACTCCAGACAGGAAATAAAGTGAAAGATGAAAAAAGAAAAAAAGAAAAGGAAACTCTAATCCTCCCCTATCCCTAACCAACCCCCCTCACTTGTTGACTTGTAGTATTGATATAGAACATTTGTTACTGTTTATGAAAAAAAGTTGAAATACTACTAACTGTAGTATATAGTTTGTAATAGGTATATAGTTCTTCCCTATATGCCCTTCTATTATTAACTTCTAATTGTATTCTCATACATTTGTTCTGGTTCATGGAAGCGATTTCTAGTATTTGTACAGTTGATCATGGACATTGCCCACCATAGGATTCAGTTTTATACATTTTCATCTTTTGACCTCCAACTTTCCTTCTGGTGACATATATGACTCTGAGCTTCCCCTTTCCTCCTCATTCACACACCGTTCAGCACTGTTAGTTATTCTCACATCTTGCTACCAACACCCCTGTTCATTTCCAAACATTTAAGTTCATCATAATTGAACATTCTGCTCATACTAAGCAACAACTCCCCATTCTTAAGCCTCGTCCTCTATCTTGGTACCTTATATTTCATGTCTATGAGTTTACATATTATAATTAATTCCTATCAGTGAGACCCTGCAATAATTGTCCTTATGTGTCTGGCTTATTTCACTCAGCATATTGCCCTCAAGGTTTTGTCATCAACCCATTTTTTTTTTTAATATGGTTTTGCTCACTCACCACACATTCCATCCCAAGTAAATAATCGATGGTTTTCTGCATGGTCATACATTTATGTGTTCACCACCTTCACCACTATCTATATAAGAGCATCTACATTTCTTCCACAAGGCAGGAGGGAGAGTCAAAGAAGGTAGAGAGGCAAAAGGAAGAGGAAAAAAAAATGACAGCTAGGAAGCAGCAAAAGGAAAAATAACCTTAAATCAAAGTAGAATAAGGAATCAGACAATACCACCAATGTCAAGTGTCTAACATGCCTCTCCTATCCCCCCCTCTTATCTGCATTCACCTTGGTATATCACCTTTGTTACATTAAAGGAAGCATAATACAATGATTCTATTAGTTACAGTCTCTAGTTTATGCTGATTGCATCCGTCCCCCAATGACTCCCCATTATTAACACCTTGCAAGGTTGACATTTGCTTGTTCTCCCTCTTAAAAGAACATATTTGTACATTTTATTACAATTGTCGAATACTCTAGATTTCATCAAGTTACACAGTCCCAGTCTTTATCTTTCCTCCTTTCTTGTGGTGTCTCACATGCTCCCCACCTTCCTCTCTCAACCGTATTCATAGTTACCTTTGTTCAGTGTACTTACATTGTTGTGCTACCATCTCCCAAAATTGTGTTCCAAACCACACACTCCTATCTTCTATCACCCTGTAGTGCTTCCTTTAGTATTTCCTGTAGGGCAGGTGTCTTGTTCACAAAGTCTCTCATTGTCTGTTTGTCAGAAAATATTTTGAGCTCTCCCTCATATTTGAAGGACAGCTTTGCTGGATATAGGATTCTTGGTTGGAGGTTTTTCTCTTTCAGTATCTTAAATATATCACACCACTTCCTTCTTGCCTCCGTGGTTTCTGTTGAGAGATCCGCACATAGTCTTATTAAGCTTCCTTTGTATGTAATGAATCACTTTTCTCTTGCTGCTTTCAGGATTCTCTCTTTGTCTTTGACATTTGATAATGTGATTATTAAGTGTCTTGGCGTAGGCCTATTCATATCTCTTCTGTTTGGAGTACGCTGCGCTTCTTGGATCTGTAATTTTATGTCTTTCATAAGAGATGGGAAATTTTCATTAATTATTTCCTCTATTATTGCTTTTGCCCCCTTTCCCTTCTCTTCTCCTTCTGGGACACCAATGATACGTGCATTATTGTACTTTGTTTCATCCTTGAGTTCCCGGAGACGTTGCTCATATTTTTTCATTCTTTTCTCCATCTGCTCCTTTGCATGTAGGCTTTCAGGTGTTTTGTTCTCCAGTTCCTGAGTATTTTCTTCTGCCTCTTGAGATCTGCTGTTGTATGTTTCCATTGTGTCTTTCATCTCTTGTGTTGTGCCTTTCATTTCCATAGATTCTACTAGTTGCTTTTTTGAACTTTTGATTTCTGCCGTATATATGCCCAGTGTTTCCTTTACAGCCTCTATCTCTTTTGCAATATCTTCTCTAAACTTTTTGATTTCATTTAGCATTAGTTGTTTAAATTCCTGTATCTCAGTTGAAGTGTACGTTTGTTCCTTTGACTGGGCCATAACTTTGTTTTTCTTAGTGTCGGTTGTAATTTTCTGTTGTCTAGGCATGGTTTCCTTGGTTATCCAAATCAGGTTTTCCCAGACCAGAACAGGCTCAGGTCCCAGAGGGAAGAAATATTCAGTATCTGGTTTCCCTGAGGGTGTGTCTTAGAAAATTGCTCCACCCTTTGATGCCTCAGGTTACTGTGCTTTCCTGCCCAGCAGGTGATACCTGTTAGCCTATAATTTTGACTGGTGTGAGGAGGTATGGCCGTGTTCCCCCAGGCTCTGGGGTCTGGTTCTGAATGGAAAGGGCCCCACCCCTTTCCTCCTAGAGAAGACAGACCCCCCAGGTGGAGGTCATTAGCATTTCAATGGTCTCTCTCTCTGCTTGTGCTGTCTCCACCCTTCCCTGAGTCACAGCCCTGGAAACTGAATATGACTGGGGCTTTCTCCACTGAGCCGAAAAAGAAACAGATAGTCCCCTTCAGACCCAGTCCAAGGTGACCCTCCGGCTCTCCAAGGTCAGTCGTCACCCAAAGCCTCTGTCTGTGTTTTGGGGATGCGTACCTGTAGTGAGCAGTTCATACTCGCTACTTAAAACCCCAGTTGGAGCTCAGCTGAGCTATATTCGCTTGCTGGGAGAGAGCTTCTCTCTGGCACTACGAGGCTTTGCAGCTTGGGCTATGGGGGAGGGGGTCTCACGACTGGATCCACAGGTTTTACTTACAGATTTTATGCTGTGTTCTTGGGCATTCCTCCCAATTCAGGTTGGTGTATGGTGAATGGATGGTCTCGTTTGTTCCCCCGCAGTTATTCTGGATTATTTACTAGTTGTTTCTGGTTTTTTGCAGTTGTTCCAGGGGGACTACTTAGCTTCGACTCCTCTCTATGCTGCCATCTTGCCCCGCCTCCTCCTCTTATGTTTTTGATCGTACTTGTCCTGAAGTCTACTTTGATATTTGTAGATTCATGTTAGCTTTCTTACGCAGATAATGTTCACATCCTATTACTTTCAATCTATCTGTGTCTTTATATTTAAATCCATCTCTTGTACAGAGTACATGGTTGGGTCTTACTTTTTTTAATCAGTTTGACAATCTCAGCCTTTTAATTAGAATCCTTAAGGTTTGGTTGAAATCTACCATCTTACTGTTCCTCTTCTATTTCTTCACACGAAAATATTTTATGTTTTCCTCTTTTTATTTCCCTGTTCCTTCTTTTCAACAAACACCATATATTTTAGTATTCCATTTTATTGCCTCTACATGCTTTTCAGCTATATACCTTGTATTACTTTTGTTGGTTGCTCTAGGAATTACAATTTGCCTCAACTCATCACAGTCCACTTTGAATTAATGTAGCATTTTATACTTTACAAATGTAGGAACCTTTTGATATAATTCCATTTAACATACCTTGTCTTTTGTGTTATTAATGCCATGTATTTTACTTCTCTACTTATTATAAACCCCATACCAGAATCATACTATTTCTGCTTTAAACAGTCATTTACCTCTTAAGAAAATTAAGAAAAGGGAAATATTTACTTTCCTTTGATATTTCTAAAAGAATATTGATAGTTTCATTAGTATTACTTGTATTACAGCTCTGTTGTTGACAAATTTTCTTAACTTTTCTTTTTTTCAATTTAACAATGAGTTCATTTTTGAAGGATAATTTTGCTGGATTTAGAATTCAAGGTGGAGGTAGATTTTTGTTTGTTTTTGTTTTTTGTTTGATTGTTTATTTAGGTTTTGTTCCCCCCACCCCACCCCATGCTTGAAAGATGTCATTTCACCACTTCTTGTCTCTTTCGTTTCTGATGAGATATTTGTCATCAACCATACTGTTGTTTCTCCTTATTTAATGTGCCTTCTTTCTCTGGCTTCTTCTAAAATTTTGTCTTTATATGTGGTTTACAGCTATTTATCTATGATGTATTTTACTTGCATAGAGTTTACTGAGTTTACTGATAAAAGATACTGAGCTTCTTGTATCTGTAAGCTGATGTTTTTCACAATATATGGGAAAATTTGCCATTATTTCTTAAAATAATTTTCTATCCCATTCTCTCTGTCCTCTTTTTCTGGGGCTGAAATTCCACTTTGTTTAGCCTCTTGGTATTCTCCCACAGGCTTTGTTCACTATTCTTTAACTTATTTTTCTCTATGTGCTTCATATTGGATAACTTATATGAGCCTGTCTTCAAGTTCATGACCACCATGCCAACCTTTCCTTAAGCCCATGCCATTACTTTTTCATTACAGTTATTATACTTTTGTCTTCTAGAATTTGATTTGAAGTCTGAAGTAATCAAATTATTGTTTCATGGCATGTAGTGTGCCCCCTTTGTCTAACGTCTTTTCCATTTTTTTCCTTTAACTTTGGTTTTTAGTAGTTTGACTATGATGGGCCTAGATGTGGTTTTCTATTTGTTCTACTTGGGATTGACTGAACTTCTTACAAATCTTAAATTTATGTCTAAAACTTGAACAATTTTAGACTATTATTTCTGCCAATATTTTTTCTGTCTCTCTCTGCTTTCCACTTGGAACACTAATTGCAAGTTAGACTTATTGATGTTGTCCCATAGATCCTTGAGGCTCTGTTCATTTTTTTACTCATTTTTCTCTTTTCCTCAGATTGGATAATTCATATTGATGTCTAATCTGTGCTAAACCCATGCAGAGAATTTTTAATTTTGGATACAGTAACTTTAAGTTCTATATGTCTATTTGGTTCTTTTTGTAGTTTCCATTTACTTAATGATATTTCCTATGCTTTTGTATACTAGACCCATATTTTCCTTTATTCTATTGAGCATAGTTATAAGAGTTGCTTTAAAATTTTTAACTACCAAGTCTAACATCTAAATTTGGGGGGAGGCGCTATTATTTTATAATTGCCTTCTTTCTTGAGAATTGTTTATATTTCCCTATTTCATTGGCTATTGAGTAATGTGGGATTATATCATGGAAACTGTGAATGTCTGATACAAAGTTAAGCAAAGTTGATTATTCAATGTTCTCATACTTTAGGCTTTGCTTTTGTGAGGAGACCTGACAAATTACTTTTTTCTCATGTATACTTATTTTTAAACACTACTTTTGGTAGTTTATTTGCCAGCATTGGTCATGCTTCAATAGTGTGCTTAAATGAGGAAGTTTTTGAATAATGGTAAATTTAGGGAGTGTTCTTTAATAAAATGAGCTTTATGGGCAACATGAATTAGAATAATAATCTTCAATGTTGAATTAAAACTAATATTCCAAAAAAAATACTCTATGTCATAGGATTTAATATGGGGCTTTAACATTTTCATTTTAATAGACACTCCAAGTGATGCTGACGCACATAAATATTCGATAGTCACTCCTATTAGAAAACACCATTGTTCATACACACGAGCACAGAAACTCATATGTATTTACAAATATATGTATATACATGTATGTGTATACATATGTATGCACAAATACACAAGCACCAAGCTATAGGCATTAATATATACTATACCCATGTTTGTCATTTTTCCTGTTAGCTAATTGGTTCCTATCATAAAATACCATTATAAGCATTCTCAGGTTACCTCATTTTCCTTACCTGTTGTTACGTGGACAGATTCATGCACAAGGAGATGGAAAAACTCATCCACTTGGTAATGTAAGTAAACATCTGTTGAGGATACTTTGGTGCACTGCTCAGATCGCCCATTTGGGAATAAGGCTAGCTTTTGCCCACTGCTGTAGGGTTTGCAACTGATGGTTCACAGTTGAGTCTGTGCCACGAATTGTCCATTATAGAGGCAATCTGACAATCCAAGTTCAAGTCTGATCCCCAGCAGCCATCTCTATCTATTGACAAGGAGTTGATTCCTTGCATAAAAGCTAGAACTACATGCTTCAAGGTGAAACTGTTCTGAAGACATCGCAGCTTCTGGACCTTTTTAGCAAATGTTTTGCAGTTTGACTTCTCCCTTGGAGCAATCCTCTTTTCCTCATCCCCACAGTGCTTCTTCATAGCTAACAACTCATAAGCCTCCGGCACATAGATTTCAGTCTCAATGTCTGTTTCCTGGGGTAATCCAACCTATAAAATTTGGTACTGGAAATTAGAAAGCGGATTCTAAAGTGGGATTTTGGAGCTGAATCACCCACAGGGCAGCTGCAAATGATAATGACATCATCACTGGTGACACAGCTAGAGTTTTGGTAGGCCCTAGCAGGCCATTAAAATTGTTAAAAATTTTATCCCCTGGAAGGGGATAACAGTGGAAGGGAATGCAATGGTGGTGTAATATTATGCGAATTTGTGACATTCAGGAGAAACAGTAACTACAAGTTTTCAGACTGTGATAGCAAATGCTGGGTATATTGATGTCCCAGAGAACAACCATAAGAGACTGAGAGTGATTCATCACCAATATAGGGTGAAGCTGAAAGCCAAGGGCCTCCTTGTCAGTATAAAATGAAAGTCTTATTTCTGCAGTTAGAGGGCAGCACAACCTGAGGATTAGGCCCAGGGTTAAACTGTCAAGTGTAGCATAGCTCAAGAGAAGGTTGAAATATCAACTCTGGCAGGTCTGCTAGATAGAGGTCAGAGAGGTGATTATGAAGAAGTAGGATGCTACACCCTGGATCATGACTTCTGGATCAATGCACTCAAAAATGTTCATTCTTCATTTTACCTGAATGCTCTGGGCTTTCAGAAATGACCCATATCCCCCGATACAGGTTTGAAGATGATGCAGACAGAGGCTTTTACATTGCAAAAGATCATGAAATCCCTGAGGAGCTGCTTCTGCTTTATTTCCTGGAGTCAGACAAATAACCTAGTCAGGGAAGTGCTGGATCTCCTAAGAGAAGAAGTGACTATACATTGAAGGAGCTACAGAACACAGCCAACTGGCATTCATAGGTACCAGGATAGAGTGCACGTCCTGCATCATGAGAGGGCTAAAGCAAAGGGACAAATACATTCTTGGAAAAGGTAGGGATTTTACATAAGGGTGTACTCCATTGTAATATCAGATTTAACATGTGGCAAGGACCCCATGAAATGATGCTGATGAGCTGGAGGACTTGGTGAAACACATATGTTTGAAAGGGCGGGAGACAAAGCCAATAAAGATTCGTGGATTTGTCACATCAGTGAAGTTTTCCTGTGGTATGCTGGGATATTGCTTCCAAAATAGAGGATTATTTATTGCCTGTCATACCTCCCACCAATAAGATATAGCTTAATGTCTGGTAGTCTTCCTTGAGTCAGTAATACAGTATCTCCACAATTAGAAATAACATTCTGATAGAAGTTTGAATGGAGTGCAGAGCAGAAGAAAGACTTCAGCAGAATCACACTGATGAGTAAGCAACCCTGCAACTTGGGCCATTAAACCCAGCAGACTCTGTAGTAGGAAATGTCATCATGTGGAGTTTGGAGAAAGAACAATAAGAAAATCACAAGATATATCCATATGGATCTGCATCATAAAATTATACACCATATGCCCATATGCATCATAAAATTATACACCATTTTCGAAAGAGCTCCTGGCATGCTGTTATGCTTTGGTGGAGATGGAGCCCTTATCATGGGCTACCAAATGAGGAACAGCCTATCATGAGCTGAGTTCGGTCCAACACACCAAGTCATAAGGTTGGGCAGGCCCAGCAACAGTCAATCATAAATGGAAGTGGTAGATCCACAATCAAGCAAGAGCAGAACCAGAGGGCACAATAAGCTGCATAAGCTATAGGCCCGGAATGTGTTGCCCTACAGTGTGGCTTCATCTCTCCTTAAGCCTGAACTGTGATTGTCTTGGTGCTGGTGTATGTGTGTAAGTGAGTGTGTGTGGGGGGGAGGCAGGTGTCTATTACAACCACTTGAGTGGGTTGCAAATAAGCCAAGCTTGATTTACAGATAGATCAGTTTGGTATGTGGATGTAAGTAAAAAATGGACAATATGCATTACAGCCCCACTCTGGATGGCCTTGAAAGTCAGTGTGGGAAGACAGGGTGTGGGAAGCTCCCCAAAAGGCATGGCTTTGGACAATGCATCTAAAAGTTCACATTATTTGGAAAGAAAAGTGGTCCCTCTGAAGAGTACATAAAGACATAGGAGCATAGGTGAAATGGTTTGGCTTGTTGGTCAGTGGACTGGAAGGAGAGAGACTGGAAGATCAGATACAAGGAGTTCTCAGCTAGTATAGTGAGGACAGAATGAAATTGTTGGTCAAAAAGTGTGAAGATATCTTATCACATGTGAATGCCCAACAGAGAGCACCCACCACAGAAGAGGAACCTAAGAACCAAGGAGACAAAATGACCTGATAGGGGCCGCCCCCACACTAGCACAATAGCACAAGAATGGTGTACTCATGTAGCAGTGAGAAAGGCTATGCATGGCTCCCGTTCACCAGGACAAATACAGCTACAGCTGCTGAAATACATCCAATCTGCCAGCCAGTCTCCAAGGCTGAATACCCTGATTTATCCCTCAGGGGAACAAACTAGCTGCTTGGTAGCAAGTTAATTACATTGGAAATGACAACAATTCATCTTGACTGGAATGAGCGTACATTCTGGTGTTTCATTGCTTTTCTTCTCCTCAGGGAAGGATACAGATTATTCTGTATCATTAGTTAAGGGTTCATTGAGTGTTTGATTCACCAACACAGGATAGGCATAGCATCACCTCTGACCAAAGGACTCCCACTTATAGCAATGGGCATTCTGATAAAGGCTCAAGGTAATGGGACCAACTGGTCCTATCATGTACTGCAACCCACAGGAGCTCCACTGTGGTAGAGCAACAGAACAGACTTCTGCAAGTGCAGCTGAGGTGCTGGCATGGAGATGACACCCTACAATGGTGGACGTCATCACTTACAATGGAAAATACACCTGAATTAATATCCCTTATATCATGCTAGCACGCCATTGAATCTGGGATCCAAAGAGTGGCAATAGGAATATCCCATTGACCATCACTCACAATGACCGCTTGGGGAATTTGTGCTTCCTATCTCCCCATCTGAACTTTCTGAGGGGTAAGAGGTTCTTGTTGCCAAAAAAGATAATGGAGACCCAGCAAGAGTCCCACTAATCTGTAAGCCACAGCTGTTACTGGGTCACTTGGGCAACTTGTTCAAGGGACCACAGACAAGGAAAGATGTTGCCACACTGTTACGGGTAATTCACTTTGATTATCTGAAAAAATTTAGGGCTCCAATTGCACAAGGGGACAGGGAAGAGTACATTGCACAACCAAGTGACCCACTGGTGAGGCTCTGTTAGTTCCCTTTCCAATTTTGATGGTAAAGGGACACATGTAGCAGCAGTAGCCTGGAAAGGGTGTGGTGGCAAGGTCTCCAGTCTTCTCAGAAATAGTGTAGGGGCCACCATACCAGGTACACCACCTAGACTCAAAGAGGAGCTAGCTGAGGGTGAGGAGAACCTGGACTCCATCATAGAGGAGATAGATGATGAGTGCGGCCTGGAGACAAGCTGCTGCAGTAAGGGATGTAGTTTGTCACACTAACCTTTCTCTTGTACAATCACCCATGAAGAAGACCAATTAAAATCCTGGAGGAATGGTGTCCAGAATTTATGTGAAACAATTTGATGTAAGAAGCACAGCAATGAGCAGTAGCATATGCTGGGGGTCTCCCTTCAGGACTGAGGCCCTCTCTCTCCTAGCTGCTGGCAGGGTCTGGGTGGTTGACAGCTCTCAGCCCCTCTCTCGGGCACCCAGGTGAATGCATCCAAGCCCATGGCCCCTCCATGGGTGCGTGCATAAGCAATCAATGATCTGTATGGGAGTGCAAGAGCCAGGCCCTAGTCAGCACAATTCCACAGTTCAACTCCTCCCTCTGCCAATCCTGCCTCTTCGCCATTCACAGATCTTGTCTCCAGAATATTTCCAATGAGCCCTGCCCCTCAAGCAAATCTCAGTCTCAAGAGAAACCCAAACTCTGACAAATGCAGAGGGATCAGGATTGTTATGATACGGCAGCATGATTCCTTAGCTTCTGTTTTTGTCTCTGGCTACCAGCATCAAGGAATGTAAAATTTCCTCCCATTCCCACCCATACTCCTTCCCCAATAGGGATCAGAAAGCAGTGTGTCAACAGATGTTTGTACCTTATTAGGCAGTTCTGTTAAGAATATAAAATGGTTATAATCTGTGCATATGATACACACATAGATAAATAGGTAGGAATGAAAACAAAAGAATAATTTTGACAATACTAAATAAAATATTGCTCTCCTGGTTTGCTATTAAATCTGTCAGTTGTTGGTGTGGGGGGGCACTATTTTTAACTATTTTTAACTTTTATTTTGAAATAATTTTAGAGTTACAAAAGCAGTACAGAAAGAGTTCCCATGTACCCTTCAAACAGCTTCCCCTAATGTTAACAAAACCATAGTAAAATTACTAAAACCAGGACAATAAAATTGTTACAATAAGGGAAAGGCTACTGGTTTTATTTTTTGACTGGAGGTAAATCTTGTAGATAACCTGCCTAGTTCAGGCTTGTGAGAGTAAATAAGGTAGGTGCTTTATCCTGTCTCATAGTGTTCTAGTTTGCTAATGCTGCTGGAATGCAAAACACCAGAGATGGACTGGCTTTTATAAAAGGGGGTTTATTTGGTTACACAGTTACAGTCTTAAGGCCATAAAGTATCCAAGGTAACACATCAGCAATCAGGTACCTTCACTGGAGGATGGCCAATGGTGTCCGGAAAACCTCTGTTAGCTGGGAAGGCCCGTGGCTGGCATCTGCTCCAAAGTTCTGGTTTCAAAATGGCTTTCTCTCACAACGTTCCTCTCTAGGCTGCAGTTCCTCAAAAATGTCACCCTTAGTTGCACTTGGGATTTTTGTCCTTTCTCAGCTTCTTTGTAGCAAGAGTCTGCTTTCAACAGCCATCTTCAAACTGTCTCTCATCTGCAGCTCCTGTGCTTTCTTCAAAGTGTCCCTCTTGGCTGTAGCTCCTCTTGAAAATGTCACTCACAGCTGCACTGAGTTCCTTCTGTTTGTCAGCTCATTTATATGGCTGCACTGATCAAGGCCCACCCTGAATGGGTGGGGCCATGCCTCCATGGAAATATCTCATCAGAGTTATCACCTACAGTTGGGTGGGGCACATTTCCATGCAAGCAACCTAATCCAAACATTCCAACTTAATCCTTACCAATATGTCTGCCCCACGAGATTGCATCAAAGAATATCACTTTTTTGGGGGAACATAATACATTCAAACCAGCACACATACTTAGCAAATAGGTCATTACATGGGTACTCAAAGCTGAAATGGCAGAATCTCAGGGAGCTGCCGCAAAAATTGCCTAGCCTAACTTGCTTTTATGCAGCAACACTAAAGTCATTTGCATAGTAGTAAAGACTTGTATTGCATTATTTTAAAAATTTCAATTTCCAAGTTTGCTCAAATTTGAAAAGTTACTCTTAACATTGAGTGGATGTTTCACTTCTTTTATCCTGACCTATTATACTCAGAACTTGGTCTGTTCATCTTTGTTCAATCAGGATGCATATGGGATGGTTTGAACACCATTTATCTTCTTTTTATCTCCTCTGTCTAGAGATCAATTTACTAATATTGATTTTAAAATGTGGTGATCAGAATTTATAATTCTATGCTTTCTCCAACTGTTGACTAAACAACATATTATAAAGAAGATGGACCATATATATCTTTTACCTTGAATACTATATTTGCATAGATTCATAGTTGCTTCAGCATATCTGCAAAGCTTATCATAGTGCTGACTTTTTTCTTGTTTGATGTCACACAAGACCGCTAAGCCTTTCTTATACATGGTGTCATTAAACTAGCTGCACATAACAATGCAAATATTAACAATCTTGGAAGTCTATTTCTTTTAGTAAATGATAAACATTTTTCATCTAAGCCTTTATTTTGATAATGTAATAGGATAGGCAAGAACTGTTTGCCATGTTACCTAGAGATTTAGAAACATGTGACATTGAAAATCTCAGGTTAGATAGCACTTTCCCCCATCTACCATGAATTATTACAAATTGTAGATAGGTTTACTTTTTTATTTTCATCTCAAAAACTTGAGCAATAGAAGATTTTGCATTCAGATCCCTCAATCTATCCCTGTCATCTGAATATTCAGTATTTTCAGAGTGTCCATGAAACAGATTTTTACATTCTAAGGCAATATTCTACAGTGAGAAAGTACCCATAATCTTCAATTTATCCAAGATTATTTATCCCATAATCATGACAAGATGCAGAACTGTTTGCATTTCAAACATGCAAACTCATTTTGGAGAAGTCATGAGAATATAATTATTATTTGAGCACTTGCCAGGTAATATCACCTTGAAACTTGTTGCCAAGTACTTAATGAAGTTTAGGTACAATAATAGTTATGATGATCATAGTAATAATGACAATAAATGGAAATTTATCAGAAGTATATTCATTTTATGAATTCAAGAGAGACTCAACAAGAGTTAATACTTGGAGCACATAATTTTAATCACTTTTGCCCCATAGAATTGCTCTGTTAAGCCATGAATTTGGAGTAGGTCCATGGACTTCAATGAGAAATGCTGGAAGGAAAGGTAGATGAAACATTTTTTTTTTTTTAATCTTTGAAGCAGATGAGATTGAGAGCATCAGCTATTATATCTCTCAGAGTCTCTTTTGTACATATACAATCATTTCTCCCTAACTTTCATATCAGAAAAGGCTAGACAACCCCTGAGTAATGGGCACAGCATATATCATACGGACAAAGCAAATCTTGCAACTGATTGTGGTCCCTTACTTACATTGGCTACCAGATCTCTCAGCAGCAAATATTTCCCCAGGTTTAATGATGACATTGCAATTTCATGGCACATTTTGCTTTATGTCAACTTTTCCTGATTTTCTGTTTCATAAAATCTTAATAAAATCTGTATCTTTGTAAGATGTTACAAATTTATTTTTTAGAATGAGACTGAACTATGTGATAACAAATCAATAAAACATTTATAAAGTTTAAATTAGTTTTGACCTGAATTTTGTTACTCTATTTGCTTGGAAATTGCTCTGAAAAGCATTGCTTTTGCTAATGCCCCTTGAACTCTGGGAAATCACTTTATGAGGCAAGAAAAATTATGTCAAAAATTATATTAAAAAGACTACATGTGAGATTATTTTGCACATAATTTTAGATTATTTTTGTGATTTCTACCATATTTTAGGGAAGATATTCCTATTTTCATATAATAATACATATATTAGCAAAAACTCCATTTTAAACAGAGCTAATGTCCAATAACTTATAAGAGCTACTACATTTTATGTGCACACTATGTATCAGGGCCAGTATTATGTGAGCTATATGGAGCCTCTCATTTAAGACCGCCATCCTGTGAGGATGGTACAATTTTTATTGTCAAATTTCAGATGACAAAGCTCAGGCTTAGTGAGTTAAGTTCCTTGCGCATTGTCCCATTGTAACATGACTAACTAGAAGTGAAAGTGGGATGGGAATGTAAGCAGGCAGCTTCCAGAACCTGCACTACTAAACTATTACATCATCTTGCTTCCCTACAGCCTTCCAATGTGTGGAATTACAATAAATGATAAAGACAATGCTTACTTAACTCCTGACCTTTGGTGGAAAATCCTAAGACATGAAGACTAGAGAATAACTTATCATCATCAGAAAGAGGAAAAGAGAGAAAGTGTATTTGCAATTTTGTCCACAATTGTGACTTTAAAGAAAAAATATTCAACCTATAATCACATGTATGACACTAGTGGCATAGGAAGTAAAGATTATTGATGTAAACTAACTGGGAAAGTGATTTTAATATTCAAAACATGTGACTGCAAATGACTGACAAAGAGAAAAAATTTTACTCAATACCATAATATAACATAAGAAGAAGAAGATTATGCTACAAATCGAAATACAAAAGGCACAACGTAACATGTCTAAAAATAAAACTTATTAATTTTAATCTGAAAAAAAGAGCTAATATCTATCTGGGAAAAAAAAAATCAAGATTTTCATAGACTTTTGCCCAAAATTTGTCAGTATATTTATGGCATCAGAGTAGTGGAAATGTGCTGTTGATAATGATACAGATTATACAACAGACATTGACCATCATTTGTTTAAAAAACATTAGGTTTATTTATTCTAATGATACATATACAAATCAAAAAATCAACCAAACTAAGAATAAAACCCATGCTTTTTTTCCTAATCAAGTTTGAGTGTTTCAGTATTACCTTGCAATGGTTTTATGTGTACATTATGATAATATAGATTGAAATTTCAACATGTCACATGCGGTAGACTCGTTCACTCTATACGTATTCCAGCCTCTTTCTAGGCTGCCTTCATGTGCTGTGGAGGCTGCGGAAGGAGAAAACACATCACCAACAAAACCTTGAAAGTGGAGTCTGTGTGATCCTATGTCCCTGTGTGACTCTAAAAGCAGGAGCTGCTATCAATCTTGCTGGTTTAGTAGGAGTCAGTGGACCTGGAGGCTGCAATTTTAGTCTGGGATCTCAGTTTAACTGTTTTAACCTGGAACTGATAACATGATGACAGCTTCAGGATGGCCCAGCTTTCTGACCGTGGCTTTCCACGCGTGGGCCAATTCCTAGGGGTTGTTCTGACAATCTTCTCCAGAAATCCAGCCAATAGCCTGCTCCTCTGATTCTCCCAACAATTCTATAAACATTGCTTACTGTTAAGATAGCTGGAAAATTTTCTATTATCTGTAGAAGATAAGATGAATAAGAACATTTCAGTGGAATTTGAAAATTGCTATTATCATTGTATTTGGAACACTAATTTGGGCATTATGCACATTCACACATCTGTGTAAACAAATCCTCCTCCACGGAGAATGAAACTGCGACAGAAGGAAAATTAATTTTCTACTGCATCTGCAAACCCATTAATCGCCACTGATTTTATATAGGTAATAAATGTAAAAAAATGTGCATCTTTTTGAAATACAGGATTGTAAATTAAGTCAAAGAGGGGAATAACTAAAATTTTATTTACCATCACATCGCTCCTTTCTGATCGCTAAGCAGAGCTGATGCCATTCTGCAACAGAATTCTTTCAGACTGTAGCAGTTAAGTCAGTCAAACTTCCTTTGCCACCATTTTTTTTTTTTTTTTTTTTTGTCTTATTTTGAAAGACAAAATATCAAGCTGGCTTTTTTGTAGTTACATAACCTATATCCATCTTGTTGATTTTAACTCCCATGTGATATAAAAATATTTCTAAACATTATGTTAATTTGGACCAATAATCACTTTTTGCCAATAGATTGACATAAGCAAAGCAACTATAATTTCTTTATTTCTGGAGATAATTTTAGGAAGAATCCAATATACAGGCATACCTCATTTTATTGCACTTTACTTTATTGTGCTTTGCAGATACTGTTTTTCTTATACATTGAAGGTTTGTGGCAACCCTCTGCAAAGAAGGCCTATCGGCACCGTTTTTCCGACAACACGTCCCACTTTGCGTCTCTGTGCCACATATTGGTAATTCTCACAATATTTCAAACTTTTTCATAGCTATTATAGCCGTTACAGTGATTTCTGATCTGTAAAGTTACTATTATAATTGTGCTGGGGCACCGGGAACCAGCCATTTCCCAGTCTCTCTTCCTCTCCTTGGGCCTCCCTATTTCCCAAGACAAAACAACATTGAAATTAGGGCAATTAATAACCCTAGATTGGCCTGTAAGTGTTCAAGTGAAAGGAAGAGTCAATTGATGCAGCAAACTTCCTTGCTGTCTTATTGTAGGAAATGGCCACAGTCAACACAGCCTTTAGCAACCACCACCCTGATCAGTCAGAGCCACCAACATCGAGGCAAGACTTTCCACCAGCAAAAAGATTACGAATTGTTGAAGGCACAGGTAAGAGTTAGCATTTTCTATTAATAAAGTATTTTTAAGGTGTGTACATTGTTTTTTAGGCCTAATGTTATTGCACACTTAATAGACTACAGTATAGTGTAAATATAACTTTTATATGCACTGAGAAACTGAAAAATTAGTGTGACTTGCTTTATTGGAATATTCATTTTATTGCAGTGCTCTGAAAGTGAACCCGCAATATCTCCTAATTATGCCTGTAAACAGCTTGACCAAAACTTATAGCCAGATTTATCTTCAATAATGTGGGTCTTACACCTACCAACAAAGTCTTAGGCAACCTCCTTTTGCAGGCTTGGAACTGAATATGCAGCATTGTAGAGCTCCTTTTGCAGATTTCCCCCCCACCATTCACCACCTATGTCTCAAGTTTTAATATAATAAACAATTGCTGAGCACCATCTACTGTGCTAGGGCCAGTTTCTGGGGTTAAGAAGCTCCCTACAGCCAGAATTGAGGCTAGCTCTCCTCACTTCCAGTGAAAAGGTCCCTCCACATGCTATTTGCAAGCACAAACTTAATAAAGCCATATATTATTTCTATTTGCAAAATGTGTTCTAAAGAATCTTTTCCTCACAATAAAAAGGAAAACAAAACAGAATAAAAACTGTATACACATGAACACAAAACTTGCTCAAAGATGGGTAAATATATGTTAGCTATTTCCCCAAGTTATAAGATCAAATTGGACCCCTTTCAAGTCTTGTCTCAATATTGATCCATTCAGATTTTATATTGTAAGAGAGGGCTTGAAACAGAAGATCATTATCTGAAAGTATCATTTAAGACTCGGAGAAATTATTGCAGTTCATATTTGAAAGGTGAAGATGAGCATTAATTTTAATAAAACATCACGTAGCTCACTTAAAGAGGGTAATTTAATTTGGAAATATCAAATGCATTGATGGAAATAGAAGTTTCCAAATCCTCAACAGGAGGGTATTAGTAATGAAAAGGTACTTGGCTTTTATCCTTATGATGTGCCAAGTTTTAACATTTTAATGAATAGAGCAGTTTATATGGAGTCAAAGACTTGGTATTTGATATTAAGGTCAACCTTTCTAGAAGGTTTGTGCTTTCTCAAACTATATTAGACTTTGAAGTGTCTTTTTCGTTGGTTTTTATCTTTAGTTTACTATCAATTATATATTACTGTCAATGATAACAGACGAGAAGCAAAAAAGAGTCAGGTTTTCAAGTTTTCTCCATTTTATGTTTTGGTAATTAGAAAGCCAGATTTTCTCTGGATTATTTTGTAATAATTAGAAGTGTATCGTTTCAGGAATGAAAAATATAGTCCTTAAACAAGATGACAGGCAGTGTTTTCTTTGCATCCTTCAACAGATACAAAGTAAACTTGATTTTTCAGAGAGATGATTTCAAAATTGGTTGATGAGAATCTTAAGAATTCAAGGAATTTAAGAGTTCAAGCTTAGTTTGATGGCAGTTCCTTGTAATGGTTAATTATAAGGAGATCCATTTAATCTCAGGCATTTTTTTCTTGTGTAATATAGGTATTTGTAGGAAGACACTATTGCCATTCCTCCCTCCACACTAAACACATACACACACACGCACACACACACACACACACACACACACACCAAGAGCATTATATTACGAACATAATATTACTGGTTCTTTTACTGACTCTATTACAATGGTAGTAAAAAGTAGAGCTCTCAATCTGGGTATGTGAATTCTAGTCCCAGATCTGCTATTTACTTTACTAATTAGTTCCAAAGAAACAAGAATGACCTCCTCTTATTGGAAAATAAGCAAAAACTAATAAGAGAAAAAAATAGAAAATGAGTTTGCTATTTGTAATTATGTATATTTTAAATATGAAAAACTGTTATTAAAAGCATAACTAAAAGAATATTATGACTTTGGATTTACTATTGAAGAAGGGAATATTTCATTTGCATATTAACAGCTCGGTGAGATCCATTCAATCTAGTTTTCTTCTTCGAGCTTAGGAAACCTCTAATTCTTTGAATTGTTGAGAGAAAATGAAATTACGTTTCTTCATGTGATTTCTGCATGTCCTCCCTTGTCATTCAATATTTCAACCCCCAGTGATTCTCAATGATGACTGCATCCTAGAACCCACTCTGGATTTTTAGAAATGATGATTGTAAGTTCCTACTTCTAGGAATTCTGATTGAAATAGTCTTTGGGGGACTCAGAATTGTATTCTTTTAAGTTGTCCTAGATGATCCTAAGGTGTGGGAGAGTTTTGAATCTTAGGTGAAGGAAGTCACTATATTAGTTTCCACGAAGGTAATCTATACTCAGTTGATCTAACCTCTAAGTTTCAAATGGGATCTACCTTATGGAGTGGATGGCTGGCACCTGTTAAAATAGCAGGCTTCCATAGAGTCAGTTTTGGGGTCTATTGGTGAAAAACAGAAATATGGAGACACAGATGGGGAAGCCACACTATCTCAACTAAGTCTCAAATGATGAATATGTAATTGTTGAGCCCTATTTATTATTATCCTGAATAAATATTTAACCTTTTCATTGCACTTTCACATGCATAGTACATTTTAATTTTCCCTAGAAATTTCAATTATTCAGGCAAAATTTTGATCACTATTTTATTGTTGAAGTATACTTGTCTCATGGTAATGAGAGTAGCAAGCAACATGCTAATGGTTTAAAGTCAAAAAGAGAGTTGATCATGGAATATAAGTACTTTGAATATCAAATTAGTACTTTTCCTGCCAAGGACTCTCATTCCTCCTATAAAAAATAGTATGCATATTCTGTAAGTTGTTAGCACACACATCCTCAACTAATTTTTAGTAACAGTGATGGATTGGCATTGATGCATTCAAACTGTCTTTCATAACCCACCTAGTTAACACTGAGAACATGGGTTTCTAAGTTTGGGGTACAAGTAATGTGCACAGATTCAGCATACAATTTACTAGCCCTCAGAGAAATTCAAACTCAGGACCTGAACTTCCTTAGAAAAAGTCTATAAAAACCTCAGAATCTTGAGCATAATTGTTATGGAATGAATCATGTCCCCCACTAAGAGATGTTCAAGCCCTAACCCCCAGTGGATGTGAACCCATGTGTAAGTAGGACCTTGGTAGATTCTATTATGATGAGGCCCACCATATCAGGGTGGACCTGCATCCATATGGCTGGAGACCTTATAGGCAGAGGAAATTGCACAGAGTAGAAGGAGGTGGAAGGAGACAGACGGCTAAATGAAGGAGGCAGAGATTGAGTTATGGATTGCTGGCATGCCATCACCAGCACACACAGACTGCAGAGAAAGCACGGCCTGCCAATACCTTGATTTTGGACTTCTAGCCTCCAATAAATTTTTGTTGTTTACGCCAACCTGTTTGTGGTATTTTTCATAGCAGTTCTGGCAAACTAAGATATACACTCATGAAAAATCACATTGATCGGCCTCTACTCTGTGTGAATCATTTGCCAGAAGATGCAAGATAATAAAGAATGAAGCAAAGACATTTGGTGTCTAGAATGGGTGCTATATTGATGGGTACTATTTTAACGAAAAAATAAAGTGCTAGGGGAATGTGGTAGCCAGTCCAAAGATCCATGCCCCCTGTATTCATGACTTGGGAAGTCCCCTCTCACTTGACCAATAGCATCTGTGAAAGTGATGGCTTGTCTCTTCTGAGATTATGTGATAAAAAAGACTGCCTTCCATCTTGGGTGCTTGCTATATCTTTTCCTTGAATCACTTGCTCAGTGGAAGCCAGATCATACACAGCCCCACAGGGCAGCCCACATGCCAGTAGCTGCATAAATGAAGTGGGAGGGAATGAGTCAGTCCAAGTTAGGTCTTGAGATGACTAAATACCTCACCCACTGCTAGACTGTAACCTCGTCACGGCCCCTGAGCCAGAAGTACCTAGCTAAGCTGCAACTCTATTCCTGACACTCAGTAACTGTGTGAGACATAAATGTTTGGTATTTTGAGCTGCTGAATCTTGGGGAAATGTTTACACAGCAATGAGTAACTAATGCAGAGAATATAAGAGAGAGAGAGGGAGGGAGAGGTTTGCTGTGACTAGAGATCCAAGAGAAAGCTTGGAGAAGGTGATGTTTGCAATAGGGTTTAAGTGTTGGTAGGGCATTGCTAAGCAGTAAAGAGGCACAGGCATCCAGGCTGATGGAACAGTCTTAGAGCAGAAAAGGTGGAATGTAGTGGGTCTGACTGACGGAAGATGAGAGATTGGAGGTTGGAACTTCCCTTCCACACATACAGGACAGGAGGGCAGGGGATGGTGAAACTGTGGAGAGCTCTGAAAGACAGCCTCAGGAGTTTATACTTTGCTTGATCGAAATCTGTATTTATAGAAAACAGTTCCAGCAGCTTTTGATAATGAAGTGGAAGAGGAGAAACTAGAGTCAGAAAAGCCAGCCAGCTGGCTGCCAGGGAAACAATGAGGCCCACAAAAGCTCTGGCTGGAGGAGTAGAAAGGAAGCAAGAGGGAAACAACTTGACAGATATTGTTCGTGCCTAATGGAAAGGGGCGATGTCTGAAATGATGTGGGGGAGGAAGAACGAGTGGCAATGACTCATGGGTTCAACCTGAAGCAGTGGGAGGGGCCTGTTGCCATTAATCTGACTTAGGCAAGATAACAGAGGGAATTATGGGAAAGTGGTGAGTGCTAACGGGGCACGTGAACGATCATATGGGCTTACATCTGTGCAGCTCATTAACATTTACAAAGTAAAGCATTTATAGCATTCGTTCCTTACAAGGAATCTGTAGAGAGAGGGCTAACCTTATCTGCTGAATTTGGGAGATGAAGAAAACCTAAGCAATTATGTATAATTAACTTGACCATGATCACAGAACTGGTAAATAGCAGATTGGGGACTAGAATCCATGTATCCTGATTGATAGATTTGTGTTTTCCCAGAACTGGTAATACAAGCAGTAATATAATTTTTAATAAATTTCTCTTTACGTGTACACATCTGAGTGTGTTTGGTGAGGAGGAGTGGCATGAGGGAGGATAATGTGTGGGCAGTGCTTCCTACAGATACCTGTACTATCAAACCTAGAAAACACCCGGAATCCAATGAGTCACTTTAGATTTCACCATCTCAGGGAAGAACCATCCAACTGTGTCCTTGGCCTTTCTCATTCTTCTCAGCAGCAGGTTTTATAAACTTCATGTTTCCTTAATGTCTGTTGAAGGATTACCAGGTCTTTGAGACCATCTGCAAGCTAACAAACATGAATTTGAATTATTCAGAGGAAATGGTTTATCTCTAACACACATATTTCTAGTTTAGGATGTTTCATTTAAAAGGTATAGATAATATTATTGATTAAAATACCAGCAGAGCACTGGAAAGCCAACGACACTTCTTAGATTTATTTTAATCTAAAAGCAAATATTACAACTGCACTGAAAGAGATTTAGAATGACAACACAAACTTGCTAACATTTTTTCCCTTATTTTGAGACAGACCTCTTCCAGATTAATTAGATAAGTGGGTAATTATAAGAAAGTTTTCCAAATCTCAACATCTTTTAGGATTGCCATGAACATGCATTTTTCTATAGGAAATTCCTAAGAGGAAATTGTTCTTTTTTAGAACCAAATGTTTTTCAAAATTATTTTAAAATACTATGGGTAAATCAAGTTTAGGTTGTGTTTGATAACAACTCTCCAGTCCTACACAGCAAGTAGAGGCAGCTTAAATGAGGAAGTATGTACATTTCCTGGAGCATAAAGAAAGAATTTACAGAGAAGGCACTATTTGAAATAGGATTTAAACGATGACTAGATCCAGGGATGTGCCTGGCTCTGGCATCGTGGTATTAAGAAAGACTTCTTGACCAAAAGAGGGAAAAGAAATGAAACAAAATGAAGTTTCAGTGGCAAAGAGATTTCAAATAGAGTCAAGAGGTCATTCTGGAGGTTATTCTTATGCATTATATAGGTATTCTTTTTAGTTTCTGGAGTATTAGAATAGCTCGAAGGAAATAACTGAATCTGTTGAACTGTAATCCAGTAGACTTGATTCTTGATGATGATTGTATAGCCATATAGCTTTTATCATGTGATTGTGAAAACCTTGTGACTGACACTCCTTTTATCCAGTGTATGGGCAGATGAGTAATAAAATAAAAACAAAAAAACATAAGTAATGGAGGGGGTGGATAAGGGGTTTCTGGGATGTTTTGGGTGTTCTTTTTTATTTTTATTTTTTCTTTACTTTGGAGTAATGAAAATGTTCTAAAATTGAATGTGGCAATGAATGCACAACTTTATGATGATACTGTGTGCCCTTGATTGTACACTTTGGATGGATTATATGGTGTATGAATATATCTCAAAAAATGCATTTTAGAAAAAGAATGAGTAGAAGATTGAAGAGAGGGTAGGGTCAAGGACAGAGCACTCTAGGCAGAGAGAACAGGAAACACAATGCGGCATGAGAGAGCTAAAGCATTTAAGCAATTTCACCTTATTGTGAAATACATGGAAGGAATAATTAAGGCACGAAGGTAGATGTCGGATCTTGAAGTAGCTTGGATGTGATGCAGAGGTTTAGAGAGTTGCCATGAAAATAGGATTCCTTTAACACCTTTATATAGGGGAATAACAAAATAAGACTGGGGATATTGGGAATATCACTCCGGGGTCAGTGTGGAAGATGAGAAAGAGATAAAAATATAAGAAGAGAAACTTGTTTAAGTGAGAGAAGATAAGGCCCTGAACTATGTCTGTGGAAACAAGAAGAGAAAAGCTTGTGAATGATTTGGGAGGAAGAAAGAGTGTGTCTGATTCAGACAAATGCATGGCTCATGGCACTAATCATCAAAATGAGGGAGCAGGGACCTCATATTTATTTTTTCAAGGAAATGCATAAATAAGATCAAAAGTCTTAGTGTCTGATATGCTAACTCATTTAAATGAGAGGTAGTCAAGACTCTTATATTGTACCTTGAGAAAAAAGAAAAATTATCACCAGTGGAGTCCTTTTATGCCATAGCTGGAAAGATGGAGATTTCAGTCAAATTGAATTGATGAATTCAGAGAAACAGGGACAATTAAGGAAATTGTATGAAATCAGCTGTAAACATTCCGATATAAAGTAGAGGTATGAGAAATTGTCAGACAAGTAGTGATGCATGCTAAAAGAGTGAAAGCACAAATAGTAAGAAAATACTAAGAAGGAGAGACGGAAAAGATGTGAACACAGTGACAAATGAAATGTGTCACCGAATGACATGAGAAGCAGGATGGTTTTCAACATTCAAAGTTGCTCTGACTCATGCAGGATGTCTGTTCATATTCTGCACCTCGAGATGGGAAACTCTTCCAATATTAAAGAAATGGGTATTTCTCTTGGAAGAAGAAGACTGCACTTCCCACACGGGATTCTTACTATTCTCTTAGTCGGTAACCTTCCATAAATGAAGAACACGTCCTGAGAGTCCAAATTAGATGTTCACATCCTCCAGGTTTTTATCTCAGTGGGTTCCTGCAGATGAAAGTCACAAATCTGTCCTCCAGCTTCTCCAACAGGACTTTTTGCTTCCATCCTTTCAAAGTGAGTTTTCTTTTTGTTTACTTCCTGAAAATCTAAGAGTAAGAGGAATACAGATGATTGAGTTAAAGTGAGAATCAATCAAAAAAGAAGATTCATAAGAGTTCTTATATCAATTACCTTGTTACTATTTGTTATTCAAACTTGGACTGAAATGTGAAATTGACTTCTGATTAAATAAATCTCAGCCTTCCCTCATAAAGAATACATTTTTGAGATGTGACTAGATTGGTGTTGAAGTGAGGAAAGGAAGCATCAAATTGTTCCGAATGAATCAAATATTCTCTTAGTCTATATGGGGAGCTGTGTGTAGTGATTAGGAGGCATGCTGCTATTTTTTTGCATTCTCATTTTTATTGAGGCATAATTCACATACAAAAAAGGCTACCATCTTGGATGTACAATCTGATGAGCTGTGACAAACGTATACACTGTATAACCAATCAATATGCTGAACATTTCCATGATCCCCAAAAGTTCCTTAGATTCCCCAAGGACACGTGGCTCCCATCATTCACTGATATGCTTTCTGTTGCTATAGATTAATTATGACTTTTGTGTCTGGCTTCTTTCACTCAGCTTACTGTTTGTGAGATTCACTCCTGCTATTGTTGTGTAGAAGTAGTATATTGACATATATGTTAATATCTTCCACTACTTTTGTAGATATTGATATTTCTGTCTTTTTTTCTATCCGGTTTGCTTTGTGCATTGTCAAGCCTTGTTATTAGGTGCCAAAACCATTTTTAATTTTTATATATTGTTGAGTTTTTTTATCATAATAAGGTGTAATTCTTTGTCCCTACTATTATTTTTTGTCTTCAGTCCATAATAAATTTGTTATCATTAAATTTGGTGTTTTGTTGTGTGCTTTTGTTTGGTTGTTTGGGACATAATGTTCTTTTCTTATCTAAAGCATCTGCATGAGTCAAAGTTCATTCATTATATGTCTATAGTGTATAGCAATTGATCTCAGTGGTGACTAATTTTTTGTAATGCAGTAGGCAAAATACTTGATTCATGATTTGTCATATAGAGATTGTTTCTGTAAAGTTATAACCTAGGTTCTCTTTGTATTTGCATCTTTGCAGCTCTAACATGGTGATTCTTTTCTCCCCCTATCCACCCAAAATGGGTGGCAGCCATTGGGTAGTCACTTTAGAATGTGGGTCAAAAATGAAAATTGATTCTCTACTTCACAGCACCAAGACTTGTCCTTAAGCATCATAACACATTCTTTAATATCAATTGTTGTTTAATACTTCATACAGTTTTAAAACTTCCCACTCACTAGTATGCGGCCAGGTAGATTTCTGCTTCTGGTCTTGACAAACAACTTTATTACAGACAAAACTGTCCATGAAGAACAATGAGAAAAGTTGAAGAAAATTTACAATAATATTTTCTAGCACTCTACACTTAGTCCTCAGAAAGGAGACCATGAAAGACTGGCATCCCAGAGAGAAATAAACTGCCAAAAACTGGGCCCTGACATTCAATATTGCCCTGCTCTTGAGGATTTCCTAATTTCAAGAAATGGCCACTTGGGGATTGTCTATTGTTAATTTGATAAGGCCAGCATGATTTTTACATAGTATTGCTCTTGACCAAGATACCATTTCTTCAAGTGTGATTAAGAGCTAAATCTGAGTAATAACAGTAAATTAGAAAGAGTTGAATGTATGGTTCGTAAATTGGAATACAAAGTGAAAGGAAATATGAAATCTGGAGGGAGAAATAATGTACAATAAAAGAAACAATTTAAAGATATATGGGGTTTAAGGTAGAATTGAAATCCCAGAAGACAGGAGGGATAGAAATAATATTTGAATTTTTTTAATCAGATGATAAACGATATCACACAATAGATTCAAAAGTGTTACACAACACAAGTAGGATAAAAAAAAAGAAAGAAAGAAAAGAAAAGGGAAAAAAGCCACAAAATATTTGCCCAGGTAAATATAGTAAAACTGCTTAAAACCAATGAAGGGGTCTTAAAAAAAGCCAGAGAGAGGGTAAAAAAGACACATTGCCTTCAAAAGAACAATTAAAAGGTGAAACAATGAAAGCCAATAGAAAATAGATTACCATCTTGAAAATGTTGAAAGAAAATAAATCCCAACCTAAAATTATGTATACAGCTAAAATATCCTCCAAAATTAAATATAAATTGAGACATTTCTAACAACACACACACATAAACACACACACAAACGCATTAACACTTCCAACAATAACACACACAAACGCATTAACACCAGAATTCATTAGCAGCAGACTCACTTTGAGGAAGTAGTAAAGGGTATTATTCAAGATAGGAATTTATGGAAAAGGAATGAAGACAAATTGATGTAAAAATATGTGAGCAAATCTAAATGTGTAATCACTGATAAAAATTAACAATAATATATTATGAAGTATAAATTATGAGGAATTAAAATTCATGAAAAAATAGCAAAAATGGTAGAAGAAAGTTAATTGTATTTAAAGGACTAAATCTGATTTACATGGTCCAGGAAGTGGACTCTAATAAATCAAGGATTCATGTCTTAATTTCTAAGGTTACCACTAGTGAAAAAATTAACTAAACAAATATGGAACTTAATAATGAAAAATAACAAAACTACCTGCTAATCAATAATTAAGAAAGAGGGCTTTTTTAAAAAAGACACAGAGTAGATGCAAAAAAATAAAAACATGAGAATAAGATGCTATCTATTAAATTTAAATGTAAAAACAAATTAAATATCAGTGGTATAAATAATTCAATTAAAGAAAAGCATTATAAAAAATCTACTAGGTTGTGATTATATGTCACACCTCAAATTTTTTACAGTGCAAACACAAGGCAAAATGAAGCACCAAATTTTTCTGTATAATGTACAACATTGCACTCCAGAATTGGAGAATTCAGTCTTCTGAAGTGAACTTGGAACTTTCACTAAAACATACAATATTTTTAACCAGAAAGCAAGCTTCAACAAATGCAAAGGGTTGAAATCAGATTATAATCTGAACAAAGTGGATTTAGGCAACAAACGAACAAACAAGCAATCAAATAGAACTCAAAAATCCCTAAATATCTACATATGTCAAAAATAAATAACTCACCCTTAAATAACATATGGAACTCAGTTTTGAACATCATGTAAGGTAGAAGTTATTTTGAAGTGGGAAGTAAATGAAAATATGATTTTTAAGAAATTGTGGGATGCAGCTAAGACAGTGCTTAGAGGAAAATTTATAACTTCAAAGTTGTGAATTTCAGAAAAGATTGAAGCCTGAATACCAATTAAGTATCCCATCTCAAGAAGTTAAAATAAAAAAATAATAAACCCAAAGAACATAGAAGGAAGAAAATAATTAACATGAAATCAGAAATAAATAAGACAGAAAAAATACGAAAAATGGAGAGAAATAACAGAGCAATTTTTTTTAAGACTAACAAAATTGAAAATACCTGGTAAGATTTATCAAGAAAGAATAATATAAGAATAAAAGGGAAAAAATTGACTAACAAAATAATAATAATATAAGAATAAAGTGAAAGCATCACTGTAAATCTTACAGACATTTAAAAATTTATAAGTGGATATAATAAAAAATTTCATGACAATAAATTTGAATAACTGGTTGAAAAGTACAAATTCACTGAGATCTATACATAGAAAATCTAAACAGTTCTATTTCTAACTTAAAAATCTTGAGGCCCAGATGGCTCTTCTAGTTTCCAAACATTTAAAGAAGAAATAAAACCAATCTAAACAAATTCTTCTGAAAAAATAGAGAAAGAGTGAATAACTCTGAACACATTTTATGAAGTCAGACTAACTTTGGTACTAAGCTCTCACAGTTCTTAACAAATATATGAAATTCCAAGTTCACGTACAACTTCCATCACCTTACCCCTTTGCTCACTCTCATCTGATGATCTTATTTCTTCTTTCACTGAAAAAAATAAATAAACTGAAGAGATTATCTGGATCCTTGCATCATCAAATTAACCAGCTTATCTGCATTTTATCCATAAACTCAGCTTTCTCACATTTTACAATGAATGATTTGAGCTCCTGAATAAAGTCATCTCCTCCCTCTCGACACTGCATCTCGTGAGTTCTTATTATAGACAAAGACTTGACATTTTCAATCATCTAACCTTTCACCTGCATCATCAACTTTTCCCTCTCTAATGGGTCATTCCCAACAGCATACAAACATGCTGCAATACAAACCATATTTTTTTTTATAATCCTTTATTTACACCATGACCCTTCCTGCATCTGCCTTACTTCTCTGCTGTACATAACAGCTAAACTGCTCAAATGAGTCCTCAGTATTCCTGAATTGTTTCAAGATTGGTGATTTTCTCTTGAATTAATTCCAATAATATTTTTATCCTCACTCTTCTGCTAAAGCCACCTCTTGTCAAAGTCACACTTGTCGGATCCAATGGGCAATGTTCAGCCCTCTTATGAGTTGAATTGTGTCCCCTCAAAAGACATCTTCAAGTCCTGTGAATGTGGCCCTATTTTGAAATTGGGTCTTTGAAGATGTTGTTAAGATAAGACCAAACTGGATTAGTGTGGGCCCTAATCCAATTTGACAGATGTTCTCATAAGAAGACAAAATGTGGACACAGACAGACACAGGGGAGAACACTACGTGATGACTGAGGCAGGGACTGAAGCCCAAGGATTGCCTGCAAATGACAAGAAGCTAGGAAGAGACAAGGAAGGATTCTCTCCTGCAGATTTTGGACATCTGGACCCCAGAACTGTGACAATAAATTTTATGCTTTAAGCCATCCAGTTTGTTGTACTTTGTTGCAGAAGTCCTAAGAAACTAAAACAAACCCACATTGTATTCTCCGCCTCTGTAGCATTTGATACAGTGATTTCTTGAAACCGTTCTTCACCTTACCTGACATCACATTGTTTAGTTTTCTCAACAAATGTTATAATTTAATGCATAAGATCATGGGCTCTGAAATAAGACTACCTAAGTCTCCGGCAGTTGCTATGTAACCTTGAAAACACATTTCACATCTTTCACTTGCTTTCCTTATCTTCAAATGGGTGTAAGTCTAATGTTATCTCTTAGAGGTGATGTGAGGATTCCATGATAAAACATTAAAACTGTACTTGGATATGATAAGATGTCAAAGCATTGTAGCTAATATTCCCTGGACTGAATGGTCAGTTTCTTCCCCCTCTCCTTTACTCCCTGTCCTCTCCTTTCAGAGGACTAAGTGTAGAGTGCTTCAGGGCTCAGTCCTCAGACCTCTTCCCTTATCTGTTTACAGTCACTTTGTAGCTGATTTCAACAACGAATTCAAATACTGTATCTATGCTCAAAATGCCCTGACAGAGCTTCTCGTTATTCCTGTTCCCTGAACTCCAAAAGCTTTCTCAAACTCCTAACCCAGTTTCTCCACATGAGCATCTAACAACCATCCCAAATTTATCATAACCAAAAGCAATTTTCCAATTCCTTCAACCAAAATGGTTCTGTCTCTATGGATTTACAGCTAACTCATTGACATCCTTGTTGACTATCATGAATAATGCTGCTATGAACACTTGCATACAAGTTTTTGTGAGGACATTTGTTTTCATTTCTCTCGGGCATATACTTAGGAATTGAAATGCTAGATCATTGGTTAACTCTATGTTTAACTGTTTGAAGAAATGCTACACTGTTGTTGAAAGTGGCTGCACTGTTTTTCATTCCCAGTAACAGTGTGTAAGGATTCCAATTTCTTCACATCTTCATCCACACTTCTTACTAATCTGTCTTTTTGATGCTAGCCACACTAATGGGTACAAAGTGTCATCTCATTATGGTTTTGATTTGCATTTCCATGACTGCTAAGGATGTTGAGCATCTTTTCATGTCCTTGTTGGCCATTTGTATATCAATTATCTTTGGAGAACTGTTTATTCAGATACTTTGCCCATTTTTAATTTGGGGGTTCTTTTTTATAATTGAATCATATATATATATTCTAGGTACAAGTCACTTATCAGACATGATTTACAAAAATTTTCTTCCATTCTATGGGTAGTCTTTTCATTTTCTTTTTGGTGTCCTTTGAAGCACATTAAAAAAAAAAAAATTGATCATGTCCAGTATCTATTCTTTAAAGATAGAAAACTGGAAAAAGAAATCAAGCTATAAAGCCTTCTGTTCTTGGTGACTTTCAAATTCTAATTACTATTTCAGTTTTTCTTCTGGTGATGTATCTAGTCAAACATCCCACTATTTTGAGGGTCATTTTGGGTAGTTTGCATTTGAACAAGAAGTAATACATTTTCTCTGTATTCTGAAATTGGCTGTTGCATGTGATGGTCTCCCATTTGTCCTTTATCCCTGGTTATGTCTCGTTCTCATTCATAATTCTCTATTTCTGCTCTGTGGGCTATTCTTACAAAAGAAGTCAGGTAGATTAATAAGCTTATGAATCAAACTTGCTGCCCATCCTCCTTTTTTATATACTATAGACTCTAATAAGACTTACAGAAAAAAAATCATTTAATTATCCCTAATTTACTTTTAATTAATCATTATATATTTGATGGATTAATGTCAGATACACTAGTCCTTTGGAAATTCTGACATGACAAAATTCTATAATTTTATTTCTTTCCATGATCTGATTTTATATGCTGGAAGAGATGATACATGAATATCTAACCCAATGTGATGTTATTGCAGTGCAATGTACACTTAAAATGGGTAAATTGTATGACATGTAAATTAGACATCAATAAGGCTATTAAGAAATAAACAACAAACTATTAAGGGATGCATAAGAGGTAAATCTCTAAAGAAATTCCTGTAATGTTCACTGGTAAATGAGGGAAAAATATTACAAAACCCATCTTGCATAATAAAATGCTACATTATGCATGTTTTTTGATTGTCCAATAATAACCCAAATTCTCCCATATCTCAAGAAAATTTAGCTGTTATATTTTAGGAGCTTCTAAAGCAGATTGTATATACTTATAAGATGTAGTACAATTTAACTCAATGTTTTGTTGTGAAAAATAATATATCAAGATTTTGAAGAAGCACACACTTTTTTTTAATTAACATTCACATAATCAGCAACCATATTAAGAAATAGAATTTACCATAACAGTATCTAACAAGTTCTCTATCATCCCTCATTGATCTCATCACCCTCTGTTCCTCCTTTCAAGTTCATCACTATAACGAAATTTGTTTTACAATTACTGGAATTTCTTTAGATATTTATCTCCTAAATGTAGGAGCTAAAACTATAGCATGCTTAGAGGCAAACTTAGGTGTAAATTTCCATGGGGTTAGGCAACGGTTTCTTGGATATGACAACAAAATCACAAGCAACATTAAGGAAGAATAGATAATTGGACTTCATCAAAATTTAAAACTTTTTTATGTCCAAACTCACTATCAAGAAAGGGAAAAGAGAACCCTGGGATTGGGAGAAAATATTTAAAAATAATATATTTGATAAGGATGTAGTTCCCAGAATATATGAAAACTCTTACAACTTAATAAAGAAAAGAAAATAAACCTAATTAATAAATGGGCAAAGGATTGAATCAATCATGAAAAAATGCTTAACATCATTAATCATTAGGGAAATACAAATCAAAACCACAAGATACCACTTTACACCCACTAGAATGGATATAATGATAATAATAATAAAAGGAAAATATCAAGTGTTGGCAAGGGAGTGGAAAAAATTGGAGCCCTCATGTATTGCTCATGAAAATGTAAAATGATGTAGCCACTGGGGAAAACAGTTGGGAAGTTCCTTAAAGAATTAAACATGTAGTTACCATGGATCCCAGGAATTTCACCCTTAGATATCAAATATATCCAAAATATCAATATGCAATGATTGCATCTATATATGACAAAATATTTAGATAATGAAAATGTTAAAAAGGATGTTTATAGTAGGAACAAAATATCAGATACCTAGCAATAAATTCTCCATGTGTGTAATATTTCTACTTTCACAAAAAGCTTTAAGATATTGATGAGAGGAATTAAAGAATACCTAAATAAATATTGTAAGTAATTGGAAAGATAAACTTAAAGATGATAATTCCCATTACTGATCTGTATAGTTGGTGTAATTCCATTTATGTTCCCAGAACATTATTTTGTAGAATTAAATAAGCTATTTCTAAAATGTATATGAAAATACAAATGGCCAAATAATAACCAAGTGATTCCTAAGGAAGAAGAATGAATGTGATCTATCTCCTTAAAAAAGACATATTTTAAGGTTATGCAATTAAAACAATGTGTTATTGGTACACAAAAGACAAATAAGCCAATGGACCAGGAAGTACCCAGAAATAAGTATATATACAACTGATTTATGGCAGTTGTAACATTGCAGAACAGTGTTGAAAGAATTGTCCTATCATTTGTGCTGGGATAATTAGGTACAAACACAGAAAAAAGTATATATCTTTTATGTCACATCAAACAAAATAATCATTTCCAGGACCTAAATGAGAAATCAAAACAACAGAGTTTTTACAACAGACGTTTATAAACTTGAATCCATGTATTCCCAATAAATTTGTGTACAGGATTTATTTGGGCTGTGAACTTAGATCAAAATTTAAAATTACATCTTTTTTTAAACTAATTTCCAATTGAAATTTATCATTCCTTTCGACTGTCAATTTAGGCAAGGAAAGACAGGAATAATTAGCGTTACTGTTGACTGTCACCAAGGGAAATTACATTAGAGTTGTTGTGGATAGCTTGAGCTATCATTTATCCATTGTTACTGCTTCAAATATGAGATTGTTTTCAGACCGTCTGCTATTTAAAAAATATCTTGTTAGCAATTTTTAAGCGTAATTTGTTTCCTTTTCAATCTGGTGTTTTTATTTTGTGCATTAAAAAAATCATTCTCTAAAGGTATCCATGAACTTCACTAGGCAGCCAAAGGGATCTATGGCACCATAAAGGTTAATCATAACAACTGTTTTAAAGATTAGATAGATAGATGATAGGTAGATAGGTAGGTGGGTAGATAGATAGATAGATAGATAGATAATAGATAATAGATAGACAGATACCAATGAATATCTTCATGACTTGCGGTTGGTTAGAGTATTTTTAAACAGCATAAAAACGGATCTATATGGAAAACGATTGATAAATTTTCCTATTGTACAATTAAGAATGTCTTTACATAAAAGGCACAAAGTAGACTGAGAAAAAGAGAATAGCAAGCACTTCAAAAAAGAGAACAACCAAATTGTCAATTAAAAAATTTTTTTAAAAGTCTTTAACTCATTGGTAATCAAATAAAGTGAAATAAAACCAAAAAGACATTACCAATAGACACATCCACCAAATGTCTAAAAGTAAAGACACTTACAATAACAAGGTTGGGAAAAGAGGTAGAACAGCGGGAACCCAGTAGCACTGCTGGTGAGAGTCCAAATTGTTATAACCGTTTTGGAAAACAATTTAACATTATCTAGCAGAGTTGAGCATGCACATATATTGTAACTCAGCAATTCTGCTTAAACAGAAATGTGTACATCTATGCTTCAGGATCCCTGTAGAAAAATGTTTATACTGGCATTATTTGCGTGAGCAAAACCCTGGATATAATCCAAATGTCTTCAACTGTAGACTTGACAAATACACTGGTGTCTTCATTCAAGGAAATCTTATGCAAGAAGAAATATAAAGGAATACAGAAACACACAACAGTGTAGGTTAATCTGACAAATGTAATATTGGTCAAAATAACTCAGACATGAAATAATGCATTTATATATGTAGTATTTGGACTTGCAAATAAAGTATATAGAAGTATATAGAAATGTAAGGAAGTGAAAACCACGAAATTTAGGTAAATTATCCACCATTACAGGAAGAAAGGATGTTTTGACCAGAAGGGGGATCCTCTTGGGATACTGCATTTCTAGTCCATGCTACTGCTATTATATATAATAAAGATACTTGATTTGTACTAATCTATAAATTTCAACTTTATACAATTTTGCACAATAAAATAAAATGTCTTTTGAAAGAAGTTTTATTTTCAGTTTTATCCAACATTTCAGTAATTTGAGTTGGGAAGTTTGTTCAACCTATGAAATCCACCATATTGCTGGAAATGTCTCATAATTTCCATCATTATTAATGTTTTACCTTTTTGCTCCATCCTTAACATGAGTTTCTTAAGTACATTTACTGTACCTTATTCCTTTTTGTGTCTTGAACATTTCACACAGGACAATGTACATTTTGGAAGCCCAAAACATATTTTTTAGTTACCTTCATAGAACTTTAAGAGCATAGTTTCGAGTTCCCTATGAATACTATTAATAAAAACATAACATATGGCACTTTGAACAATTTTGTATTTCATTTTACTTAACATTTATATCACGGAGCTAATAAAAAGTTATAATATTAAGCAGAATAAATAAAATTTGATTCAGCTTAATATATCCTTCTTCTTAAAATGCAACCTACAATGAACAGAATACATAATAATGTCTCTCATACTGATATTGCAACAAACATATAACTATTCTCCATCTGGTTGCTTTTGATATTGATGTTTAATAAAAGCTGAGTTCATGGTGTGGTAAGTTTTCAATCTGCATCCACATGTATGCAGAAATAGTTTTCCTACTAAGAATGTATCTTCAGTGGTTCTTTTGCAACTCACTTATCTTTCTTCCAGTTTCCTAAAAAATGAAGGCTTGAGGGATAAATAATTCACAAGGTATATCTCAGATTTCAAGACTTTAGGACATAATGTGTTTCATTCCTGCAATCACCTTACCCTTTTCAATGCTATGCTGTGAAATAACAAGCATAATCCTATAAGCCTGATTGTCATGATTCCAAGATGGAAGTGGATCAAATTAGAACCAGTACATAGGATGGTTGTCAACACAATACTGTATGTAAACCTACTATGTGAAGGAAGAGAAGTTAATGAGTTTGATAGCTAACAAGGTATTGGTTTAGAAGGGACTTGTGTGGTGAAAGCAAGACATTAAGACGCAGTCAAAGGGAGAGTACGCTGGATGGTCAGAAAACCAAGTTCATGGGCCTCAAACACTTATTTAATGAGACCACTGGTTTATTTAGTAGTTTTTGATTTTTTTTTTTTTTTTTTTTTTACTAAGAAAGGACACTCTTTTAAAAGCACACACTGAATCAGTCAGAATTTAGGAGTGCAGATACCTGGCATGGATGAAAAATTGTATGGAACAGTTGCTGAGTACATTGGTCTGGTTTTATTATCAATGAATTAGAACAATTTAACATTGTATAAGGTTTTTGATTACTGCTAAATATCTTCTAAAATTAAGATGCTTAAGCCACTTAAGTATGACTCCTTCTAGAAGAACTAGAATGCTGGTTGATCGAGTCCCAGTTAATAAAATGTTGGATAAGCAATAGTTAAGAGTTCTTTGCAAATGGCAGGTAAAGTCTTAGACAACAAAATTTTATAAATTAGTGTTCATAACTCACTTCAGATTTGTATTAGGGTTGAGCCATAAATATATATGACAAAATGTAGAGAAGTTTTTCCAAGGGATTTATTAAAATTATGAATAAATTTTGGCAACTATTTTTAGCAGAACATTGTCCTAGGTGCTGAAGTTACAATATCCTGCTTACAAGTGGTTAACAATTCTGAGGTTTACTCAGAAGATAATATGTATGATCTGCCAAAAGATAAATTCACTCAGGATATCTTACAGAATTCCCTTCCCTCTAGTAATAGCTCACATAGTACATGGTCCGTGAAGTATACTCTGATTGTCCCATTAAATTAGAAATCCCCTCCTATCACAGCACTCTGGCACTCCTTACTCAGCTCCTAAGACTTCCCACAACATCTTCAACCACTAACGTACTATAGAATGCATCTATCCTATTAATTGCATCCTTTATGTCCCCTGCTTCCCCACTCCTATATTAGAATGAGTGGGGAGGAGTTTTTGTCCACTATGTTCCATTTGTCTCTCTGCACATTTTAAGCACTCAATTCACATTTGCTGAATCAATGAATAAGAACGTGAGCATGGGGGTGGGCAAGTCAGAAGGAGTTTCTTGAAAGGAAAGAGGTGGGAGAAGAGAAAGATTGGGCAGGGCTTTAAAGAAAGAAAAAACAAAACACATCGCAGTGCATTGCCGCAGAAGATTGGTCCAAGAGAATAGGTGCGGAAAAGGTAGTGCACATGAAATGTGTGGGGAAAAAATTTAAAAGAATAGGATCTCAGTATAGGAGAGAAGAGAGAAAGAAGCAACAGAAGGCAAGGCCAGATTGTAGGGTGTCTTGAATAAAGTTGTTTCTGTCAGGAATAATTTCAGTATGGCCTTTTGAGTGATTTCATAAGCATGAGTTTCCATAGTTAGGCCACACCACAGGCCTCAAAATGATAGCAATGGGCTGTGTAATTATAAGGGCACTACCCTTAGAATAATCTTTGCCTCTTCCAAAGAATATGAAAAGGCATTTTTAAAAGCCTTCTGGACTTATGGTCCCTCTGTATTTTTCTCTTTACTCTGAAATTGTCAACTTCATAGTGCCTTTTCTTAGTCCATCATTCACTCCAATTAAGTTTCATTTAATCAAGGAAGATGAGTGCCACTTTTATGGCACATTAGATATGGAGCCTGCAGAATGCTAACATCAGTCATTAGAAGGAAGCACAAGTAGCTACAGGTAAAGACACAATCACCCTTTATTTGCAGTCATGTGCATATAATTTTTCTCAGAACACTGTCTATCATATTTGTATTCATCAGAAAGTTAGAAGTATAAAATGCCTGGTTAATATGCAAAAGTCTTGCCATTGGGCAATAAAAAAAGCATTTCTGCCAAGCACTTATTGCAAGGTGAGAATGGCTGCAGCTCCAGCTATGATTACAGTGGAAGTTTCGGGGTTGAATTTGTCCAGAGATACCTGAGTGTCACAAACAGGCTTCCCCTAAAGCTAGCACTATTAAATTCTATACCAGCCTATTTGTTCTCCCGATTTAAAAAGTCATCGTGAAGATGATTTCTGAAATAAACAATCAAAAGGTGACACTGATATTCTCATTTCCATCTGGCTGATAGGTACTCACCATAAGTAATTGTCAAGGAGGACTGACAATTTGTATTAGGGATTGAGCCATAAATATATATAACAAAATATAGAGAAGTCTTCTCAGGGAATTTATTAAAATTATGAATAAATGTTAGCAATTATTTTCAGCAGGGGGAGGCTGCTGAAATGAAGGACCACTGGACTGAATGCATCTCTGTTGGGGAGCAGTATTTCCTTTATTCCTAGACTTTGGATCAAATTGAGAGGACAGGGTTTTGAACTAGAATAACCTGTGCAGTAATACATTTTTTTTTTTCTCTCTCTAATCACAACAGAAAAATCAACACTCACATGCTGGCACACAATTTATCTCCTCTAGGATGTCTCTCTTAGGGCGTTAATAAATTCACCTATCTGTGGCCTCCAGTAGCAGCAAGGTACAGATTTATGTGAGGCCAGAAGTTTTTAAAAGTGCTTTACAAATAATATTGGATATCAGTGGGTTCGTATTTCCTTTGAGAGAAAAGTAATCTCTTCTTTCTCTAGTTTACAATACCCTCCTGTCCAACCTCCCCCTCCCCCAATTTAGCTTATATAGTAACTTATTTTGTAAGTACATTTATATAAGGACAACAACTCATTGTTTTCTCTTCAAGTCAGAAGAGCATTCCTACAAGAATTCTTATTGGGCAAGAAAAAATCCTGAATCTTTTTTTATTTTTCTGACATGCCCTAAATCATAGAATAGTAAAGTAGAAAGAACACTGAATTAAGAATAGAATATTGTAGCTAAAGACCAGGTTCTTCAGTTATCAAATTATATCACCTAGGGAAAGTCAGTAATCTCACAAAGCCTCAATTTTTTCACCAGAAAGGTAAAAACAATGGTAAAAATTCCAATGATCTATCTATGTCAGGATTGAGTTGTAAGGACCAAATGAGATAATGAATTTGACAGTGATTTGTAAACAAACACCATACAAACCAGCCACTATTATTAATATCTGTTTGCACTGTGGCAGAGGAAAGAAATCTATTTGCTGCAAATCAGCCTACAGGAAGTGAGTTGTGAAGTTTCTTAGGAAAGGAACTTTTACGAATCTGTGTGGCTCAGCCAAGTCATATTGCTGAGTAGCTGCACCTGGGGCTCATTAAAGCATTTGCTTTTTATTTTGCTAAAGGCATAGTACATAAATTCTGCCATTAAAAATTATCTCAGATTCATTGTTGAATACCATATAATTTAGGATAATTTTAAGCCCAATTTTACCATTATGTTAAGAAATGTAAAATTCTAAAAGTTCTTTTATTTTTTGAAAAGATAACCTCCTTTTAAAATAATTTGATGACTTCAAGATATTTCAGCTAATTTTTCCCCAATAGCTTACAATCTATTAGTTAATGATTTCTGATTGAGAGTTTTCCCCTCATACTTTTATACTGTACATGCAAAGTAGACCAATAGGCATAATGCCTAATGATAGTATTCCCTAGGATACAAATACATGTGCTAGTTCATAGTTCTCTGACTTATTGATAAATCCAATCTACTATATAATACTATGCCATTGTGATTTCCCCTAAATCTCAGCCTCAAATTTAAGAATTTCAAACAATCCATGCTATTTATTTGTGTTCTTTAGTTTAGCCCATTTATGGGATAAATTTATTTTTTTCTGAATATATGATTATAATACAAAATTTTCTCCACTCTTTTACATCCTCTCTCTCTGTCAGAGTAATTTTCAATAGTATAACATTTTATTTCCTGATTGCTCATTAGCAATAGATTCTCTTTTGGTTTGTTATCAGTGAAGTAGCCCATTTTCATACTCATCTAGTCAATTCGCATTGGAAATAATTTGAAAGCAAAGCAATGCCAATGTAGCATCTGTTTTCCAACCACATGCTCTCTAGAATGTTTTCATACTACAGGAGTGCAGTGTTTCTAAGGAATTGGATCTCAATGTGTTTCACAAGTATGCAAATTTGCTGGCATTGATGTAAGATTTTAATTACTTTGGATTAAACTTGATATGAATATATGTTTGAAAATTCTTTCCATTACCCGAAATCCATATGTATAGAATGCACATATATCTTATGTGGCCCTCAGTTTGTTTGTCAACCTAGTAATGAGAGATAATTAAAGAAAACAGAAAGTTCAAGTTGAGAAAGGAGATATCTAAGGAGGTCAGTAAAGTGTAAAACATTTTATTTGGTCAAAATGTAAACTTTATTAAACTTTATGGTCAAAGACTTGCAGTAAAAATGAAATTGAAAATACCTAGCACCAAAATGTTACAGATGACAAAGTACAAGAAATCAAAATTAATCAAGTATCTTCAACTGTAAAGACACAGAGAGTTATGGACATGTATCAGGTTGTCTAATCATCTTCCCTCTAGCAATGTCTTATTTTTATTCTAGCACCAATTTTTGTGACCTTAGTTTTTCTGCTGATTTCCTTTTGTTTGTCCTAATGACTAAGCTGTTTCTAAAACTGAATGATCAGCAATGCAATAATACAACTCTGTTGTTTGTGTCAAGAACTGACTTTAAACTTCTTGAGCTTTCTAAAGGTAAACATTGTCAAATATGGTCCTCAGAAAATTTACTAATAGAAGACAAGAGATAAACACTTTTATGTCCTTGGACAAAGTCAGGTGGGAACAAAGGACTCTGTAAAATAAAATGAAACAGAATAGGAGGAATAAAAGGCTGATCAAATATACATCTAAAAGATATAAGAGAAGCAGAGAGAAAAAGGAAGGGAGAATAGTTTTAAAATTTTAAAAATGTATTGGCTGCATATTTTCCAGAATTGAAATCATTCATGAATTTTCAGATACAAGAAACACAGTTAATCCTAAGTACAAAAAATACTTGTAAACCCACCACTCATGGGTTACTTTATAATGGCATGGAGGAAAAAGTGAGAAACCAGAAAGAAAAGGCAGATTAACCATCAAGTTAATGTAACAGTTCAACAGTAAAATTTCTTAACAGTTAACAATGGCCAAAAGCAACCAAAACCCAAAGGTAAGGGAATATGGGAATGTAGAATGGTACAGACATTCTGGACAAAAATATATAAGTTTGTTGAAAAACTAAACACACACTTAACATTCAACCCAGCAGCTGTACTCTTTGGTATTTTCTACAGAGAAATGAAGATTTATGTTCATGCAAAACTATGTACATGAATTTTCATAGCAGCTCTATTTGTAATAGCCCCAAACTGTAAACAGCCAAAATGTCCTTCAACGGAATAAAGCTCCAACAAACTATGGAACTTCCGACCCATGGAATACCACTTATCAATAAAAAGGAATGACCATTGGGTACATGCAACAATATGAATGAATCCACAGAGAATTACGTAGAGTGAAAAAAGCTGAAATCATCAGTTCTCTCTTTAAGGCCTTCATCTGCCTGGATGAGACTTCTCTCATTGCTGAAGACAATCTCCTTAGTTGACTGTAGACATAAACAGCCCAGATACAGTCAACTGACTAAATATTTAAATCCACAAAATATCCTCACAGTAGCAATCAGGTCAGTTTGCTTGCCCAAACAACTAGACACCATAACCAAGCTGCAATGGTTAAGTTCATGTGTCAACTCGGCTAGGTTATGGTATCCAGTTATTTGGTTAAGCAAGCACTAGGCTGATTGTTACTGTGTGGTATTGCATAGATGGATTTGCTTCTGTAGTCAGTTGATTGCATCAATGACTGATTGTATCTAAAATCAACAGAGGATATTGCCCTTAGCAATGAGTAGAATCTCCTCATCCAGTCAGTTGGAGGTCTTAAAGCCAGAACTGATGGTTCCAGCAGTCAGAAAGAAGAATTTCTATCTCTACTTCAGCCAGCTGGCTCTCCTGGGAAATTCCAATTCACTTTCATCAGGGTTTTCAACTTGCAACCTGCCATACAGGATTTGGACTTGCCAATCTACACCATCATGTGAGCCAATTCCTATAATAAATCTCTTAATATTTATGTACATATGTGTGTATATATATACGTATATGTATATAGAGTGAGAGAGAGAGAGAGAAATAAAATATACTTAGGCCATATCCAAAAGCAAGTTTTAATTAAATTTTAAGTAGTAAACTAAATCAACATTTCTAAATTAGATATTATTAAAGTACAGATAATAGTTCCAATCATCAACTAAAAGTAAAGAGATTATTATATTGTTGTGTTAATGCCTATCTTATTCTATTTGTGATAATTCTGTCTATATTTTATGCCAAATATATACACAGATATGTCATATATATGCATATATACACCATATATAATATAATATATATATGCCACATACATATACACACACATACGTACATATACATATATTAATATATATTATTAGTACCTAATGATTTGATCAAATAAGTCAGGAAAATTCAGAGCATCAGTCGTTATAACAATTCCAAAATAACATCAATGTAGTAGGAAAACAAATTATATTAACAATATTGAGAGAAAAATACACTGTGTGGGGGCCATTCATCCTCTATTATTCTGCATGTATCACATTATATAAAGGAATTGTGATCCCCAACGTTTACATAACATGCCTGAAATCTCTTATCTGGAAGTGGCAGAGCATAAATTTTTATCTAAGTCTAAATACAGATTTCATATTCATTATGTTATATTTTGAATGAGATAATTTGGAGAAGGAGGGTAGGTTATTTCTTTTAGTTTCAGAACAAAAGGTATCATTGATGACATTGGCACAATTTGGTGGCAAAAGCACAACACTCAGGGTAAAGCAATAGAGTTGACAGCTCTGGCACTGTTACCTATTAGTTATGTGAACATTTTTAAAAAAATCACTTCCATTTTCTTAGCCTCAGTATACTTTTCTGAAATGGAAGAGATTGAGTATGATGTTCTCTAAGGTTTATTTCAGACTTGACAAAATGTTACAAGCATTGTCTCTTTTTAGATAATATGCTTCTCCCTTTCGCTCATATTACTCATAAGTTACTCATAACCTTCCTTTATAAGTACTTGAGGCATAACCCAAAAGTCAGCACTTTACCACTAATTAATCCAGTTATTCACATGAGCAACCAACCTAAATATATTTCAAGACTTGCATTGATTCAAGATTAAGAAGATGCTGGTCTAAGACAAAACGTTCATTGAGATAGAAAAGATACATATCAGATTATTTTAATTTGGAGATCAATCATGCAAGAAATGATTCATCATTTTTAAAATGTTAAAGGTTATATAAGTAGAGTGTCTGGCACATCATTAGCACAAAATATTTTTAATTCCCTCCTTCTTCTTCTGACCTTATGAAAGGTTAAAGGATATAATTAATTAGCTTACTAAGAGCAACTTCTGCTTTCACTTCTAAGGGATATTCTGAAAAGGATAACAATCAATACTAGAGTAAAGATAACAAAGTGAAGGTGAAATATTTCAAGGCTCAATGGAAAACTCTGAGAAATCAGGAGACTGAAAAGAGGTAACAAGAAGGTAAATATAAGCTGCTCAAAAAACAGGACTCCACTCACTGTCTGAAACAAAAAGCTGAACTTACTGTTTGCTAAGCAAGGGAAGGTTACTGGAAAGAGACTGTGGCTGACTGGCTACTTTCAGAAGTGTGTTTTACTGAAATAAAGCCGTTGTTGACTGGCTGATTTCAGAAGCTTGGTTACTTTCAAGGGCAAGCTGTCATTGATTCCATGGGATGGTTTTACATCTTATTTTGGTGGTATCCTGCTTTTTACTGCCAAATAACAATCAGGGTTTCCCTAAGAGGATAGGAATTTTTAAATCTCAAAGCATCCTTTTTTTTTTTTTTGCTACTTTGCTGGTTAATAAGTATATTTAATTTGCTAGCACTTCAGAATATGTCAGAAGACATATTCCAATAAGCTTGAGATTTAACTCTGGAAAACTCAAAATATATTATGAAGAAATGTGTGGGGATTTAATCAAGAATTCTCCGGTATAAATTTGGTTTTACTAAATTAGCTTTCTTCATTGACAAGCTCCTAAACTAGGAGATCAGGAATTGCTAAACAAAGGAGATGCTATGGTATGGCTGAAATTTCAGAAGACTGAACTTTGAATATCAGCCCTGCTCCTCACTGATTGTAAGATTTTGAATATTTCCATTAATTTATAAGCCATTTATCAAAAGGCATAGGTCTTCTGATATTCATGATCTCATGTTTACCCTGGTCCCCTAGAAAGCAGAGCCTGAGGCAGAGATTGAGGTTCTGATACTTTATTTAGGAGAGACAAGCCTAGGAAAATGAGAATGATTAAAAAGGTGAATTGAGAAAATTAAAAGTGTGAAAGGATGTGCTTCAAGATGAAATTGAAGATGAGTAGGTTGTTTTGCTCCTGTTTTTACTTGGCAGGGTATCTAGATACCTTTGGAAGATATTCAAGGTGAAAGCACAGTGGCTCAGGGCCAGGACGAAAGGAAAGTAGATTGACCTGCCTTACCTTTTACTGTTCACTATTTCCCATCAGCCAAGGTTCACCCCTACATTTCTGAGTTGTAGATATGGTCCCTCTGCCAACTTGCTAAGGAAAGCATATCTCATGCAAAAACAGAGCGGCATATCATCCATGTCTGGAATTAGACGGGTAATGAGGTGTGTGGCACCTGTGAACTATGTTGTACCAGAATTTCAACTCCAAACACCTGAATGACTACAACTACTGGGGTAAGCTCTAACAAAGAGGTGGCAGAAGGCAAGAGGGCTAGCTTACTCTGGTTCCTATCCTCATGCTGGGGTTGAGGCAATGCTGGTATGTGTGTGTGGGCAGCAGGGGGGTAGGGGGACATGGGGATCCTGGTGTATTAGTGATAAGTCTAGAAAGAAAGAGATAGTAGATGGTATCTGTGCTGGTTTAAATCTGTTACCCTATAAAAAGCCATGTTCTTTAAATGCAGTCTTGTGGGGGCAGATCTATTGTGGGTGGGATCTTTTGATTAGGTTGTTTCCATTGAGATGTGACCCACCCCAACAGTGGGTGAGGCCTTTTGATTAGATTATTTCCATGGAGATATGACCCTGTCCATTCAAGGTGAGTCTTAATGAGTTTACTGGCCTCCTCTATGAGATGATAAAAGGCAAAGACATTTGAAGAGAGCAGAGAGACACTTAGGGAGAAAATGTCCAGAGACATTTTGGAGATAGCCATTGAAACCAGAACCAGGAGAGAAGCTAAGAAATGAAATCCAGAGTTTGCTCCAGAGAAGCTAAGAGAGGATCCCCAGATGCTTAGAGAGAAACACCCTGGGAGAAACAAGCAAGGACACACAGGAGGTGAGAGAGAGAAGCTAAGAGACATTTTGGAGAAAGCAATGGAAATCAGAAGCTAATCCTGGGAGAGGCCCAGCAGACATGTGCCTTCTCATGTGACAGAGGAAAACCAGATGCCATCAGCCTTTAGTTTGGACATGTCTATGGACTTAGAGATACAAATGTATAACCTAATAAATCCCCTTTATAAAAGTCAACCCATTTCTGATATTTTGCTTTTTGGCAGCTGTAGCAAACCAGAACAGTAAAATACCATCATTTTGTATTATGGTATTTTACAGTAAAAAGCTTATTAGTTTTGTTTCTGATTTACCTTACCACTCAAACGGCTGAAATACTATGAGAAAAATGAACCTAAATTGAATATTCCATTTCATGCTGATCATTCCTTGAACCCCACTCTTTGCACCTCCTGTTCTACTATGGGCTGAGACAGCTTCCTAGCAGGATTCTATTTCCAGACTTGATCATATTTCACCAATTGCAAGAAGAGGAGGAAATCCTTCAAACCCCCATTCCTCCAAATCCACCCCTATAAACACATGGTTTAGTAGCCTCACTGGATGTCCTTAAAAATCTATTTTTTTTTCTTTAAATAATGTAATTTTACAGGGGAAATACAGGAGGAATAGTGGCTTTGTCCTCTTATTTTAAAAAAGTTTATTAGCAAAGTTGTAAGTTTACAGAAAAATCATGTGAAAAATACAGCATTGCCATATACCCATTGTATTATTAACATTTGGCATTAGTGTTTGTTACAATTCATGAAAGAATATTATGATTGTACTATTAGTTAAAGTCCATAGTTTACAGTGGGTATATTTTTCCCCATATTTCACCCTATTATTAACAGCTTGCATTAGTGTATTAGTGAGGTACATTTGTTATAATTCATAAAAGAACATTTTTATAATGGTATTATTAAATATAAGCCAGGACATTTCCATCTCTTCACCCCAAAAAAAAGAGGAAAAGGAGGGAAAAATGAAGAATAAAAATACAAAAGATAAAAGAAAAAGAAAAAGAAAATACAGTGAAAAGGCCAGACAACATCACCACCACCAAGAATCCCATATCACTCTCTTATATCCTCCTGTTATAGACATTTAGCTTTGGTATATTGCCTTTGTTACAATTAATGGAAGATTTTACAATGTTACCATTATCTATAAACTCTAGTTTGCATTGATTATATTTTTCCCCATACCATTCAATTTTCAACACCTCGTAATGTTGACATTCATTTGTTCTCCCTCATTTAAAAACATTTTTATATTTGTGGATTTAATTCCCATCATTGTCTGTTCTAGGTTTCGCTAAATTATACAACCCCAGTCTTTATCTTCTATCTTTCCTTCTGGTGTCATACATGCCTTAGCCTTCCTCTTTCAACCATAATCATACTCATCTTTGTTCAGAATACTTACAATTTTGTATTACCATCACACACTATTATGCTATCCATTCCGTTTCTGGATCTATACAGTCAATCCTGTTGAAACTTCTGTATTTCTTCAACATCAAATACCCAATCTCTAACCTCTTTCTATCTCCTGATAACTGTGTTCTTAACTCTCAAATTTCACTCATCAATGTTAGTCCATATTAGTGAAACCATACAGTATTCATCCTTTTGTTTCTGGCTAATTTCACTCAATGTAATGTCTACTGCCTATCATTTTGTCTTTTGGATTTTATATGTCATATTTTATTTTGTTTTTATTTTTTTCTCCCTCTCTCTTTTTACTCTAACTGCTAGTTTTCATTTCTACACTTTTTTCCAAGCCTCTCTCTTCTTTTTCTATCTGCCTGCAGTGCTCCCTTTAGTATTTCCGGTAGAGCAGGTCTTTATTTCCCAAACTCTCTCAGTGTCTGTTTGTCTGAAAATATTTTAAACTCTCCCTCATTTTTGAAGGACAGTTTTGCTGGATATAGAATTCTTGGTTGGCAGTTTTTCTTTTTCAGTATCTTAAATATATCACACCATTGCCTTCTTGCCTCAATGGTTTCCACTGAGAAATCTACATATAGTCTAGTTGAGTTTCCTTTGTATGTGATGAATTGCTTTTCTCTTGCTGCTTTCAGGATTCTCCCTTTGCCTTTGACATTTGGTAATCTGACTTTTAAGTGTCTTGGAGTTGGTCTACTTGGATATCTATTCTTGTTAGGGAATGCTGTGCTTCTTGGATCTATAATTTTATCTCTTTCATAACAGATGGGAAATTTTCAGTGATTATTTCCCCTGTTATTCTTTCTGCCTCTCTTCCTTTCTCTTCTCCTTCTGGGACACCCATGACACATATATTCACGTGCTTCATGTTGTCACTCAGCTCCCCAAGACCCTACTCCTATTTTTCCATTTCTTTCCCTATCTGTTCTTTTTGTCTGTAGGATTTCAGATTTTCTGTCCTCCAGGCCATAAATACTTTCTTCTGCCTCTTCACATCTGCTCTTATATGTTTCCATTGTGTTTTTCATCTCCTCCACTTTGCCTTTCATTCCCATAAGTTCTGCCAATTGTTTTTTCAAACTTCCAAGTTCTTCCTTATGTTTCCCCATGTCTTCTTTATATCCTTCATCTCGATTGCCATATCTTCCCTCGACTCATTGATTTGATTTTTGAATTGATTTAGGAAATTTGATTAATAATCAGCTGTTTCAATTTCTGTATCTCAGTTGAAGTGTGAGTTTGTTCCTTTGACTGGGCCATATTTTCACTCTTCCTAGTGTAATCTGTAATTTTCTGATGTGCTGGTTTGAATGTATTATGTCCCTCAAAACTCCATTATCTTTTATGCAATCTTGTGTGGGCAGATGTATCATTGTTGATTAGAGTGTGATTCTTTGTGTGTTTCCATGGAAATGTGAGCCACCCAACTGTGGGTGATGACTTTGTATAGTTTCCATGGAGTTGCAACCCCACCCATTCAGCATGGGCCTTGATTAGTTTACTAGAGCACTATATAAGCTCAGACAGAAGGAGCGAGCTTGCTACAGCCAAGACAGACACTTTGAAGAACACACAGGAGCTGAGAGAGGAGCTACAGATGAGAGACATTTTGAAGATGGCCATTGGAAGCTGATGCATACATTTTGGAGAACTCCATTTTGAAATTCAACCTGATAGCAAGCAGATGCCAGCCACGTGCCTTCCCAGCTAACAGAGGTTTTCCAGACACCAATGGCCTTTCTCCAGTGAAGGTACCCTCTGTTGATGGACACTTTATGGCATTAAGACTATAACTGTGTAACCAAATAAGCCCTCTTTATAAAAGCCAGTCCATTTCTGGTATTTTGCATTCCGGCAGCATTAGCAAACTAGAACAGTTGTATAGTTTCCTTGATTACCCCAATCGGATTTTCCAAGACCAGAGGAGCCCAGGTCCCAGGAGGAGGCTGTATTCAGTACCAGGTTTCCCTGAGGTTGAGTCCTAGAAGATTGGCAGACTTTCCTGTGAGGCCTCTAGACTCTGCTTTTTCTCTCCTGCCCAGCAGGTGGCACTTGTCAGCCTGCAGCTCCCCAGTAGCTTAAAGAGGTGTGGTGTATTTACTTCTCAGTGGACCCTGTCCTGGCCAGGAACTGATGGTGTCATAAGCCAAGCTTAAACTCTTTCTGCCCTCACCCCCACCCCAAGCCCCGGGGTCTGAGTTGTCTGAAGAGGGACACCACTTGTGTTGGACCCCACCCCCTCCTTTTTTTAGGGAAAATAAGCCCTTTAGGGAATTTTCTCCTACATTTGAGATTTTCCTTTGACTTTCTGATTATCTTAACTCCACCCTTGCCTGGGTCAATGTTGACAACTGAAAATGCCTGATGCTTTCTCTAATGAGCTGCTTAGAAAAAATGAGAGAGGAAAAAAAAAGGAAAAAAACAAGAAGTCCCCTTTTCAGTGCCAGTCCCCAGCCCTCCAGTTCACCAGTCAGGAACCAGAGTTGGTACCCTGTTCTGTATGCCCCTTTTCTTGGGACACAGCCCTTTTCCAGTATTCAGCTGACTCCAAAAGCCTTTGCTTTTATTTACTTATGTATATGTTTTGCATCAACTCTACCTCCTCTCTGCCAGGATAAACATCTGGTTTCCTTTCCTGCTTGCTCTACATTTATCTGTGCTCATAGCATATATTCAGTAGTCCAAATTTGTTAATTAAAACCACAGTTGGTGTTTGGTTGAGCTCATTCCCATGCTCCAGGCTGCAAGTGCTTCTTTTTCCCACAGCAAAGTTTTGCAACTCAACCTGCCATGTCAGTGGGGTAGAGGGACCAGCTCCCCAGTTTGGGGAGCTTTACTTGCAGTTCTATGCTGTGATCTCAGCCATTCCACTCATTCCTGACTGTTGTAGATGTTGTCTGGTCATGGATGTCCCCCATCAGTTGTTCTAGACTATTTTTTAGTTGTTCTTGGCTATTTACTAGTTGCTCTAGGGGGCTAACTAAATTACACACCTCACTATTCTGCCTTCTTGCCCCACCTGTAAAAATGATCTTCTGTGTTGTATCTGACTCATCTCTTTCTAACATCTGTTTCTGTACATTTTTTCAATAATTTCTTTGTGGTTACCAAGGGGATTGCATTACATAACCTAATCTATAACTTTGAAGAGCTACCAATTTAGGTTGAATATCGTACATATTCTCTGTTCCCATACCTTCTGTTTCCACTCTGTGTGTTGTTTTTGTCCTCCATTACCTCTGTATATTTTGCATTTCCATTATCAGGAAATATGCCTTTTCTTTGTTCAATTATGTTCTGACTCTTACAGGAATTAAAGAGTAGAGTTGTATATTGAGAATACAGTACTATGGGAATATAGTACCCTTTTGTCTACCTTTTCTGAAGATCTTCATTTCTTCAAACTACTCCAAGTCACTCTCTCCTTTCTTTACCTTTCAACCTGCAGAATTCCCTTTTGTAATTCTTATAGGGCAGATCCTGTACTGACAAACCCTCTCAGGTTCTTTTCATCTATGAATATTATAAACTCCCTCAGTTTTGAAGGGCAGTTTTACTGGATAAAGAAATTCTGGTTGGCAGTTTTTCTCTTTCACTGCCTTAAATATATCATACCACTGCCTTCTGGCTTCCATGTTTTCTAATGAGAAATCAGAACTTAGTCTTATTGAGGATCCCTTGTATGTGATGAATCACTTTTCTCTTGCTGTTTTCAGAATTCTCTCTTTATATTTGACATTCTGATTAGTTTCTGTCTGTATTAGTTAGGGTTCTCCTTGGAAACAGAATCAATGAGAGATGTCTCTTATTATCAAATTGTAAAAGTGACTCACGCAACTGCGGGAGCGCACGAGTCCAAATTCTGCAGAGCCGTCAACAAGCTGTCAACTCCAAGGAAGACGTCCGACGAACTCCTCGGGAAACGAACCGACAACTTTGACGAACTCCTCAGGAAACGAACCGGCAACTTTGAAGAACTCAGGAAACGAACCGACAACTTTGACGAACTCCTCAGGAAACGAACTGGCAACTTCGACGAGCTCCCCAGGAAAAGCTTCACTGAGCAGCTGAAGAAGAAGTGAAGGTTCTCTAACTGTCCGGCTTATAAGCCTCCAACTGATCACCCGGACCAAATCCAGCCAATTGCATTCTCTCACTGTGGAAGCACGCCCCTTGATGAATCATCAGTCAGCTGCAGTCAATTGACTGATGATCCGACAAACCAACCAGCCTCAAATAGCCTCACAGGAATCGTCAGGCCAGTGCCCGCTTGACCAGACAGCTAGGCCACCTAGCCAAGTTGACACATGAACCCAACCATCACACTGTCTCAGAGTAGATCTATTAGGATTTATTCTGTTTGGAGACATGTATATTTATTCTTTCAAAAGATAGGGAAGTTTTAGGCCATTATTTCCTCAAATATTATTTCTGAACCTCTTCCATTCTCTTCTCTTTCTGGGGCACTTATTATGTGTATGTTTGTGTGCTTCATGCTGTCACTCAAATCCCTGTGAGGCTGCCCAATTTTTTTCTATTCTTTTCCCTATGTGCTCTTCTGATTGTATGATTTCAATTGTTCTGTTTTCTGGTTCACTGATTCTTTCTTATGCCTGTTCACATCTGCTGTTGTATGATTTTAATCTCCATTTTTGGGCCTTTCATCCCCACAATTTCTGTTATGTTTCTTTATAAACTTTCAAATTTTTCTTTATGCTCATACATTATCTTCTTAATATACTTTAGCATTATATCTCTTTGATTTGACTCAGGAGATCTGTTTGAACTTCTTTGATTAGTTGTTCCAAACTCTGTGTCCCTTCTGGAGTTTTACTTTGTTCCCTTGACTGAGCCTTATCTTCTTTCTTATAATGTTTTGTTGATGTCTGGGCATCTGATTATTTTGATGATTTAACTCTGAAGGTCAGTTTCTCCCTCTTGTCTAGGATGTTATGTTTGATTAGCTTTTCATTAAGGCTCTTCTTTATGCTTGGTCCAACTTTTTCTGGTACTTTAGAGTAGCCCATTATTAACTGTTCAGATTTTCTCAGGTCTGCTTCATCTGATTCTTGTTCTGGATATGTAGTATAATTTTTAAGATTGCACATTTTGTGCAATTGTTTCACTTCTAGGAGAAACCTTCCTTTCCTCTTTTCCTTCTCCTGTAATCTTCATTTGTTCTGTTTGTTTTTGTGCAGAGTTTTCTCCCCAGGTCCTATGATTTTTTAAAATTCTCTCTCACTCAGTGCCTCCTTTTCCTTACACTTTCCATTCTGGGACCTAACCAGTCTTACAGCAGTTCAGTTCACAACCCACTTTTTCTGTGAGGCTTTTCTGCCTCAATTGCTTCTTTCTTCCTTGCTAATGTAGCCTGCTCCAGGCACTCAGATAAGGTCAATCCAGAAAGGTGGGTCAATCCAGAGAAGTCCCCTTTGCTTTTATGTGGTCCAGCCATCAGAGACTGGATTGAATATGCACACTTCTTGCAAATAATTCTGCTGTGGTACCCCACCCTGGGGGGTGCCTTTCATATCAGCACTCTTCATTTGCTTGTGTTCTACCCTGGGTCTCTGCAGACTTGGGTCTCTGTGCCTCGATATGCATGAGGTTCTAACTCACTGTTGTGAGTGGGTGAGTGGCTTTACAGTCTGCAACCACACCATGGGGGGCCTGGGCTGTGCTGTCTCTGTGTGACTCCAAGCTGTGCATGATTGAGTGAGGAGAGGGGTCTAGACTGGTGGGTCCTTGATGGAAATCTCCTGTCTGATCTTGGAGATTATTTTTCTTTTTCTTTGATTGAGCTTTTGTGGAGTTCTTCTCCAGTCTCTATCTACCATCCTCCAGAGTTCCAAGCAAGTGGAATTTGTCCTTTTATTAGGTGGATTCTGTGGAGAGACTTTTCCAGGAGATGTCTTACATCACCATGTTGATGCCATCACCAGAACCTCTTTTTAAAGTTTAGAATTTCTTATAAGCCATGCCAACCAATGTAAGTATTAAAATACTACATTACATTGCCAATACCTGCTTTTAGCTTCTTCTTCTATAATAATAATAATTATTATCATTTTATATAAAGTTGAGTTTGAATATATATACAATGCAGTAGAACATCTAGGTACAGGGTTTCTTTTTTAAATGACTTGTCATTTTAATTTTTAGGCTGTTAAACTCATGCACTTACTCATATGGAATGACATTAGATAAGACCACTGCCAACTGATCTCATAAATTCGTTTGTTTGCATGTAACAGAAAAAGCAATTATAATTGGCTTAAGTAATTAAAGCAACATGTTGGCACATTGCATAAGTGAGACATGCCCTTCTCAGATTTTGTTTTCAGACTGGCTTCACTCACAGTGACAAAATGGCTGTCTCTGTTTTAGCTCTTGGATGCAGACCTTTTGCACACCATTCAGAAAGAGACAGAGCAGCTGGGTTCTAGAGTTCCCATTAAAAATAAATAACAACTTTCCAAGATTCACTATGAAAAGGAAATTTTATAAAGGTAACTTGCCAGTCACTATATTAATAAGGGAATTTCAACTTTAAAGGGGAACAGCAGTATAAGAAATAAAAATTCTTCAAAACTTTTATATTTATCACAAAAAAGTTTATATTATTGGAAAATTGAAATTTAATTTTGGTGGATAACCACCCATATTTCTGGTTACATTTTTAACTTTGGTAAAATAATTTGTAAAAAGTAGCATTTGCAGATAAGTCATATTCCCTTTTCTCACAGCCATTTTTTTCAATTTAGAACATCAGGACATTAATTGTAAACATCATTTAGTATAGCCAACCACCCATAAAGCAGAGGATATAAAATGCCAAGTAATATAATAAAAAGGATGGAAAGTTTCCTAGAAAAAGGACAATGCAAAGACTTCCCCATTCTCATAGGCAAAGACTGGCCTGAAATAAAGCATAAAGATAGATAGATAGATGACAGATAAGATAAGATAATTTTCAATATGAATTAGAAAAGAACCAGCAAAATCTTTATTAGATTATATCTTAAATTTCCCCCTTATATAAACATTTATGGTATTGCAGCAGGTACTGATTTGCCTATTCTAGACCTTCCAATGGAAATCAGTAGGGGAAAACTGGTGGGAAAGAAGGAAGGAGGCAGGGATGCTGGGATGTAATGAGAGATGTCCAGTACCCTCACTTCATCTGATAGGTAATGGGTTGTTTAAGAAAAAATTCCCAGAGACAGAATTGGTTCAGTTATTCTCAAAGATGATGTATAAGACTCTGGGAAGGTTATTCTTCATTTACCATAAATTAAGAGTTTCCAATATTCCAAAAGTAAAATATTATAACTTAATTATTTGGCAGTATGTTTAGGAAGCCGGGGTTATTATGACCTACTCCTTTTTCTAACTTTAGCTAACTGGGTAGGGAAACTGAATAGGGGCTTCTTATAGCAGGCCCCGTATGTCTCTGCAATTGTCAGTAAGATCCTAACTACTGTTTAAACAGCACTGCATGTGAACTACTTGGGCTGTAGACATCTGCTTTTCTCCTAAATGTGTTTATGTACATTCTTAAAATAGTTTATATGTGCTTCTTCAAAAGCCTTCTCTACTCTTTGAGTGACCATTACTTTGATATCCCTGAAATACTCTGCACAATAAAGATTTGAATTTCTATAGCATAGAAATTTCTATTTCTTGCAGATTAACTGCCATAATGAAAAAGATAACCAACGAGAATTAATAAGTCTCTTAGAATATCCAAATTTAAATGTAATCTCTGTGAAATCTACATTGGGGATTTTTATTTTATGCATTTATAAAGTAACATGAAATTCTAAAATTTTTATTAGGGTTGAAATTCTCATGCTTCTGAATCCCAAGAAGACAAAAATAAATATATATTATTTTTCAAATTAAAAACAGTATTTATTTCACTTCCAAAACCTTACTATTAACATGAGTTTTAAAACAACTGATGACCTTTGAAAATTATTATTAGCTATCTGCTAAATTAGTATGCAAAATAGCAATACAAGGGAAATTTATGTTGTTTTTTAATCAAGAATTACTCTTCTCAAATTTCCTAGGGGTAAAACACAGTATTTGAAATCTCTTTATGAAGAAAGTTCATAATATTTTCAGTGGTAATCCTCACAAACTGGCTATGAAAAATCCAATAATCAATCATGTAGTAAAGTTAATTTTAGTCTTTTTAGAGAGTAAAAATATAATTAAGGAAAAGTAATAAGCATATTTAAAACAATACTTTCTGGATAGTAATTTCAAACTGAAAAGAAAACTCATCTGTCACAGTGTGTTAATTTCAATCAATGATTATTTTAGTGGGAAAACTGAAATCTCTTCATAGCAATTAAAAAAAGACAACACCTCTTCCAGGAATGTTTTATGATCATAACCCTGAATAATTCCCCAAGAGAAATGAAATGTTTTTCCAGTCTCTTTTCTTCTCATAAATTCAGACATCTTTTTCACATTTTCTAACTCACTTGTTAGAAACTTATCTGATCTGAATATTAATAAGTTAGTATTAAACACGTTTAGTAATATAGTTCTTCGCACTTTACAAAGAACATTAATATAAATTGACTTATTTAATGATGGCAACTGATGTTAGTAGGTAGATATTATTACCACTGTGATTCCTGAGGAAAAAAATAGCTGATGTTTGGTTGAGCCACTCTTTTGCTGGGATAACTTGAATGCATAACATTTATTTATAAACTTAAATTTGTAAATTCTCATACACAGTTGATTGGTGGCAGTATGATGTTCTGGACCATTCTCTAGGTCAGGAGTAAGAACATATGCATTCTAATTCTACCTGCACTCCCCGAGGCTGTGTGACTGTGAACAAACCCTTACCCACACTGAGTATTGGTTTTCTCCTAAAAAGACAGGATACACAGACGTTGACAGCACAACCCTGAAGGCAGTCTGCCTGGGTTTCAATCCTAGTTCTATTGTTTTTGGTTGGATGACTTTGTGCAGTTTACTTAACCACTCTGTATATCAATTTTCCCATATACAAAATAAATTAAATAAAAGTATTAACTCATCAGGCTATTTTGAGGATTCAAAAGAATAAATGTAAATGTCTCAAAATATTGCCCAGTACTCAGTAAGCACTGTATTAGCACTTGCTAAATAAATAGGCCAATCATGTTACAAAAATACATTATTTTTTTTTTTTTTTTTGCAAGTACTCACAGACATGTTCAAACACACATGCACATATACACAGTATTTTGAAATAAATGCAGAAAGGTGCTATCGTACTCTTCTAAATTAATGTTCAATCTGTAGCATATAAAAATCATGTTAGTAAGCATGGTAGAATCCATTTTGTGGTTTTAAACATGATATATCCATAATATATTCCAAGAAGAGGCTCAAGATTTCTCAGTTGATACAGTAATTTCTAAAGAAGAATTACAAAAGGTCAAAGAACTTCACAATACTTAGTGGCATGGAAAAGCTAAAACTGAAAGTATTTTATAACACACCTCAAACAGAATTCTCCTGTCATTTTGATGATATAAGTCTGATGCAGTTTTAGTTTGATGGATATTGGCTTTATGACAGAATAGATAAGTCAGATATAATTTCTTTGACTGCCTTTAAATCTGCCACATCAATAACTTCCAGTTCACCATCTATGTTTTAGAAGGAGTTATTCCCTGAAACATTATTCAATTTGAAGAAATTATCTTCATCATCAGTGAAGGAGCATCCATCTGTAGGTGAAGGCCAATGGAATTAATTGCTCTACCATGTATCTTTTTTCTGTCTTCTTGATATGGTATTTTGTCATGAATTATTTTTATTTTTATTAGTATTGCCATTTTACTATAGTTATTTTATGATGAATTGAGATAATCATGTAATATTCATAAAAACCAATAGCTACATTTCACTTTCTTTTCCATTCTACAATAAAAATATAATAATCCACATCATTGTATAACAGCATGGGAACATATATATGGTTTACTATCTATATTTATTTAGGTTAGGGAAATCTTATCTCCATAAATAACTAGCATTGTAAAAATCTGTATAAACATCTGTATGAGTTAGGGTTCTCTACAGAAACAGAACCAACAAGAGGTATCTGTAAATGTAAGATTTTATAAAAGTATCTCACACAACTGTGGGGATGCACGATTCCAAATTCCATAGGGCAGGCAGCAAACTGGCAACTCCGATGAAGGTGTTCAATGAACTCCTCAGGAAATGCTTTACTGGTTAGCAGAAGAAGTGAAGGTCCTCTTTCTTTTTCTCTTAAAAAATCTTCAACTGATTGGATTAAATCCATATGATTGAATTTTCTCTTTGCAGAAGGCACACCCTTCATTGATGTAATCAGTCACAGGTACAGTCAATTGACTAATGATTTAATAAACCAGCCTTCTGGTTTATTAATCAGTCACAAATGTCCTTGCAGTAACGATTAAGCCAGTGCTTGCTGGACATAATTACCTGGCCAAGTTGACACATGAACCTATCCATCACAACATCTAAACAGATACTTGCAAAATATATGAAATATGATAAATGTCTGCAGATGTCATTACTAAAATGTTACATTCCTTTTGTTCTCTTCACATGGTATCAGTATTGTAACTGACTCAGCACCATCCCTCTGTATGTCTTGTGCAGTATCACACAGATGGTGAAACATTCATGAGAAGAGAGTTTTTATGGCTACTGTCCTTGCTGGGAAGCATCTTGACACCTCTTGACTTCAATTCAATTGCCTTTTTCACTTCAGAGAGGGTCATCAGAGGAATGAGCAGAGTAGATTGACTCCAGAGAAAAATCAAGCTGCACGGAAACAGAGCAGCCCAGGACCCCCATTGGACAGCGCTGTCCCTTCATGGTTGCTGGAATCCAGGCGTCCCCCGGGTAACAGGCCATTAGCGGTTCCCATTGGCTGGGGCTAAACCTGCGTGACTAGGCCGCATGCCGCCCCCGCCGCCGACCCCGCTTTGGACCGCCAGCGCCGGCCGGGGTCGCCTCTCCGTCCCGCTCACAGGCTGGTCTTCACCGCGGGGACCGCCCGCAGCCGCTTCGGCTCCTTGGGGGCGGGACAGAGAAACCAAAAATACATTATTTAATTCTTATGACAGTCATATAGAGTCAGTAGTATTTGCTTTTTGTAAATAATAAACCAACACTGGGAGAGCTTAAGGGATTTACTGAAGTGTACTCATTTAGTGTGTGGCAGAGCTGGGATTTGAGCTCAGATCTGTTTGGCTTTAAAACCCATGCTTTTTCCATTATATGGTCCATGGATTCAGCATCACTTTCTAATGGAGAAGCAGAGACAAGCACAAAGAAATGCAACATAATGTGTATCAGAATCTATGATCCCCAACAGTATCACTACAATTAGAATGCCCTTGAAATTTTGAAGAAGTAATAAATGAACAAAGGAGGTAACAGTTAACTTTCTTAGAGGGATAAGTTATATTTTATTAGTGGAAAAGTGACAGCTAGACCTTGCCAGTGCAGAAGTCCCTATAACCTAGTTTTTCGATTGATACATAGCAAACTTGGAGGTGATGAGAATCACAGGGGCACCACTTCATGGAGTCTCCTGTAGTTTTGTGTGGAAGCAGCACAGGGAGTATAGAAAGATATTATTCGTCTTTGTTTATCTCACAGACTTGTCAAGATTACCTGTCATACTCTACTTGAAAGTGTTTCACAAATTTTCAACTGTGCAACATGATATTTAAATTGGAGAAAACTAGTCATCCTAGATGCTAAGTCAATGTTTGTGTTTCCACCAGGCTGTGTTTGAAAAGCCCAGATTTGGAGCTACATTTGTGGTAAAATATTTAATGGTTAAAGACACATTTGATTAGCATTGACAGTTTCTTATTGCAAAACTCATATGGCTAAGTTGTGGTATCAACCCACATAAAGTGAAGGCCTATTATAGTTCTCCAAACCCTAAGAAATTGCACTTGGATAAGTGTGTGTTCTATGACCAGTTATATTCTGATAGTAACAACATGTTTTCTTTTGAAAATTGTTTTGAATTATATGATTGTATGTTGCTTTAACTTCTGGTTTTCTAGCCTTCAATTTTATGTATGTCAAATTTATATTAAAAGTAGAACAAATGTTTCCAGCCTATCCATTCATCCAGCCATTCATTAATAATTAATTAGGTGCCTGGGACTGTTGTAGATGGTTAGGATTGTGAAAATAGAATGAACAATGACTACGCTAACCACCTTGATTTGCTTAAACTTCCACTCTATCCAGGGAATTACAAAGAAGAACCAAACTGAACTCAACTGACATACCAGTGATCCTATACATAGCAACAGAGGCCTCTGCCCTTGTGAAGAAAGAAAACTGTAGCAAACAAGTCAAGGCTAACAACAGTCTGTTGATAGTCACCAGATGTCCCACACCTTACACAAACATCCTGTTCCTGCAGCTTGCTGAAGGGCACTCCCCTCTGATTAACCAACACACTCCTTCACTCCCCCCTTGCCCTCAAACAGCCATATAAGCCATTTCCTCAGCCCAGCTTTTTGAGCAGAACCCCCAGTTGGTGCTGTTCCATATGCATGCTGCTCTTGCTCAATAAAACTTCCTTCTTGCTTTACAGAAAGTCTCCCAGTTATTTCTTTCATCAGCAGGATATATTTGAGAACATAACTGACAAAGCCATGCTCTTTTGGAGTTTTTAATGTAATGATGAAAAAGAAAATAAACAACAGGTATGATCAATAGATACATGTTCTGGGATGTTAGATGATTCGAGCTATGAAGAAATAAAGGCACAAAGGTGGAATTAGGAGAGCTGGGTAGGAGAGAGATAGGGGTGGTAGGTTGAAATCTGGTGGCCGGGATGAGATTCATTGAGATGGTGATAGGTGAGCTGAAATTTACAGGAAGTGAGCATGTTAGTCACTGGTCACATGAATGCCCAGTGGAAGAACATTCCAGGACGAGACAACCAGTGGTACAAGTTTGAAAGTCATGTTCAAAGAGCAGCTGGAAGCTAGGTATGGCTGAAGGAACGTGAGCAATGGGTGTAACAGTAGGGGACGATATCTGAGAGGAAGCAAGGAACTGGATCATGTGGGGACTCAGAGGACTTTGCAAAGACCATGGCTTTTAGGCTGAGTGAAATTGGCAGCCACTGAGAGCTCACCAAGAAAATGTCATGATCTGATCTACATTTTAAAGAGAGGACGCTAGCTGCTGTCCTAAGAATGGACTTCAGGTGTCAAGGCCAAGAGCAGGAAGAGTTGTTAGGAAGCTGATATATTCCGAAGAGAAACAACTGGCTTTCAATTGCCCTTTCTTGGCTCCTTTTCTGGTTATCAATGTGGCCTTGAGCAAATCGCTGCGTCTCTCTAAGTATAAATTTCCTTATTTATAAAAACAGAAAGTTGGTTCTAAAAATTTCACATCTCCTTCCAGCTCTGGCAATATATGATCCATGAACCTGCACAATTTTTTTAACTGCTTTCCTCAGGATTCAATAAAGTTCAGTACTGATTATTTTAAAGATCATCATTTAATTTCCTAGTTTTTTGACAGAGAATCATTGATTTTCAATCTACAAGGGTCTGAGATATTCCTGAGCACCTAGTTACAACATGATAAACACTTATTGAGTTGAAATGATTTATCTATTAAAAAAAAGACAGTCTCATGTGTGCAGCTATCTGGAAAATAGAGGCCAGAGTGCATTCAATTTGAAACAGACAAGTAAAATAACTTTTACGAACCTTGAAAGAGTCCAGGAGAAAATAATAAAATGAACTAAAAGTTAAACTGGGAAATTTAATCACATAGGTAAAAAAAGACTTAGAGCAGATTCGGGGAAAAGAAATGTTGATGATCTACATTTTAAAGGATTCAAACCAAAAATAAATATTTGGCATTAGAAATATTTCTCAGATTTTAAGAGGTTGTTGACTTTTTATTATAGCATTACTTGCTTTGCAAGTTTATGGAAGGTGTTACATATTTTTAATAGTTTCTTAGTTAATATTAGAATATTCAGTACATCTTTGAATACAACTTTTTCAAGAGTGCCTTATGAAAAATGTTAAGGTGATATAAATTTTTAAATTAAAAAAATCTATTTTGTAAATTAAGTAAAATCTCAATTGTACAAAGAATTGGTAGTTTTGGACATGTTCTCAGCAATCTGAACTCAAATAGTTATCTGGGTAAAAATTGTAAGTTTGGAATGAAGAGCCTAGGAATTAAGAACACAGAATCTGAACACAGACTTGAACTTCAACAATGACTTTGCATCTTGCTCACTTTGTTACTTTGTGACCTTGAGAAAACTGCTTACTTTCCTTTGAGCTTCAGGTCCTCTGTGTGATGTACTTAAAAACATGAAATGACATAACATGTTACAGCACTTAGCAAAGTATCCAAAATCACACACATAAAAAAAATGCTTTCTATTATCTTCATATTTAATTCATTTAGATACTTTCTTGACTTTCATTGTCTTGATTTCTATGGAAACTGGATCCTAGCAAAATTAAAGAAAAGGAGTTTTCAAGTTTCCTGCTTACCTAGCCTCAACTGTTATGGGCATTTATTTAAAAGGGAAGCTAAAAATGCACAAGATAAAAAAGATAGTTTTTGATAAAGCTAACTTTTTTCCACGTGGATACTAGCTACCGCTAAAATAGACAGTGGGAAGAGAAGTATTGAGTGTGATGGAAAATGAAATAGGTTAAGATTTTCACCACATAAGCTTAGTCATGTGATATGTTTTCATGTCATAGGACATTAAATATGACTGTGTACATTTTCTCTTCATTTACTTTTTTGGATTTTCTATATGTCTAGTTCTCCCAAATTTCTCTAGCCTCCAGCACTTAGAAAGCCACATTCTCAAAATTATCTTTGGAAGCATATTTTTAAATGACTATCACAATAAAAGTGTTGCAATTTGTTGAAGGGAATCATAATTCATCATAATACTCAGCAAAGGCTCACAGAAGTGTGCAATAGAGAAATCTGGTTAAAATATAATAACACGGAGAGAATGATGTTACTAGAACAGTTGGAGGTGCAAGAGGAGTCCCAGTAAATAAAGTAAAGGAATAAATCATTGAGATGGAATTTATTCATTAATTCAGTAAATATTTATTATACATCTAATATGTGATGGGCAAATTGCTAGATGCTAAAGATATACTAGTGAATAAAATAGACAAAAATAGAAGTCCCTTTCCTTGTGGAGCTTATATTCTATAGAAAAGAAAGATGAAATACACAAGAAATAAATAACATATATGTTGAATAATTAAAAATTCCCAAGGAGTGGAGGAAAACTCACTCAGTTGAGAGGACAAAATATAGTCAGGGAGAGGGTGATCAATTTTAGTCAGTGTAAGCGTGAAAGTTCTCACCGAGACATAAAGGAGTAAAGAACTAATCCTATTGATATGTGGGAGCAGAGTATCTGAGCAGAAAGCACAAGAAGTCCAATGTTCCTGATAGAGCAGACATTTCAAGGGACAGTGCAGCTATTGAAGGCATCATGGAGAGAGCAGAAGGCAAAGAAACAGGACATACAATGGTAGCAGCAAAATCTGTTCCCTTTAGGAGCTTTTAAATCCCACAGCTATTGCACTGGCTTTCAGTTAACATAGAGCTTTTCTGGCTCCCTCTGTGTTTACCAGTATGACTTTGATAAAAAATCAATAAATCTTCTGGGCTTAAATTTTCTTATTTGTTAAATGAGCACATTGGATCAGAGACTTATACTTCTTCCAACTCTGATGATTTATGGATCTATAAGTCTGGACAAATTAAAAATTTTTTCTGCAAAATACTCAGGCTGAAAGTTGTCAAGGGCAAAGGAAGTAGGCTAGGTAGGAGAATGGTGCAATAATTTACTTGGGATATAAAAGTTTGTACCAAGGTGTTAGCAGTGGTGGGGGAGGTGAGAAGTGTTTGAGTTCTTGATATATTTCAAAGGAAGAGCCAATATTGATTGCTGATTGACCAGATGTGTGGTACAAGAGAAAGAGAGCAGCTAGGAATGACAGCAAATTTTTTGCCCTGCAAGATGGAAAAATAGAGTGATCACTAACTGAGATTTATAAAGAAAACAAACAAAAAAAGACTGCTGAAGAATTTTAGTGGTAGAGTTTGAGACTAGACACGGAGCTTTAATATTTTCAATTCAAGGTGCTGTATTGGTTTCCTGGGACTGCTGTAACAAATTGCCAGCTAAATGGCTTAAAGCAATAGAAATTTATGCTCTTACATTTCTGGAGGATAAAGTTCTGAATCAAGGTGTTGGTGAGACCGTGTTCACTTTCAGGACTTGAGGGGAGAATACTCTCTTGTCTCCTCCAGTTTCGGTGGCTCCAGGTGCTCTTTGGCTTGTGGCCACATCACTCCATCCTCTGCCTCCCTGGTCACATTGCCCTCTCTCCTTCTCTGTGTTTTTATCTTATAGGGATGCATGTGATAGCATTTAGGATCCACTGGATGATCCAAGATGTGTTCATCCTCTCAAGATCCTTAAATGAAGCAGGTATTTTGCCATATAAGGTTCTAATCACAGATTCTAGCGATTAGAACATGGACACATCATTTTGGGGGCTGCCATTCAGCCCACTCAGACATCTATTAGTTTTCTATATGGAAATTCTGTTAAGCATAAATTTGAAAAGTATCTTGTGTCATAATAAAAATCAGCAACCTCTCAAACTCTGGGCATCTTTTCAAATATGCTGTGGTAGATTTTATCTTGCTCCCCCTCACCCCCCACCCCACCCCACCCCACCCCAACACACACACACATATAAACGTTCAAGTCCTAATCCCTGGTGCTGTGGGTGTGGACTCATTTGTAAATAGGAACTTTGAAAGTCGTATTAAGACGAGGTCAAGCTGAATCAGGATGAGCCTTAATCCAACATGACTAGAGACTTTATAAGCAAAGGAGTTTTGGACATGAAAACAGAAGCCACCAGAGATGTACAGACATAGACCATCGTATGACACACGCAGAAATTGAGCTACAGATTGCTAACAAGCCACCAGAGAACACTACGGACTTCAGAGAACACATGCCTACCACTGTCTTTTGGGATTCCAGCCTCCAAAACTGTGAAACAGTAAGTTCCTCTTGTTTAAGCCAATAGTCTATGGTATTTGTCATGGCAACCCTGGCTAAGACGTATCTAAATATTTATATTGGATCTGCAGCCTTTAAAAAGTGGTTTGAAAATGCAGAGTTCAGGCAACAGGACCAGCTTGATGATATTAGTTTGCAAATCATTACAATACAAGTGATATTTTTAAAAGTGAGCTTAAATGAGATCACCTCAGGAGTGAATGCAGACAGAAAGAAAAGGAATTCAAGGACTGAGCCCTGGGCATATGATGAATAGATATTTAAACAGATTTAAAGAAAAGGTCCATGAGATGGCTCAATATTATTTTTCCTTTTATTTTACTGATTGCTTCTAAATATGCTATTTTCTGCACTTGAAGGACAAAAATCTTGATTGTAACTAAATATATCAGTCAGTTGCTCTTTTTAATACTTAGGTGTTATGCATAGAACATGTGGATACTTTTCAGACCTCTTGAAGATCTTCACTTAGATATTTATTGTTAGGTTGGCGTAGCCATAATTTACAATTCATTTTCTTTCAATACTGACCACAAAAGGACATAGAAATTAGCATTACTGTGATAAAACTTAAACTAATGCTTTCTTCTCCACACTAGCAAAAGGAGACCCATCATTTGAAATATTGAACAGCTTCTATTCAATGGAAAAGAGACAATGATTCCTTTGGCTATATAAGTATAGACCCTTTCTACAAAACTATCCAAGAATCTAAATGGAATCTCAAGAGATGTTGAGAACTTAGTGGATTTAAATTCGGGTACTCTCTGCTGATGCGTCATGAAGCATTGATGAATTCTATGAGGTTTGCAACTGAAACGGCTCATGATCAGTCTTCTTTTGGGTGGATTTGACTTGTATTTTACTTTTTGTGTGTTCATTATTATTTCCAATAGCATTTTTTTGTGGTATTTTATTAACACTTCCCTTCCAAGTTGTTGCTTTCATTTCCCAGGTCTGCTGTACAAAGTATCACAAACTAGGCAGCTTAAAATAAAAGAAATGTACTCTCTCACAGTTCTGGAGGCTAGAAGTCTGAATCAAGGTGTCAGCAGGCCCGCGCTCCCTCTGAAACCTTCCTTGCCTCTTCCGAGCTTCTGGTGGTTTGCCAACAATCATGGACATTTCTTGGCTTCCAACTGCAGTGCTTCAATCTCTGCCACCATCATCAGGTGGTCTCCTCCCCTCTCATGTCTGTCTGTCTGTCTCTGTGTCCAAATGTCCTCTTCTAATAAGGACACCAATCATATTGGATTCAGATTCACCCCAATTCAATCTGGCCTCATCTTCCAATCTTTAAAGACCCAATTTCCAAATAAAGTTAACATTTACAGGACTGGGAGGTTGGGCTTGAACATATCTTTTTGGAGGACTCAATTCAACCCTCAAAAGACGGTAAGGCAGGAAGTAGGTGCTGAACTTGAACTAATAAAGAATTAATAAGAATGATAGGAGACTGGGGTAATAGGGGTGCCTACAAAGGAATAAAGAGAACTCTAGAGAATGCAAAGATAGCAGAAATGGGTAGTAGCTACTAACTTCGTGGAAGGGAAGAATATAGAAGAGGGCACAGCCACCCAAGAAAAAGGATCCCATCTCTTGCTGGAGAGGATGTGGCCTGGCCCACTGGATGACTGAGAATTAGGCTAAGGTGCTGCATGGGAAGGGCTCACTGGAAGCTACTCAAGGAAGAGATGGGAAACACTGACCCAGGCATGTTCCAGGCCTCAGAACTCTCTGTGAAATCACCATGGAGGGTGACAGGGAATTAGGGAAGTTGCCTGTCCATGGGGAGGTGCTGTGCATGGCTAGTTGTCATGTGCTGCAAAAAACAAAAAAAAGTACACCAAGACCATGATGAAACACTCTTTCCTCATCCAATGACCCTACCCCTGTCTGTCAATACTGTTTACTGACAACATTTACCATCATGCCAGCTGGTAAAGGAGAGCTGCTCCTGTATCACAAGCAGGGCAACAAAGTGTGGGCATATACCTGAGAGGCAAGAGATTGGTAATTGACACAAGGCACCTCTTAGGAAGAGCAGTATCAATAGATACAGTAGATACCACCAGAGCCCCTTTGCAGTGCTGAGAGCAATGTGTTTCTAAACTTAATGTGATAGAGCATTCAAAAGTCTCATTATATTTCTTGGAATTCTTGCATGCATACACATCATTTCTGTGGTGGTATATCCAGCCATTTATATAGCACAAAACTCTTTGTGGAAAGCACTATTGCCAAAAATTTCTCATGGTTTGGACCTTTTGAAATAAAATGATCATTGCAACAGCAATCATTTTGTTTCTTGGAGAAACTGCTCAGCTGATACTTAGTAAAACATTTTACAGCATTCTGAAAAACACTTTCTTGAACATTTAAGAAGGTCCTATTCTTCACAGACCTATCAGGATTCTCAGCTTTGAAAGGTTTTGGGAAGGGTCTGATGATTGTTCTTCAAGTGCTATTCAACAGGTGCTTTTATAGACATCATTATGTCATGATAGCAACCCTATGTGCTAGCTTTTACTCTCCATTGTATAGACAACCATGAAACCAAAAGAGAGTTTTGAAACTTACGTAAGTATCTTAGTTTGCCAGGCTGCAATGGTAGATACCACCACACAATGGGTTCTCTTAAACAACAGGGATTTATTGGGTTATGGTTTTGAGGATAGAAGAAGTCCAAAATCAAGATATTGGCAAAGAATACTTTCTCCCCTAAATCTGTAGTCTTCTATTGCTAGCTGCTGGCAATTCTTGGGGTTTCTTGGTTAGTGTTTCTGCCTCTGTCACATTGCCACTCTCCTTTGTGGCTTCTGTGACTTCTGGATTCTCCAGTAATCCAGACAAATTCAACCCTGAATCATTTTCACCACACCTTAACTAAATATAACAATTTCAAAAGGTCCCATTTACAATGTTTCACACCCATCAGGATATGGATTAAGATTAAGAACATGTGTTTCTTGGGGTTTGTAATTCAACCTACTACAATAAGCCACTCAGCCTACAGTGCTGAGCTGAGTTATGAGCACAGGGCTGTCTGTTTCTGAAGTCCCTTTGCTTTTCCCTCTACCTTTCCTACTCATCAGGAACCAGTAGGATCAGCAAACCCAGGACCTTGAGAGAAATTCAAAATCTCCTGTCTTCTACAAGACCTACCGAGTCATTTTAACAAGATCCCCAGGTGACTTGTGTGCATATTAAATCATGAGAAGACTGAGCTCTGCTCCATGACCTTTTAAAACAAACAAAAGAAAAACTTTATTTATCAGAAAATTAAAAAAAAAATTTGAAGCAAAACTAAACAAAGGAATAAGAAAAACAAATAAACTAAAATAACTACATTGCTTCCAGTATGTTCCTACCATACTCTAAGAAAATTAACAAACCATAGTCATTCTTCTACAACTCAACAACAAAAATACAAACAACTCAATTATAAAATGGGCAAAAGATATGAAAAGACATCTCTCTGAAGAAGAAATACAAATGGCTAAGAAACACATGAAAAAAATGTTCATCTTCACTAGCTATTAGGGAGATGCAAATTAAGCCCATAGCCTTTTATGGCTGCTGAGAGTGTATATTTCAAGAGCCTAGGCTGGGCACCACTGACATCTTCTGAAATTTGCAGTAAACTCCAATAGTGGTGATAAAATTCAGAGAGTTGACATGATTCTGGTGTTTAGCACATACGTATGTCTATATACTACACATACACACCAAGCTTGCAAAGAAAGAGGGGGAGAGAAGAGAAAAAATGAGAGGAGAGAAAGAAAACTGTCTTGGAAACTACTGGAAAATGTAACCCAAACTCTAGACACTAGTTTGGGAGGTTGATGAAATCATTTTTACAAAATTAACTTATGCAGTTCATTGTGATCAGAAGAGCAACACGTAAACCCCTTCCTAACTCTCCCTCATGAGAAATGTGAGACCCAACTGCAATGAGGAAAGGAAATACAATAAATGAGGTGTGGTTGTGGGTGCCTCACTTATTGCCCATTTACTGGTTGCCAGACTCTTTGTTATTCTCCACTTTAGTACAACTTCAAACATATTGAAAGGCCTCCAGGCATCATTTACTCTGCATCTGGAGAGAGCCTCCAGCGTCAAAGTATTAAACATATCTATCACTTCAAAGTCAGTGCCCTATGATGTTTGCATGTTTTTGATGAAGCAATAAACATTGTAGAAACAATGAAAAAGGTTTCTGTGCAGGAAGTAGGGAGTATTAAACTGGGTCCTAGGAATTTACAGCTAGAGCCATGTTTGAGCTTAGAAACAAGTGGGAGCTGGACCTTCTGCTGGGTGCTCCCTGCTGCAAAGTTCTTGTTCTTCTAGTCCCCTTTATTTCCTCATATTCTATATCCAAAATATTTTATTTAAAAATAGGTATAACTTTGAGATTTTTGTAACACATTCTCCTGCATAATCTTTGGAAAATATGCAAAGTGTGAGTCCATAATCCTGACACACTCATCTTTTAAAAGTTTATACAAGTACTAGACAAATATTTATTTATTATGTGCCAGGCATGTGGGATAAAGTTGTAGACAACATGGCTCTCCTAAAGCTTACCTTCAGGTCGGGGGGAGGGATGACAGAGTGAAGTAAGAGTTTTCAGGTGATTTAATTTAGACTGAGTAAAGGGGTAACTGGTAATTGATATCCAGGGAAAGACGTGTTGAAAGAAAGTTGAGTCTTATTTTATATAGTCTCACAGAGCATGTTGGTTAACTGGTTGACTTACGGAGTCAACTTTCTTGATCCTAACTGTGTAACCATGAGCTGGTTAGTTGACTTTTCTGTGGCTTGGTTTCCTCATCATTAAAATGGAAAGTAAAATAATATCTACCTCCTAATATTTCTATGAGCAAGAAAAGAAACAACAGTAGTTAGAAAAGTGTTTGACATACAGCAAGTACACAGTGAGGGCAGTTATAATTAGTCTGCTGTTTTAACCAAACATCTGATAGGTAGACTGTTTCCCACAGACATGGTTACGCATTCCTTACAGATTTTAATGTTTGTATCAGATTCTATGGTTTGTTCATACCATAATTTGCATACAGTTGCAATGGTTTGGAGCTGGATGCACCCCAGAAAAACATGGTCTTAAATTTAATCCATTCCTGTGGGAGTGAAACCACTGTAAGTAGGACCTCTTGATGAGGCTACTTCAGTTAAGGTATGATCCACCTCAGTCAGAATTATTACTGATTCCTTTATAGTAGAATGAAATTCAGATGGGAGAAAAAGCCATAGGAAGCAAGAAACTGAAATGGAACCTGAAAGAGAAGGAAGAGACCACCATGTGTTTTTCCATGTGACAGAGGAACTGAAGGTAGCTCACACCAGGTCCAGAAGGCCTCAGTCTTTGGGGAGAAAGCATCGCCTTGATGATGCCTTGATTTGGACATTTTCGTGGCTCAAAACTATGAGTGAATAAATTTCCATTGCTTATGCTGAACTATTTCATAGTATTTGTCTGAGCAGCCCAAGAAACTAAGACCGCCATCTTCTGAGTTCTACCGGTCCTTTTAATATATTGTTCCATTGTCTTCTCATTTGCATTTTTCTATTGAGAAATATGGTGTAATCATTATCTTTCTTCTCCTGTACATAATGTCATTTTTCTCTGGCTACTTTTAAGATATTATGTTAATAATTTGTTTTGGGGAAATAGATTATGGTGTGCCCTGCTTCAGTTTCTTTTGGCAGGGAGAGATGATGCTTTCAGAATTTATTTTTGTTTGACTTTTTATTTTGAAATATGTTCAAACTTATAGTGCAATTACAAGAAAAATACAAACATCATACAGAGAACTTCCCCCACAGATACCCAACTCCACCAATTTTGACTTTTTTCCACCTCTTCTCTACCTATCTATCTATCTATCTATCTATCTATCTATCTATCTATCTACCTGTGTCTATCACCCAAGGAGTACCTTGTTTCTCATTGTTTAAAATGAACTCTGGGTAGCATTCTTATATATAAATATATATAAATCTTTGTCCAAATGTCTTATTATTTACTTAGAATAAAATACCTATTAGTTGAAGAAAAGTAGATAAAGTTTAAAAGCATTATTGTAAAAACGTGCTAAGAAATATATCCACCAGCGGTCTGTTAAAAGTACCGGACACTGCCGTGTCTTTGATAGCAAGGAGTTAACTTGGATCTTGAATCCATAAATCATTGACCAGGAGCCCACAGCTGGCTTAGATTCCCAAAGAACAGTTTAGCTTTTATTGTCTATATGTAAACTGGATTTATTTGTAACATAAAAGATGGTTTTCAGCAAAACTAGAGGAAAACTCAAGCAGCCTGCTCCATTCATCCTTTTCCTGAGTAGCTTCTGTTATATCCTAGGCCACCTATGGTGCAAAACTTCTTGCCTGAGGAAATAGTTTCTGTGTATAAAATGGAAACATGAGAATCCAGCCATCTAGAGATAAACACTTTAAAGTCAACAATCATCATTTGAATTTTTTAAAACTTGTGGTTAAAATGGTATCCCTTTTAAATATTTGTTTTTAATTTTAATGTGGATTTTTAGATTGGTAATGAAGTAGAAAAACTTTGATATGTTTATTGTCCATTTGTATTGATTGCCACAAACTTGGTGGTTGAAAACAATAGAAATGTATTCTCTCACAGTTCTGGGGGCCAGAAGTCTGAAATCAGTATCACTGGGATGAAATCAAGTTATTGGCAGACCAGTGCTCACTCTTGAGACCTCTAGGGGAGGATTGGTTTCCTGCCTTTTCCAGCTCCTGGTAGCTGCCAGCATTCCTTGGCTTTTTGCCCCATCACTCCAATCTTCACCTCGGTGGTCACATCAGCTTCTCCTCTTCTGTCTGTCTAATCTCCCTTTGCCTCCTTCTTATATGGATTTAGGGCCCACTCATTTAATTTAGGATAATCCCCTATCTCCATATCCTTAATTTAATTACATCTGTAAACACTTTACCGTATAAGGCAACATTCACAGGTTTTGTCCAAAAACTGGGATCTGAGATCTTTGGGGGACACTATTCAGCTCAGTACACCCTTTATAGTTTTACTTTTGAAAGTGAGCTATAAATAAAATTTTCTTTAGAAGCACCCCACAACACTTAGATATAGTATACCTTGTTATGTGGTATAGGTTTCAAATCTTTCTTTCTACTTAAACTTTTAAAACTGTTTCTGATGTTAAACATTGAACTATGGAGAGAATATAAAACATAATTGTTCTTAATAAGAAGATAAAATATTGTGATAATGTCAATACTTGTTAAGCTACCACATCCTAAACAATGTATCAGCAGTATCTTAGAAAGCACCCAAATAATACTAAGTTTGTGAGCTATTCTTTGGCATTGTAATTTTAAAGTTAAGACCATTAAAGTTACCCCAACTGCCTAAATATATTTTCATAAACAACGAAAGGTGAACATTCCTTTGTACAGATCCATACTTCCATCTGATATCATTTAACTTCTGTCTGAAGGTCTGCCAATGGTGAATTCTTTCAGACTTAGTATATTTGAAAATGTCTTTATTTTGCTTTCATTTGTTGAGAGATATTTTCCTTGGGTATGAATTCTACATTGATAGTTATATTCTGTTATAGATAGTTATATTCTGTTATAGACAGTTATATTCTACCAGTCCTTTTAATATATTGTTCCGTTGTCTTCTCATTTGCATTTTTCTATTGAGAAATATGGTATAATCATTATCTTTCTTCTCCTGTACATACTTCATTTTTCTCTGGCTACTTTTAAGATATTATCTTAATAATTTGTTTTGAGGAAATAGATTATGGTGTGCTCTGCTTCAGTTTCTTTTGGCAGGGAGGGATGATGCTTTCAGAATTTATTTTTGTTTGACTTTTTATTTTGAAATATGTTCAAACTTATAGTGCAATTACAAGAAAAATACAAACATCATGCAGAGAACTTCCCCCACAGATACCCAGCTCCACCAATTTTGACTTTTTTCCACCTCTTCTCTATCTATCTATCTATCTATCTATCTATCTGTCTGTCTATCTATCTATCTCTGTGTCTATCACCCATCTATCTATTTTCTGAACACTTGACTTAAGTTGTATATTTCATGTTCTTTGAACACTTATATATACATTTCCTAAGAACAAGGATATTCACTTATGTAACAACCTTAAGTACAATTATCAAATTCAAACAATTTAACATTGATATAAAGCTTTCAGTTTATACTGCAATTTTTTCATATGCTCCAGTAATGTCCCTTCACTCTAGCTTTTTTGATGTTTCTTGTGCTTAGGGTTCATTGACCTTTCTGGATCTATAGGCTTATAATTTACAAATTTGGGAAATTTCAGTCATTATTCTCCAAATATATATGTTTTTCATTATATATATTTTAATTTTCATCCCTAGAAGTTTGATTTGGTTCTTTTTTTAAATATATTTCATGGCCCAATGTAACTTTTCAAACATATGTGATGCAGTTAATAATAGTGTTAATATGCTTGCTTGCTAATTCTAGTCTATCTGTTCTGAGTTAATATCAATTGATTATTTTCTCTTCATTATGGGCCATATTTTCCTGCTTCTTTCAGTGCCTGATAATTGGGCCCTAGACATCATGATTTTTATCTAGTTGGATGCTGTATATATTTGAATAAATATTCTTGAGCTATGTTTAGGGATACAATTAAGTTATTCAGAAGCATATTGATCCTTTGGGTTTTGTTTTTAGATTTTTAAATTGGAACTTGATGACTCTTTAGCCCAAAGTGAAACATTTCTCAGTATAGAGGCAAGAGCCTTCTCAGTAAACTACCTAGAGATACAGAAATTGTATGTTTCACACTTGATCAAATATGAGCTTTCTTAAGGGATCTGACTTGGTTCTGCTCAAAAGGGAATCCATTTATAAAGACTCACCAAAAGGAAATAGTGAACTAAACAGAGGAACTAAACAGAGGACTGCCAGAAGCCAAAGGCTTAGAAAGGGATTTTTTTTTTTTTTTGCAATTTTATTGAGATATATTCACATACCATACAATCATCCAAAGTGTACAATCAGTTGTTCACAGTATCATCATATAGTTGTGCATTCCTCACCACATTCAATTTTTGAACATTTTCATTACTTCAAAAAACAATAAAATTAAAAATAAAAGTAAAAAGAACACCCAAAACAGTCCATCTCCCCCATCCTCCCTCTTATTCATTTACTTTTTTGTCCCTATTCTTTTACTCATCTGCCCATACACTGGATAAAGGGAGTATGAGCCACAAGGTTTTCACGATCACACGGTCACACCATATAAGCTATATACTTATACACTCATCTTCAAGAAAAAAGGCTACTGTCACCATTCAACAGTTTCAGGTACTTCTTTCCAGCTATTCTAATACCCTAAAAACTACAAAGGAACATCTATATAATACATGAGAATAATCTCCAGAATGACCTCTTGACTCCATTTGAAATTTCTCAGCCCTTGAAACTTTACTTTGTTTCATTTACCTTCCCCCTTTTGGTCCAATAAGGCTTTCTCAATCCCACTATGCCAGGTCCAGACTCATCCCTGGGAGTCATGTCCCATGTTGCCAGGGAGACTTACACCCTTGGGAGTCCTGTCCCACTTAGGGGGGAAGGCAGTGAGTTTACCCACTGAGTTGGCTTAGAGAGAGAGGCCCCATCTGAGCAACAAAAAAAAGGTTCTCTGGGGGAGACCCTTAGGTACAATTATAAGTATGCTTAGCCTCTCCTTTGCAGTAAGAAGCTTCATAAGGGCAAGTCCCAAGATTGAGGGCTTGGCCTTCCAAATTGGTGGTCCCCAATATTTGTGAGAATATAAGGAAATCCCTAGGTAGGTAAATTTAATATTTCCACATTTTCTCCAGTCCCTCACAGGGGCTTTTCAATTACTTCTTTATTCTCTGCCCAAATTACTCTGGGATATTTTGGGGCTTCACACTAACCTGTACAAACCAACCAGATCTCACTCCCTGTTCAAAGTTCTATGTAATTATGATGTTTGAATAAACTGACCATACAAGTTAAATTATATAGTGTGCTACAGAAATAAAGATTTTCCCCAAACAAACTTCTCTACCTTTGGTCTCACACAGCAGTTGAAGATTTAAAATACAGTCAATATTATCCTTGGAGAGGGATTTTGTTATTGTATCATGGCACTAATGCTAATATCATGTCACTATGATTGGTGGACTTCCAAAGAAGTCATGAAAGCTGTCCTCATGAGAAGAGACTTGCCAATATTTGAATGTCTGACACACAAAGTGTCCTGATGCCAGCTGAAATCACAGCAGCTACTTAACGATGTTTATATTTTCTTCTAAGTCTCCCCATCATCCCATAACCCAGCTGTGGAGTTTTCTAAGAATAGTAAAAGTGCAGGAGGCAGTGAAGAATGAAAAAGGGAAGAAACTTAACAATTACCACTGCACCCCACTCTCCATTAGTAGGATGCCTTGACTAGTTGGGTCTGATCTGAGACAGGGCATAAACTTTATACTGAATTTTTTATATTAGTTTACACTGGATTTTTTATACCACAGGATAAGCAGAGAGGTATATAAAATATAACTGAGATTTCAGATAAGGGTAGGGAAGATGTTTTCCACAAAGAGTGTTTATAAGGGACATCAGGAAGAATCCTGAAAAAAAGTGGGGTAAAGAATGAAGTCATTTTAGCTTGTACTCTCTCATGTCCATCTCACTGAAGAAACTATTTATGCTCAGATTGGCTTACTAGACAAATAATTTTGTGTTAAAAATAGCAGTCATACACATCAAGGTAAAATAAAACCATAAACCACATTACGGGGCAAGTGTAATATTTATAGCATTAAAATAGCAAAAATTGGTATAAAGAATATCTGTTAATCATTTGCAAAGTAATAAAAAGTGGCATACAATCTCATAAAATATGGACAAATAATACTTTTAGGCACTTCACAAAAAAAACTAAAAGTAAACAAATACATAAAAATTCTCAACTGCCTAGTAATAAGTGAAATTCAAATTGACATAGGAGTGAGATACAATTTACTCTGATCAGACTGGCAAAACAAGATGTTTCACAACTCTGGGGGTTGGTAGGAACTTTCACACATGCTATTGGAAGGTTAAAATGGTACAACCACTTGGGAGAGCAATTTAGTATTAAGCAGTAAATTGAAGGGGCTCGATTTCACTAGCAACTATGTAAGTAAGAGATAAATCTCAGTAATGTAAAGTAGGCTTGCTAACTATGCCACTGTTCATCAATAGAACAAAGATTTTTTAAAATCATAATATTTTCATCTATATAAACGTTATACAAACTGAGAAGTCTGGGTCCAATCTCCAGGAAACAGAACTCACATGATGGGTTAAATGAAAGAAGTTAAATATAGTTTTTTAATTGTGAAAAATTAACTATAAAATATAAGGAAACTCTGTACATACTGCAGTGTTGAAGGAGAGTATCCAAGGGAGTACTCATTTGGAAGGTGTTGCAGATCTGTTGGAAAAGGCATAGTTCAGCCCACCAGATAACAGAAGTTTGCTGGTTTTCCCAAGCTGGAACTGATTGCAATTGCTGAACAAACAGGGAGTAACCAGCCAGAGTGCACATGGGTGGCAAATGATCAGCAAATGTGGCAGGTATGGAAAGAGAAGTTGAAAACTCTGGGCTTCAGGTGAGCTTGATGGCACTCTACAGAGTGAGTGGTGTCTTGGTGGAAACTCTGGCCCACAGGAGGCTTCATAGGGAGCCCCGCAGTGTCACTTCTGTTCTCCCTTTGAAGAAGTTCTTAAAGGGTTCCGTCCCTTATCACAGCATACATTGAAGGGCATATTTGGAGCTGCGAGGCAATATGATAACTGGCACAACAAAGTGGTTGAATGAATCAGCAAGAATAAATCACTGCTTTGCTACACACTGTTTCTATAGGCCCCATGATTTTTGGAAGCTCAAAGGCAGGTGAGTGGGAAGACGATAAACAATGAAAACATGACTCATAATTGATATTGTGATGTGGTGTATATGAAAGGAATAATTTTTTTTCCCGTGGGACAGCAGCAGATGGTATAATGAATAGGCCTTTTCTCTCTCTGAAATACTATTAAGTGTAGAAGCATGGAAACAAAGGGAAGCTTTTTCTGGAAGCGGAAATTGCTGGCATCCAATGCTGCTGAAAAATTAGTAAACCGAGGAGTGCTGCCTTCATTCATTTTGGCAAGATGGCTCTCATTAGTGTCCTTGGCATGAGCAGTTTCAGTGGAAAGAAATCTTTCTCCTCCATCCCCATTGTCACATCGTGGCCATCTTCAGACCCGACCTGCCTGATATCCTTGTCTTCCATCCATTTCTCACTTTCCCGCCCAGTCATGTTACGCTTCTCCCCAGACTAGGATAAACTGCTTATTGTGAGGTTTGCTTTCACTTCAACAGTTTTCTCTCTTTCAAAAGTTAAAGAAAATATCAGGGAAAAAAAATGGGATGTTTCCTATATCTATAGGGGTTAACTCTATTTTCAATTTCATACAGCAACATAATTAATTTAATATTGATTTTTGAACTTCTCCAATATATTCCATACATATTAATATTGATCAGACTTGTTTGGTTGCAAAAGTGAGGAAAAAAAAGGAAAACCCTTACCAAGCTTCAATCATATTAAAGTTTGCAAAACTAATTAAAGATTTTATAGAGTGGAATATTTTCAGTTTCTTAAAAAAATAATATTTTATTCTTGCTACCACATTTAGCTCTTGATAAGGAGGAAACCCATAGTTTTATATTAAAATAACATTTTAATAGAATTATGAATCTAGGTATTACTGATTTTAACTCTTAATCTTTCATAAAATCAAGGACAGCATTTCATCATAATATATGCTGAGGCAGTGAAATAGCAGAAAAGTCTTTACTCAATCCATAGATAATGCTCACTTGGCCTTTAATTGCTATCATTTCTAAAAGAAGTGAATAAATATTAATATTCTGTGGCTTTAAAGCCTTCGGCACTATCAGAAATCATTTTAATTACTTGGTGTCCTAGTTTGCTAATGCTGCAGAATGCAAAATGCCAGAGATGGATTGGCTTTTATAAAATGGGGGTTTATTTTACTACACAGTTACAGTCTTAAGGCCACAAAGCATCCAAGGTAACACCCCAGCAATTGGGTACCTTCACCGGACGATGGCCAATGGCGTCCGGAAAACCTCTGCTAGCTAGGAAGGCAGCTGGCATCTGCTCCAAAGCTCCGGCCTCAAAACGGCTTTCTCCCAGGACGTTCCTTTCTAGCAAACTTGCTTCTCTTCAAAACATCACTCCCAGCTGCACTCTCTTTTCCTCTCTTTGAGTCAGCTCATTTATATCGCTCCACCGATCAGAGCCCACCCTGAATGGGCGGGGCCACACCTCCATGGGAACATCTCATCAGAATCATCTCCCACAGCTGGATGGGGCACATTCCAAGCAAATCCAGCCAGCACCAAAAACGTTTGCCCCACACAAGACCACAAAGATAATGGCATTTGGGGGACACAGTACACTCAAACCGGCACACTTGGCAATGTGGTTTTCATTCACTGCCTCTCAGGACTGAACCAGGATCTGATAAACAGGTGACATATGCTCAGGTCATCACAGCTGAGAAAGCAAGGATGTGGATAAGAAAAGCTGGCGATGTTTTGTGTAGAACAGTTAAATGATATTTACACTGGTATGGTAACTGAACACTACTAAAATTCTATGCAAAACAAAAGGAAGATTTAAAAAAATTACTATCAAATATGCTTCTCCTAGAGTATCCGAAATAATAACAGACTGTATTTCATCTGGTACTATCCCCCAGCCCTTTGCCCCAACCATACTACACCACAAAAGCCTCCACACTGTGATTTTTCTGGTCTTTTTTTAAAAATTAAAAATGCATCATTTAAATATTATAGTATGACTAAATAGAACATAAATGGACAGTTTATAAATAAAAATAAAATGAAATCCTTGTACTCACTTCTTAAGGGGCTTAGGGAAAATATGAACCCATATTTTAGAATGTCCTACATGCCCTGCCCATTAAAATATTCTTTTCTTGCAAACAGAGGGAAGTACTATTGTAACTATTGTATTAGTCATCCTTTGCTTTGCCTTGCTTTACAATTTTACCACCTATGCATCTATTGCTAAATAATGAAATGTTTATTATTACCTATATTTTTCCATGATTTTATTTTTATGGTCAGCCATATGTTTGTGAGAACGATCCTTATTCGTGATATGGTTGTAGTTCATTTGTTTTCATGCTGTACATTTTTCCATTTTTATAGAAACACAATCTATTTATCCAATCTTTTATTGTTGGACATTTGGGCTGTTTTCAGCTCTTGCAAATAATATCATGATGAATATTCTCATACATGAATCCCAATGTAAAATACATGAACAAAATGTTTTTAGTTATTTGTATAAAAGAGTTTTAGGACATATATCCAGGGATGGAAATGATATTCTGTGAGTTTTGCCCATGTAAATTTACTAGATTTACCAGTTTTTTGAAGTAGCTGTACCAATTCACCAAGAGTGAATGAGAATTGCATGGTCTTATATCAAGAATATTTGCTATTGTGTGGCTTACTTTCACCAGTCTGGTAGGTCTGATAGTATGACTCATTATGGCTATATATGCATTTCTTTGATTAATAGGGAAGTTGTACAAATTTTCATTCATGATCCATTTGTGTTTCCTCTTTTGGACATGCCTGTATCTCTGTTCCATTTTCCTATTGGGTTGTTTATCTTTTTCTTACAGATTAGCAGGAGAATTTATGCATTGAGGATACGAATTGTTCTGGTTTGCTAAAGCTGCCAGAATGCCAAAAACAGAAATGGATTGGCTTTTACAATGGGGGTTTATTTGTTCAAAATTTTGCAGTTCCAAGGCCATGAAAATGTCCCAAATAGGCATCAGAAGGACATTACCTTCTCTGAAGAAAGGTTGATGGCATCTGGTTTTCCTCTGTCACATGGGAAGGCACATGGCCGGAGTCTGCTGAACTTCTCCTGGGCTTAGCTTCCGGTTTTCATTTCTTTCTCCAGAATGTCTCTGGGCATCTGTCTTGGCTTTTCTCTCTCAGCTCCTGTGCATCCTTGCTTGCTTCTCCCAGGGCGTTTCTCTCTAAGCATCTGGGGGTCTTCTCTTAGCTTCTCCAGGGTAAACTCTGGATTTCATCTCTAAGCTTCTCTCCTGGTTCTGGTTTCAATGGCTGTCTCCAAAATATCTCTGGGTGTTTTCTCTCTAAGTGTCTCTGAGCTCTCTTTAAAATGTCTCTGTTATCCTATCATAGAGGAGGCCAGTAAACTAATTAAAGCCCACCTTGAATGGATGGGGCCACATCTCCATGGAAACAATCAAATGATCCCAGTCACAATAAGCCTGCACCCACAAGGCTGGACTAAAAGAACATGGTCTTTTATGGGGTACATGACAGATTCAAACCAGCATGTTAATCTTTGTTGTTTTCAAGTGTTGTGTTTTCTGCCAAGCTGTGCCTTATCTTTACATTATCTGATATTGTCTTGTGATAAAAAGAAATTCTTAATTTTAATCAAATGGAAATGATCAATCTTTTACTTTGTTTTAAAGATGTCTTTGCCTTGGTTATGTACGTTTGCCACTCAGAGTTCATTAGAATAATATCCTAAACTGGCTGCTAAAGACTTCTCTAGAATTGTCTTTCATATTGTGACTTTAATCTCCTTTTATACCTTTGAGTAGTGCCTCACTCAAAAAGGTATCTAGTGTCATTTTTTTTTCTCACATGGATAACAGATTTTTCCAGCCGTCATTACCCAACTCATGTGTGGTGTCTACTCTCAGATTTCTTATGCTCATGGTTTTGCTTCTTTCTCTCTATTGTAATCTAGTGTTTTCATTGTCCATCCTTGTGCCCTGTCTAAAGTGCATATCTTAGAATCAGCTTTGCCAGCTTCCATTAGGCAATCCTATTCAAAATTTAATTGGATTTACGTTGACTCTAGAGAGCATCTTATGAAGAACTGGAATCTTCCTTTCCAAAATAATGTCATATCTCTTCATTTTTACAGATATTTTTGAGGTCTTTAAATAACATTTTATAATTTTTAATTATAATCCTTTTACACAAACATGATTATATATTTATTATTAGGTACTCTATATACTTATTACTATTATAAAAACCATGTGCTCAGGTTTGCTAATGCTGCTGTTATACAGAATACCAGAGATGGACTGGCTTTTATAAAGGGGGCTTATTTGGTTACAAAGTTACAGTCCTAAGGCCATAAAAGTGCCCAAACTAAGGCAACAACAAATTATACCTTCACTGAAGGATGACCAATGGCATCGAGAAAAGCTCTGTTTGCTGGGAAGACATGTAGCTAGCATCTACTGATCCCAGGTTTGTTCCAGCTCCTCTATCATCTCCTGTGCATTCTTGGTTCTTTCTCCCAGGTTATGTCTCTCTAGGCACGTGGGGGTCCTGTCCTAGCATATCCCAGGGCAAACTCTGGGCTTCATCTCGTAGCTAAATATCCTTTTTTCTGCATCTCCAAGTATCTCCAAGTATTGGTGTCAGTGTCAGCTCTCAGCTTCTCTCCAAAATATTCTTCTCAGCAGCTCTGAGCTCTTTCTGTTTGTGAGCTCTTTTATAGGACTCCAGTGATTAAATCAAGACCCACCCTGTATGGGCATGGTCCATATCTCCATGGAAATAATTTAATCAAATGTTTCACAGACTTTTGATTGAGTCACATCTTCATGGAAACACTCAAAGAATTCCAATCTAATCAACACTAATATGTCTGCCCCCACAAGATTGCATTAAAGAATATGGCTATTTCTAGGGGACATAATATATACAAATAGGCACACCATGCTTATTTAAATTGCACTTTCTTTCTTATTGCTGCTGTTGCAAATAAAAATAATTACATTATTTTATTTGTGTTTTTTTTTTTTGTTTCACAATCTTGATAAAGTATCTCATTAATTTCAAATATTGTTTGGTAGATTTGGAGAGAACTCTACATAAAAATTGTGCCGGTTTGAATGTATTCTGTCCCCCAGAAAAAGCCATATTCTTTCATGCAATCTTGTGGGGCAGACATAATAGTGGGGATTAAGTTGGAATGTTTGGATTAGCTTGTTTGCATGGAGATGCGCCCCACCCAACTGTAGACAATAACTGATGGGATATTTCCATGGAGGCATGGCCCCACCCATTCAGGGTGGGCCTTGATCAGTGGAGCCATATAAACGTGCTGACTCAAAGAGATGGAACTCAGTGCAGCTGTGAGTGACGTTTTGAAGAGGAGCAAGCTTGCTAGAGAGGAATGTCCTGGGAGAAAGCCATTTTGAAACCAGAACTTTGGAGCAGACGCCAGCCACGTGCCTTCCCAGCTAACAGAGGTTTTCCGGACGCCATTTGCCATCCTCCAGTGAAGGTACCTGATTACTGATGTGTTACCTTGGACACTTTATGGCCTTAAGACTAACTGTATAGCCAAATAAACCCCCTTTTTATAAAAGCCAATCCTTCTCTGGTGTTTTGCATTCTGCAGCATTAGCAAACGAGAACAAAAATTATACTACCTACCTATTAAAAAAGTTTTATATCTTCCTTTCTGAATCTTATTTTAATAACTTTATTGTGATATAATTCACATACCATAAAATGCACCTTGCTAAAGTTTACAATTCAGTGGGTTTTAGTACATTTGACAGTTATGCAACCATTGCCATTATCTAATTTTAGAACATGTTCATCACCCCAAACATAAATCCTTCACACATTAGCCATCAGTCCCATTTCCCCCTCATCCCTCCAGCCCTAGGCAATCACTAATCTTTCTGTCTCTCTGCATTTGACTATTCAAGGTATTTTATTTAATTGGAACCATATAATATGGGGTCTTTTGTTACTGGCTTCTTTCACTTAGCATAATATTTTCAAGATTCATCCACATGTATCAGTACTTCATTCCTTCTTATTGCAAGTAATATTCCATCACATGGATGTACCACAATTTTGCACCTATTCTTTAGTTCACAGATAATTGAGTTGTTTCCAGTTTTTGACTATTCTTAATGCTGCTATTGCCACTCGTATACAAGTGTTTCTGTAGACCATATATTAAATCCCCTCCTCCCCACTTAGTTCCCTTATTATTAACATCTTGCATTCATCTGATATATTTGCTACAAAACCTGTGTCATATCTGAGTCTGGTTCTGATGTTGCTTATTGTTTTTACACTGTACTTTTTCTTGCCTTTTTGCATGCCTTGTAATTTTTGTTGAAGACCAAAATTCGTAATAGGTGATAGGTGGGTAAAAGCAACTGAAGCAACTTCGCCTTTGGTGTGAGAATTTATGTTAATCTGGTTAGGAGTTGGGCTGCATTTGATGCTCCTTGTAGCCATACACACCAGAGGCTTCAAATTGCTCTAGTGTCTCTTGTATTTGGGGTTCCCTAAATATTCCTCCTCAGAAAGTGCCCCTGTTTTCTAGCTCTTTCCGTTGTAATCCACTGTTATTATGTTACAGCCCTGTTGATATGGTATTAAGGTGTAGGGGAGGGAGAGACTCTAAAATCTTCCAATTAACATCATCTTTTAATGAGCCTCTGTCTCTGGGCTGGGATTTTCTCAAGTGTTTCTCCATTGTTATAGCTTTCTTTTTCAGTCTTTTCCTAGGACCTCCTGGCTGTAGCATTTGAGTTATTTCTTTAAAACCAGAATTCTGTTGACTATTTTGTTTCTGCCTCATGTGAGAAAGGAAGGCTGGAGGGGGCTGGAGTGGGAGGAATTCCTTTTTCCCAGTTGCTGGCAAAATCTTCTCCCCTAGAGAGTAGACCTTTGTCATGAAAAATACCCTGGGCACATTTCCCAATGATTACTCTTTACCTTCTTCTGCTAGAGCCACAGAAGATCTTTCTTGGATTTTGCCATGAGAATCTGGTGGGGTTCCTGAAGGTAAAGCCCACAAAAGAGAGGGTACCTCCAGGAACTGCAATTCCCCAGGTGTTGCACAGTCTCATGCTAATACATATTTGGTCTCCAGCAATTCATCAAAATTATCATTGACTGTTCCTACCATTTTATGTCTACAGTGGCCTCTGCTCCTGGTAGACGTACATTGGCCATGAATCCCTGGATTTGCCTGTCCCTCTAGATTTCAGAGTAGTGGTTTGCCTGCAACCTTAGTTCTCTGATGAATTTATGATGAAACATGGGCATGATGACTTCCAAGATCTTTACATGTCAGAGCTAAAATTTTACATTCCCAGCAATTATGTATGAGTGCTCTAATTTCCTACATCCTCATCCTTTCAGAAATATAAGCCTTATTTCCCCTCATGTCTTCTGCAGTAGCTGAATTACAATAAAAATTTATATATTATAATATAAATAGAAATAGTATAGCAGCATACGCTTACTACTGATCTAAAGAGAATATGATCAACATTTTACCATTAAGTATGTTGTTTCCTGTTGATAGTTATGGGAAATCTTACATAATGGAGTTATTTTTAAATGATAAATGGTATGGAAAGATTTATCTTTGTCTTGTCCAAATAACTTAGTCATTTTGTGGTTGATTAAAAAAAATTGAATTTAATTTGCAAAAAAATTATGAAATGAGGAGAGTGTTTACATGTTTAACTGCTGTGTTTTCGAAAAGAAAGGGATTGAATAAAAGGCTTTAAGTTATTTCCTGCTCTACATCTTTTAAAATAATTCTTACTAACAGTATTGAACTTCTAGGACCTGAGAATCTACCTTCATTTAATCAAACCCTTAATACCCACTGAAGGATGCATAAAAAGAATTTTATCACCATGAGTCTTTCAAAATTTCCAGTAGAGGGTAAAATCAGAAAAGTTTATTGATTATTTTAGAAAAAAAATCATTTTCAAAACAAAATGAAACAAAACATGAATAGGAAGATTAAATTAATGGTTAGACTCTAATCATGCCTTGATTTACATTGGAATGTGAGTGGATGCTTTTTCAATTGTAGGTTATTTCCAAGGGTGTCATAATAATTTTAGCAGCATAACTTTTAATTTATAAAAAGATAGTCCCATGACTAAAAGATTTATACCTTTCATTTAAAGAGGATTGTGAAAATTACACAAGTAAGCTAGAAACAATATAAACCAAATTGTTTTTATTAAATTGCCTTTCTAGCTCATAATAGTATGGCAAACTACTGACTTATTAGATCATTTTGTTGTGCACAATGCACCAGTAATTTACCAGCTCTTCTTCCTGTGCTCTGGAGTACTTTCATCTTCCAGCTTAATGGGTTTAGCTTTAATGTAAATTGAACTCCTAATCCAATCTCCTTCTTTTAAAAACAGTTTTCTCCTCAATTGACCTCATTTTATTTTACATACTTTTTATATTTGTAAGCAGAATAAGATTATTAATACCATCAATGATTTTATTGATGAGTTTTCTTTTTTCTAAGGATAGTTGAATGACAAGAAACTGTTGAAGACTGCAATTCAGACTTTCCACCCAGTTAGTAGTAGCTGAATGGAGAGGAAAAAAACTAGGTATGTGGTAACATGGTTTCATTTATTTGACAAATGTCTATCAGATATATACCATGTTGTAGAATATATTAGCTCTGAATTCAATGGTGGGCAAGACAGATACAGTCTACAACTTTAATAACAAATTTATATACTATGTCACATTGGTTTAAATATACTCTACATATGATTGTTAGAACTTCAATTTTAATTAAACATCTCAAAATGAAAGAATTGTATATGTTATCAATAGAGAAATGCGTATTTTCCCCAGATAATGAAAAATTTAACAAAACGTCCTTGAACAAAAGGCCATATTACAGTGCTTTAAGAATTTTTAAAAAGCTATGCATTCCACAAACATGTAAGAATGTTGAGCGGTTTTTAAGAAGCGTCTAAATTCCACAATAAGTGGAAAACATTTATACATATTTTTATATTACAGGAGAAAGTGAGGGACCAAATAAGTGAAGAAACTATTTAGGAGCAAGTTATTATTCTGCTAAAGAAAATTATATGTGTATGTATGTGTGTGTGTATACTTTCTTTCATATATAAACAGGAAATAAAATTATGAGAGGAATTTACCATCACACCAAAAACATGTTATTCAAAATTAAGTTAAAAATACAGATTCACAGATGAGTCATATGGATCAATGTGTATTTATTTGACAGCCATGATCGTAAATATTTGAAATCTACCTAGATCGGGGTCAGCAAACGTTTTCTGTAAAGAGTTGGTAAATAATTTAGGCTTTGTGGGTCATGTGGCCTCTGTCTCAAGTATTCAGATCTGCCCTTGTGAAAGCTGCCAGAGGTGACATGTAAACAAATGGGCAGGGCTGCATTCCAGTCAGGCTTTCTTTCTTTACAAAAGCAGCAGCAGGTCAGGCTTGTCAATCCCTGTCCCGGGACTTTGCTACTCAATGTGTGGTTCACAGTCCAGCAGCATCATGTTAATACGATTTGATGAGAATGGCACTTCCTCCTCAAAACCCATAATCCAAGTATAGCCATGAAAATAAACATCAGACAGATTCCCACTGAGGGGCATTCTACAAAATACCTGACCCATACTCCTCAAAATTTTCAAGGTCATCCAAAACAAGGAAAATCTGAGAAATTGTCAAGCCAAGAGGAGCCAAAAGAGTTATGATGACTTAATGTAATGCGTTATCTCAGATGAAATTCTGGCACAGAAAAAAGACATTAAAAAAAACTAAGGAAATATGAGTAAATCAGTGTTGGTTCATTAATGGTAGGAAATTGCCATAATAATGTAAGAGGTTAATAAAAGGAGAAACTGGTTGTGGGGTGGATGGGAACTCTGTACTATCTTCACAATTTTCTATCAACCTAAAATTGTTCTAAAAAATAAAATTCATTAAAAAACAAAATGAAACAAAATAACAAGGTACATCTATAAAGTAGAAATATTACAAAACACTCTCTGATCAAAGTAGAATAAAACTAGAAGTTAAAAATGAGACCAGAAAAATAAATTTCTCCTATATAGAAATTAAGAGACCTTCTATTAATAACTCTTGAGTGAAATAGGAATTTCAAACATAAAATTAATGCATTAAAGAATGTCTCAAATATAATGAAAATCAAAGATTTCATCTCAGAATTATGGAGAATAATTAATGCAGTTCTTAGAAAAACACATACATTTCTGTCCTTCTATATGAATAAAATCAAAAGAATAAAAATAAATGAATTAAATTCCTAACTTAAAAAGCTAGAAAAAGTAAAAGCAAAGCAATACTAATGAAAGCACAGGGAAAGAGATGACAAAGATGCAAAGATGAAATTATTGAGCCCTTGGAAAGAAAACAACATATCAAATTAAAATATTGGTATTTTGAAAAGCAAAACAAATAAAACATTAACTGATATTATCAAGAAAAATGGGGAAATCATAAATATACAACATTTAAAATAACTCTAAATAGGAAAAAAATCACAAGAGACTACCTCACATGCATCTATACAAACAAATTTGAAATCCTAGAGGAAAGAATTTTTCTACGAAAGTAACCCCTTAGAGGTCATAATGGAAGAAAAAACACAAATATTTATAAAATCAGCAAAAAGATAAAATATTTCAAAATTAACATTACAAGAAATGCAAAATCTTATAGGAAGAAAACTTGAAAACACTCCTCAAAGACACATAGGTAGATGTAATCAAAGAAAAGTCAAATAGAAGTCCCTTGTTTTTGTATGTGATCATTCAACATTAATTTATTAGATCTCCTTAAGATTTGTGTAAGATTTGTTTTATCATCTTGGAGAAGTTGATAAAATGAGGAGGCCGTTAGTGTTTCTTCAGGCAAGGAAAAAGTAACTTCCTCAAGCAACTGTTTGTTGGGGAAAAGACTTGGCAGAAATTAGGGGTATTGGGTCTCCAGTCTCCTGGGATTCACATCTCTGTCCTGATTTTCAGGATCCCACTCCTTCCTCTTCAATGCCCTAATTTTAACATATGTTCCTTTGTGTGTTTGTGAATTCAGTTTGCTGTGTTATTTAGCCACTCACAGAACTAGACACTGGGTTTAGTTTCAGAAATCTCAATCCTTTTGCTATAAGGGATAGGGTTTCTTTTAGGATAGCAATATAAGCTTTCTGAAATTTTTCTTTTTACCTGGGCCTGGAGCTGGATTTTTAAAATCCTAAGCTCAACATTTTCTTCCCCATGTTCTCCAGAACACTTAGAAGGAAACAGCCAGCTCCATTATTCTCTATATTTTCAGTAAGATGTTCTGACAGGAATTATTTCATTATCAAAGCATTGCTGTCTACATGTGTTACATGTGTCTGCAAGATATGATTTAAGCAATGGCTTTGCTAAAGCATGCTATGGACTAGCAGTGTTACCTTTTCCATTCACAAAAGGGTCATTAATGCCTTTAAATCAAATCAGATCAGAGAATTCATTCAAATAACTCGGATCTAAATCAAAGAACTCATCTTTAAGGTCCTATTCCCATGAGTGTAGTTTTTTCCCTTTTTTCTATTAATGTGGTGTATTACATTAATTGATTTTCTTATGTTGAACCACCTTTCGTATCTGGGATAAATGCCACTTGATCAGCATAAATAATTCTTTTAATGTGCTGTTGGATTAGATTTGCTTTTCTTTTTTTTTTCAGGATTTTTGCATCTATATTCATGAGGTATATGGGTCTGCAATTTTCTTTCCTTCTGATATCTTTATCTGGCTTTGGTATTAGAGTAATGCTGGACTCGTAGAATGATTTGGAAAGTGTCCCCTCCTCTTCAAATATTTGGGAGAGTTTGAGCAGTATTGTGTTAATTCTCCTTGGACTGTTTGGTAAAATTCACCATTGAAGCCACCTGGTCCTGGCTTTTTCTTTGTTGGAAGGCTTTTGATTACTGCTTACTGCAATCTCTTTACTTGTTATTGGTTTGTTGAGGTCTGCCATTTCTTCTTGAATCAGTGTAGGTAGTTTGTGTGCTTTTAGGAATTTTTCCATTAAATCTAGGTTATCTAATTTATTGGTAAATAACTGTCTATAGTATCTTATTACAATATTTTTTGTTTCTTTGGTGAGTTTCTTGATTCATTTGAAGCACACATAGAACATTCTCTTGATGCTGGAAATTAAATAAAGAATGAGTTCTGTAAGGAATGTAGTCATGTATAGTGAGTGGTTTAGAGCAAGTACCTGGAACCAGATTGCATGGTGATGAAGCCCAGCTCTTATTTATTTGCTGTCTGATCTTGGACAAACCATTTAACCTATCTATGTCCCAGTTTTCTCTTCTGTAAAAGACGGATTATATACTCATGTATTTCAGAGCTGCCATGAGGATAAATGAATATATATATATGTTTATATTTATATTCATATATATTTACATGTGTGTGCATATATATTTATGTATACATATTTATATATTTGTACATTCTTATATGTGTATGCCTATTAAATATTATATAATATTAGTTATTATAAATTAAACTATCCTTTCAAGCATCTCTAATATTAAAAATAGCAGAAAAATAACATGCAATATTGCATAATAAAGTAACAGTTTATGATTTATGTCCAAAGGTTCTTTCACTTGTTGACATGCATACACTAAATAATCAGACACTTTCTCTTCAGCATCTTTCACTTCTTGACAACACACATAAGGCACATTTGATATTGGCAAGACTGCCATTTTAATATAGCACTAGAAATATGTATACACATTTCTAATAACTCATCAAATAAATTGTTAAAATCTATTATATTTCACTTTGGGAAATAAAATAGCTAATATTTAATGTTCTGTCTTCCATTTTACATAGAATTTCTTCATCAATTATTTAGCACTTCAATTTTACACTAAGTTAATTTTTAATTTATACTCTTATCAAAATTATGAGGGGAAATTTTATCTTTTAATATTATAATTTTCTCATACTAACTCAACTATTTGTCAAATAGTCTATTTGACAAATTTTGGAAACTAGCTTTTTTTTTACTTTTACAATTTTTCATTTTTACTTATATATTGTTTGCTAAATTAATCTCACATATTTGTATATTCAGCTAGAACATGCTACGTTCATATCCTAGCATATCATGTGGGGTTTATTTTTCCTCTTTATGCCATAAATATTTCAAAAAGGTAAATAATGGCATGAGAATTCTTTTTTCCTAATCTGGATGATACAATAATTATACTACTGGATACCATTTTTATGAGAAACTAAGAACTCTTATTTTAAAATGAGGGCAAATATCAGTGCACAATAAATGAATAATAGCATTTACTTAGGAGGGTAAGGAAGAAAGTGGAATATAGGAATTAAAGTAGGACTTCAAATTCTACATGAAATATATTTATGTAGTATGTAAACAATTAAAAATAATGATAATTAAAGCATGAGAGTCAAATGTAGGATGGTGAAGTATATGAGGAAGGGCCATTAAAAGAAAAGCGTAAAACCCTCACTGAAAATTCTTTAAAACCAAAATCAAGCTTTGACATCTGAATTTTTGTTTATTTTGATTTGATTTCCTAACTGGGACAAAACTTTTCACTGAAAAATCTGTGGATTTCCCTTTATATTTTTTCTTGTATCTTATGACACAGATTCATAAAGAGTCAGTAAAAACAGTTACTATGAAATTGAATTCATCTTTTCCAAGTAAAATTAAACTAACATGAAATTTCTATCCCTGGACTCATCAGCATAATAATCTAACCATAGTCACCTCTTGATACCTTGCATGTTCCCTGAAATACAGAAAATTATTTTGTCTCTGCCCTTCCCCTTGTCTTCTCAATTAATTTTCAAAAAAATATGGTTCCCATTGTCATTTTTACCTTTATTTTCCTTCTATTTCTAGACATTTAAGAATAACAAAATCCTGCTAAAATCAGCCTATAATACTAATATCAATCTGGTATTCATTTCCTTGATGCATTATCAATTTCTCTGATTATTTATTTATAGATCTTCTCTCTACTTCAGCCTCACAGCTTGCTTTCACTCATTTCTTGCTTTCAAACTCCATAAGTATAAAACAATTTTGCAGAGCTTGCTCTTATAAGATTTCATTAACCTTGATATATGTGGTGGTTTGAGGCTGTTTTCTGTACCCCAGAAAATGTTTCTTTAATCCATTCCTGTGGGTGCAGAGCTGTTGGAGGTGGGACCTTTTATTTTAGTTAGGTTATTTCAACTGACATGTGACCCACCCCATTCAAGGTGGGTCTTACTCCTTTTACTGGAGTCCTTTATAAGAGAATAAAAGACAGAGGAAGCCCTGAGAGCCCAGAGAAGCCCAGCGAAACTGAGAGACAAGGACATACCCACAGAAGAGCTAAGAGAGGAAGCCACTGAAGCCAGAAGCTGAAAGCAACAAAACCTGGGAGCAAAGGACCAACAGACACCACCATGTGACTTCCCATGTGACAGAGGTCCTAGATGCTGGCAGCCTTTCTTCAGAGTCCATGTATCGTCCTGTCGATGCCTTGAGTTGGACATTTTCATGTCTTAAGAACTGTAAATTGTAAGCTAATAAATCCCCATTGTAAAAGCCAACCCATTTCTGGTATATTGCCTTCTGGCAGCTTTAGCAAACTGAAACAATATATAATGTATACGTCTTTCTTCACTCGTTTTCTGTTTCTTCCTTTTTTCTGCTTAAGCAGTTTACCTTCTTCTCTTGCCTAGGTACTAACTCCATAAATAGTATCTACCCTGTTGATTCTCAGTTGCTAATTCTCCACTGAGAATTTATTTTCAATTAGACTTTTCTTGGCCCATCACTACCTTAAAATCTTTACATTGTTTTTCACTTTTCTAGAAAATTCCTTGAAATTGTGTTTTTAACTGCTACTCTTATTACATTTGAAATTTTTATTTATAGTTCAAAAATATTTTTAAATGAATGAATAAAAAGATTTATCTTCAACTCAGACCTCTTATTTACAAATGCATATAATGCTGCCATTTTGTCATCACAAATTGATTGTCTCACATGTCAAACTTAATGTATACAAACAGAAATATTGATTTGTCTTCTCAAATTTGCTTAAATAGATTGTGAATCTGTAAATCTCAGTTACTGGAACCATCATGCCTGGAGTAACCAAAACACAAACCATAAAGTTGGCTTTTCCTAGTCTGCTACACCTGTTTTCATTTTTATTCAATATGTTGATTTCATCTTTATGCCTTTATCACCACTTTGTTTTCCAGGTGTCATCTCAGCTAAGAACCAGTGGTACAAGTGATTCAGATGAGATGTTTGACACTTATATTCAGAATTATATACATAAATTCCACCAACCGTTAAATCAGATGTGTTCAGCCTCACCAATAACCACCTATGCTCCCATGTGTCTCAATATGCAAATTTCCAACATTTATTTACAGATAGTGTAGTAGACATACTGATAGAATGGTAAAACAGTTTGCTGAAGTTTCAGGTGAGGCAATAGCAGGTTTGAAGGGTTGTCTTCAAGGATATAGTATGAACAATATGTGGCCATCTGTCTCTAATACCTAGAATACATAATCTGTGAATGAAGACATGGCAAAGGTGGTGACCACTCTCATTATCATGCTCAGAAGCTATCATGCTTGAAGGATAAGTCTTTCTGATCCCTGCAAACTTGAGGACTGCCAGATTCTTGTGAGGTGTTGAAATGTCCAGTTGGGGAAACTTCCTTCTAGGGGTCAAAGTCTTCTGTGGTTTGTATTTTGACTCTTATTTCCTGTGGCAATGGGACCACTCATGAGTCAAAGCAGAGAACTATGAGATGGGGAGGAGGAGATGGCAGCAGTCCCTACTATAGCAACAGGAAACCAGGGTTGGATAGCTGAAGGAAATCTTTCCAACTCTTTGTTGGTATGTGCATAGGGCTTAATGGGACCCAGCAGACTCCCCAGAGTATCTTCTCTGTATAAGGCTACAACTAGGAGAAATGTCCTGTTCTAGAATATCTTCAGAGTGTTAGCTGAATACTGAGTTGGTCTATAACAATGGTATTTCTTGAAGAAAACGTGGACCAAGATAATTGAATGCCCAGGTTCAGGATTTGATAACTAGAGAGCATGTCTTTCACTGGTTTGAAAAAGAGTAATTTCCAGAAGAAATAATACAAATAGTTAACCAGAGATGATGAAGTTCTTTTTTAAGTTGAGGCCATAATTATCCCATCAATAACAATGGAAATTATTTGCACTAGTAAATAGAGAAAGATCAAAGTAAGGGAGAGGAGTCAAAAATTATGAAAGAAAGAGACACAGATGGGTTGGGTGCCAAGGATAGGAAAAGATTGGAAAAGATGAAAATTATACTTAGGCTACAATTTATTTCTCAAGACCTGAAGTATTTTTCAGGCCAACAACAAGGCATTTGGTGAAACTGTAAGGTCTTTAAGAAGGAAATGGTGAAGGGATGCTCTGATCACAATTATCTACTTGAGTTTGTGGAAAGAAGGAGATTCTGACCAGTATAATGTACCTGCCAACATTTGGCTTCCTGTATAGGAAGTGCCTGCACAAGTGCTTCCCTAAAAATAAGAGTAGAAAAATATTTGCCAGGCAGATAACATGCCAAAGAAAAAGGAAAGGATTGCTTGAGACAGCTGAAAAATGGCTACAGCGATGACTTAAGCTTGAGTAGCACCAGCAAACAGCAAAGCAAAACAACGCATCCAGGAACATGAAAGATACAGCCACTAGAATTCTTTGTATCAAAGAGAGCAATCTTGTTCCCCTTGTCACAAGTGCCTCTGTGCAGGCTGGACCACTGGTTTCAAGGTATCAAGTTGGGCATGACCAGTAAATGTACAAACAATGTATTTCATCCGTTCAGAGCTCTATTAGAGTGTCTAAATCAATATCCTTCCCTTACAAGTTCATAGCTGATAGCCCTTAGTCAAAAGATTGAACAGGTGGAGAGAACTGGGGAAAAATGGTGAAGTAGAAGCTCCGGGAATCAGCATCTCCACTAGAACAATTATTAAACAGGCAAGAGCTGTCTCAATTAACTATTTCGAAATATCAGAGTCCAGTAAACACTGTATAGCATCCAGAGAAGAGTCAGAGGAAGGGGCCAGTAAGTTATGGTAAACACCAGTAAATTGGTCTCTATGCATGGTGATTACCAGAGCATATCTCCCAATCTCTCAGCAGACAGCAATTTGAGTCATGCCCCTAGTGTAGATAGGGACATAAAAATCCAATGCCCCAAGATTCAGTGCATGTGGTGGAGGGGTCCAATTGCAGATCATTGTTTTTGATTAGCTACTTCAAACACTGGGGGCCTGGCTCAGAGGATGGCCATGGTTCCAACCTGCACCAGACAAAAGTGGCAGAAGAAACTTTAAAAAAAAGAAACATGCAAGAATACTTAAGAAATAAAAAAAGGAAAACTGTGGTGAACAAGACAATACATCAAAGCATTATAAATTCTCATAATTAAAACCATTCAGTACTGGCCCATGAATTGATAATCAGAGCACCAGAAGGCAATATAAACTCAAGAAAAAGACCCAAGTATGAACGTTTATTCAGTACTTGAAAAAGTGAGCATCTTAAATCTATTTGATGATTGCTTCTTGGTCTTTCAGCTAAGATCAAGTGTAATATCTGTTCTTATAAGTTTAAATCAATTTGACAAAAATGGGTTTCTTAATATACAGTGCTCTGACAACTGATAAGCCATTTATAAGAATCTAAAACTATATCCATACTTCAAACCATATAAAAGAATAATCTTCAAATGGATCAGAGATCTAAATGTAAAAATGATTTTAGAAAGATCAAACCTTAAATCCTAGAAAAAAATGAATTCCTTAATATCTTGCATTTAGGATAGGGTTTCCTAATTATGGCCCAGATTTGAATAAAATTAAACATTGATAAGTTTGATTCCATAAAAGAAAAGCTTTTGCCTGACAAAGAACACCATAAACAAAATCAAAGACAAATAACAAAGTGGGAGAAAATGTATGCAACATACATTACAGAGATAAGACTAACTTCCAAATATGTATACAACTCTTTTTAAAAATGAGATAAAATCAACAAAATTCTGAAAGAAAACTAGGCAAAGCATGTGAGTAGAAAATTTACATACAAAAAATATATTAAAATCCTTCTAATCCCATGGAAACATATTCAACCTCTCTCAAGATTGGATACATGCCTATTAAAAATGTGTTGAGATACCATTTCTCACTTATCAAACTGGTGAAAATTGAAAAGTATGATAACGCAGTTGGTGAAGCTGTCGGGTAAGAGGCACTGGCAAAAGTGGCTTATTAGAATTTTGGAATATCTAACACAAATCCATATGTATTTACTCTTGGATCAATCCCACATCTAGGAATTTAACCTGGAGATACACATCCAACAATACAAATTTTCTAATGCACAGTTATTCTTTGCAGCATTGTTTGTAATTAGACAATATGAGAAGCAGCCTAAATGTCCATGTGTAGGAGAGTGGTTGAATAAACTATGAATCATCTACATACAGGCATACTATGCAGTTTATAAAAGAATTAGGAAAATCTCTACAAACTGACATGCCATGAATTTCATGGTATGTCTTTAGGTGAAAAACCAAAGTGCAAAAGATTACCTATCATATTATACTTTTTGTGTAATAAAATAAGGGAAATAAAATATATTGGTAATTGTTCATTTATCAAAAAAAAGCAATAAGAAAGATAAAGCAGAATCTACTGAGCCAGGTTAACTGCCAGGATATGTGTGACTTTCAAGAAAGGCTGGGAGTGCAATAAGTAGGAGGAAGGAAGTGAGGGTAACACTTTAAAGAGTGTACCACATTTTGTACAATATTTGATATTTAGAACTCTGTTGGTAATTCATATACACAAATCCTATACATGAAATCACCAAGGATGGGGGAATAATACAGCATTCAATGCAAAACCAAACTAAAAACAATAAGCAAATAAAAAGCCTAGCTGTATTTCAAATGAATGGCATAACCATATTCAGTGGGAACAAGGACTAAAGCAGCTCTTGAACCTGGTATTTTGAATATTAGACCCTCAAGCTAGTGACAAAAGAAATGTACCCAAGGACTAATCTCTAATTAGTAGGCTCATCTTCCACAATATCATGGGTTAGCAATTCTGAAAACAGCTAAGTTATATTCTTGTTCAGGGTAAACAACTAAATTATAGTGGTTAAAGAGAATATGCCAATCCCTGTTGGGAAATGGAGTTACAAATATGAAATGAGGGATGATTTGCATAAGTCCTGTAGTATTGGACTAGAACTGAAGGTACCAATTTTAACTCATGGTTTTAAATAGATAGATAGAAAGACAAATAAAGGGAAAAATAGAGGTATTGACTAGTTCTGCAGCTGAGAGGGAATAGAAACCAGTAGCAATGGGCACACATAGTGTCCAGATTTTGGCTTCTAAATACCATTTCAAACCAAAAAGAGTCAAGGAAAAGTCCAGTTCCAAGGCTGGTGGTAGAAAAAATATAAGCCTGGAACATTTTACTGTGACTTAAAGTAAGAAGGTGCTCAAAGAATGATAAGGATATGTCAAAGGACACAGGAGTTAGCTTGAAGGGCTTCTCTTGACCAACTCTGGAAGACTTTAAGCACCATTATATAAAAAATTCACAGGAAAGATTAAAACACATGGAATAAAACAAGATTCCAAGAAATAAGTGAATACACAAATTTAAGGAGAATTTCTTCCATAAAGTATAATACCAAATAACACATGTGGAAGGAATTATAGAGTTAGAAATACAGCATTTGGCAGCCATTATATTAATAATTATTTTAGACAAGAATCTTTCAACATATGCTAAAAGAGCAGGTAAAAGTTTGAGGAGCTGCTGGATATTTATGTGGTCTTAAAGTGTATTCTCAGGGAAGAATTATCTGTATTTTCAAGGGGAAACATAGTAGCTATTTTGTGAAACTGGGCAGGCACCACTTAATGGAATGATCAATGTGACCCTCAGTAGTACTGAGACGAATAGACAGATAGCATGTGTCGCCCATAAGGAGGGTCTAAGGGGCACCAAATACCACCTCTGCAGTTTCCCTGCCAAAGTTCCCAACCCAGAACTATCAGACAAATCCAAACTGAGGGATATTTCAAGGAAAAAATACCCTATATCCTTCAAAACATCAAAATCATGAAAAACATTGAATGACTGATAACTTCCACGATACAGGATGTTCAAGAGCAATGACAAATAAATTTATTGTTCAATCCTGGATTGGATCCAGAAAAAGAAATATATATATATACACACACACATACACACACATGCATACATACATATATACACATATGTAGATGCATATATATATACATGCATATACATACAGAAATACACAATCACATACACATGTACATACATACAAATATGCATACATGTATGTACATATATACATACATATATCCACACACATACATACATTATACATATATGCATACATACATATGCATATATACATACATATATAGATACATATATATCCACACATACATACATTTATAAATATATACATACACATATATACATACACGTATATACATTCATATATATCCATTGTTATAAAGGATTTTAGAGAGACTGTTGGAAAAATTTGAATGTCTTGTAGATTAGACATTGGATTAGTACTTATTGTCATAATTTATCAATTTTGATAATTGTGCAGAAATTATGTATGAAAATGCCTTTAGTTTTTAGGAAATGCACATTGAAACATTTATGAGTAAAGAGACATCATGTTGACAACTTATTCCCAAATGCTTCAGAAAGAAAAAGTATAGAGATATAAATATAGTCATATAATATATAATATGTATCTGTGTGTGTGAATCAAGAGAGAGACTGTAAGTGAAAGAATGATAATATAAATATGCAAATTTGGGATAAATGAGTGAAAAGTTTCCCAGGCATGCTTTTGTTACCTGTTTTCACTTTTGTGTAAATTGAAATTATTAAAGAATAATTTTTAAAAGAGTTTTTAAAATGTTACTTTGGGACTAAATATCTGCCAAGTCATGATTTTTTTAAAAAAAAATTGACTATATTGAGAATCAAACACTTTCTCATCACCTTCTGTACTACTGTCACCACACCTGGATTTTTTCAGTAGCCTCTTAACTCATCTCTTTGCTTCCACCCTTACTCCTCAATCTGTTTCCAACAGAGTTCCCAGTGTGGTCCTACAGAAACATACAAAAAATGCTGTCGTTCTGCTGCTTAAAACTCTCCACCTCAATCAGAAAAGGCAAAGCATTTTACAACCCATGGCGCTCTCCCTGACCCCATAGAACTGCTCTGCAGCTTTGTCCTACCTCTTGTTGCCTTGCTCATTTCTCCTCCTGCTCTTACTCTTACTCTTCTCTAGGCAAACTTGCTTCCCAAGAACTTGTTTTTCTTTCTGTCTGAAAAGATTTTCTCCCGGATATCTGTAAATCCTGTTCACTTGCTTCTTTCAGTCTTTACTCGATACCAACTTTTCCAGCTACCCGATCGAAAATTTCAGTTTTCCACCATTTCCTATCACCAACCTTAGCACTTCTCAATAACTTACGTGGTAGAAATTATAGTTACTTATGTGTTTGTCTGTTTTGCTCACTGCTGTATTCACAGTGCTGCGATAGTGCCTGGTACCCGGAAGGGGTCAAGTAAATTCTCACTGAATGCTGAGTGAAGTACTATTCATTTCTCTGATGTGCATGTTCATCCGCTCTTCTTTAAAAACCCACAAAGTGAAGTCTCTCGTAGGGAAAATAAACAAATACAAAGTGCTTACTTTCTACCAATTTGTCCAGTGACACCTTTGAGACAGTAAACAATTTCTGCTCCTATTGAGGGACGTTGCTTGTGTTCCTGACCATTCCTAAGAACGTGCTGTTTTTACTGCCTGCAGCCTCATTCATTACTTCTTTTCATCATGCTTCCAAGTTGAACAATGTCTGTCTGTTAGAAATTGTATTTGAAGGCATTAAATGCTGCTGAGTAGCCTTCTCTACCCAGTTAGGAATATTTTTGCTTAATGAAACTGAAAAATTACCAAAAAAGAAAACAAACATAAAAACAAAAATCCAGAGAAAGTGAGCTTCTCAAATGGAGTGTGAAAGAACGAAAGTGCTCACAGTTCCAAGCAAGTAATAATTTGGAAGATTTGTTGTACACTATAGGCAGTTCAAGGAAGGAGCAACCTAATTGCTTTGGCTCACCTGGGAAATAAACGATCCTCATGATTTTTAGCTGTTTACCTGTTTATTGTTTTCTTCGGGGGGATTTCATTTAAATTCATTCCTTTTCAATAACTGTTCCTTTCTTAATCATGGCAAGGAAAGTATCTCCAAATAATTTTGAATTCAGGTTTAAATGGAGGCATCAACATTTATCATAGTTGACAGTAATAGCTTTTTGTTTTAAAAACTGACATATTAAGAGGCTTATAACTCAGTCCCTCATTTGCTTTGAGAAAAAAATTATTAAATAAATGCTTCACTGTTCTTCCTTTCTGGCCATCCCTTGATTGCAGTATTCTTGTCAATTGGAGTATTCTTCAAATATTTAATATCGTCACCAGTAGGTCACTGAAATCAATAATATTAAAAATATAAAACCGATTTATGATTTTTAAACAATAATTATGGCTAGCTAATTAATTCACTGACTTCTCAAGAGTTGCACAGTATTGCTTGAGTCTGTTGTGATCATGCTAGTGAATTAATTATTTAGGAAAAATTCTAAAAGTATCAAGGTGCACAGGGGAAAAGGAAGGTGACAAGGAGAAAATCAAGGGACTCTTTAAAGGGCATATCCAGCCCACTAATCAGCTGGAAAACTTATAAATGCCATGTATGTATGTCAGTCACTTTTACTATTTTCATGGGAAAATTATGTCTCTAAATAATGGGGATAGGGATGCAAGGGATATATATTAATTCACAAAAAAAGTGTTAAAATGTTACTCATAATTATTTTGTTTATGCTTATGTGACAAAGGGGTAAGAAAAATGGCAATAAATAATTGGGAGCTGAACTCTGAATATTTTTTCACTGCAAAAATTATCACGGTTTCATCAACTACAAATAGAAGTAAAGTGACAGTTTTGCTGTGTTCTCTTCCTTAAATTGCATTTTTATGTATTGGTGTTGCTAACTTTCATTGCTGGAGATTCTTGCATATATAGACAATAATTCTTTTGTTAATTCTAGCTATTGACATCATCTTCCTCCAGTTTATCATCTTTTAGCATTGGCGATGGTGTACATCACTGAAAAGAAATCCTTAATTTGCATACTAAAAGTTCATCAGTCTTTTACTTTACATTTTGTGCGTTCTACATATTGTTTATAAGTTCTCCCCTACCTAAGGGATAAAGATAGTCTCTTCCTTTACTCATATATTTTTATTTTTTAAAGTTTAAGTTTTTCTTACATCTCAAGCCCATTCTTAGCCCATTTTACTTTTCCTCATAAAGTGAACTGGTTTTCCAATCATATAATCTGAACTTTTCAATTAATTTGTGATAACATCTTTTTATATATAAGCTTTTATATAATGAGCTCTGTGTGTGTATATTGGTCTATTATTCAATTTCTTGTGCATCATGATGTCTTTCTGTTTAAATTACTATGGCTTTACAGGACTAAAGCAAATTATCCCTGTTTCCATTTTTTTTCTTAAAGTTAATTTAGCTATTTGGGACATTTGTTCTGTCACTATACATTTTATTATAGGTTGACTGAGTCCCTGAAAAAACCAACTGGAACTTTAATTTATAAATTGTATACACAAACATACACACACACACACACACACACATACCTTAAAGATTATTTGGGGAGAATTGATATCTTTATAAAATTAAGTTATCCAGTCCATGAAATGGAATTGCACTCCATTTTATTCAAGTTATTTCTTAATTACTATGTTCAAGTTTTAAAATTTCATTAAAATGTGATTTATATTTTCTTGGTTGAAGCAGTTGTCAGAGATCTTACAATTTTATTGCTGTTGTGAATCCTATATTACTTTATTTTATGATTGGTTGTTGTTGCAGAAAAATTTTATTGATTTTTGTAGGTTGTTCTGTCAGAAGACATTCTGAAACTCCTTCATTTAAATGAAATGTCAGTAGTGCTGTTGGTTTTCCAGGTATATGACTGATCATAGCATATACAAATAATGACAGTTGCTTCTTTTCTCTTCAAATTATTATATCTCAATTTTCCCCTAGTAGCAATAATCATTAGGAAATTGTGTTAATTAGCAATGGCAATATGGACATTCCAGTCTCTTTATCTTAAAGAAAGTGAAACTAAAGATGCCTGATTATATATAATGTTTTCTTGTGGTTTTGCTGTGTAAAATTTACCCATTTAGAAGAGCTCCATTTTTCCTAGTAGCTAAGAGCTTTCCCTTTTTAAAGTTGTGAATAGATATTCAACTTTATCAAATAATTTTATGCATCTATAGGTATAAACATTTCATTTTTCTCCTCTAATTTAGTAATTTGGTATAAACAAGAATAAATCATCCGATGTTGAATTATTACTGGGTTCCTGGAATAAATTTTTCCTTATTATAATATATATCTATTTTATACTGTTGGACTAGATTACCTATTTTATTTATATTTGTACATCTCCCTTCATAAATGAAATGAGCATATGATCTCCCTCTGTTCTATTGTCTATCTATATTGTACTACCCTTATAAAATGATCTGTGTGGTAAGTAGAATACCTCCTATCCCCAACATCCCTATGCCCTAATCCCTGGGACCAATTAATATGTCACATTACATGACAAGAAGGATTTTGCCAATGTAAAATCCATGTAAGCACCATCAAATTGCATGAGCTCTTAAAGCAGAGCTTTTTCTGGCTGAAGTCAAATAGATGCAGGGAAACAGAAGACAAAAGAGAAGTGACGGAAGTGGAAGTCAGAGAGATTTCAAGCATGAGAAGGATGCAATATGATGCTTCAGGCTTTGACATGTGGTGCATCAGCTGGAAAGACCAGAGAGAGACTTGGAACCAAGTGCAGCCCTTGTCTGACAGTGAGCAAGAAATGGAGGCCTCAAATCTATAGCTGCAAGGAGTTAGGTGAAACCAACCTGAATGAGATTGGAGGTAGGTTCTTCCTAGAGCCTCCTGATAAGAGCTTCCCATGACTACTGACCTGTAGAACCATGAAATAATAAATGTGTTATTTATGTAAGTGTATTTATAATAATTTTTACACTGCATAGAAAGCTACTACAGATGTTGGTGCCAGGCACGGGGGGCTGCTGTAACAAATACTTAAAAATATTGAAGTAGCTTTGGAATCAGGCAGCAAGTGGAGCCTGTTACTCTTTTGAGGAGCCTGCTAGGAAAAGTCTAGGTTGTCTTGAACAGGTTATTAGTAGAAATGTGGATGTTATTGAGCCTGCTAGCAAAGGCTCAAAAGGAAATGAGAGAGTGTAGTAGAGAAATCCGAAATTGCCTTAGAGAATACCCAAATCATTGGGACAGACTGTTAGTAAACATAGCAAATGTTAAAGGTTTTCCTGGGGAGGGTTTAGAATGAAGTGAAGTACATACTACTAAGGGGATCCTTGTTAATGCAGAGAGCTTAGTGGAATTGCATCTTGAAGGTATGTAGAAAGCTGTACTTATACCCAATGAACTTGTATATTTAGCTGAGATTTTGAAGCAAAATGTTGAAGGTACAATCTAATTTCTTCTTGCTACTTATAGTAAAACTTGAGAGGGGAGAGAAAGATTGAAGAAAGAACTTTTAAAACAAAGACCCAGGACTAATTGATTTGGGAAATTTTCAGTCAATCCAGATGGCCAAAGCAGCTAAAATGTAAGAGATTTTTTGCAAAAGTGTGCATAGAGAAAAATCCGGGAGTGTGGCTATAAAACTTTTTGCTAAGACTTTAGAAAGATCAAAAGATCAGAGAATTCAGTGACAGGATATCTTTGAAGAGATTAAGAGTGTGCTCCACCATAACTCTCAATCCAAACAGGGAACTTCTAGGAATTAAAAACCATCATCCCTTAGCCATCTTAGCAGAAGCTAAAGATGGCAAAGAAATAATTTAGGAGAGAGTCATGTGTAACAGAGTGAAATCCTCATACATAGGAGTCCCAAAGAGTTCCTGGGAATTATATATCAGCAAAACACCAGCAGCTCAGACTAAAAGAGGCAGAGAGAATAAAAAGTTAAAGAAGGCTGTTGGATCCCAACATTTTACTGTTGGGAAACAACAGCTACTAGCACATTCTACCTTTTATGAAAAAGAAAGACTAGCTCAGAGAGCAGAGCTGTGATCCCAGAGGGCAGAGCCAAGAGCCATGGATAACTGTTCCCAGGCCTTGAAACCTATTGGAGTTTGGTCAGCAGATTTCAAAACTGCTTTTGGAATTATCCATAGCATAGGAATAATCTATCCTTTGAAAACTTGAAACAATCCCCAATAAATACATTTGAGCTTAGAACCTCTCTGTGTTGCTTTCACAGTGCACCATTGTGCTGGTTTGAATGTATTATGTCCCCCAGAAAAAGCCATATTCTTTGATGGAATCTTGTGGGGCAGACGTAATAGTGGGGTTAAGTTGGAACATTTGGATTAGGTTGTTTGCATGGAGATGCACCCCACCCAACTGTAGATGATAACTGATGGGCTATTTCCATGGAGGCGTGGCCCCACCCATTCAGGGTGGGCCTTGATCAGTGGAGCCATATAAATGAGCTGACTCAAAGAGAAGGAACTCAGTGCAGATGAGAGTGATGTTCTGAAGAGGAGCAAGCTTGCTAGAGAGGAACGTCCAGGGAGAAAGCCATTTTGAAACCAGAACTTTGGAGCAGATGCCAGCCATGTGCCTTCCCAGCTAACAGAGGTTTTCCGGACACCATTGGCCATCCTCCAGTGAAGGTACCCGATTGCTGATGTGTTACCTTGGACACTTTATGGCCTTAAGACTGTAACTGTGTAGCCAAATAAACCCCTTTTTTTAATAAAAGCCAATCCATCTCTTGTGTTTTGCATTCTGCAGCATTAGCAAACTAGAACAACCATCAATTTGATTATGTACTGATCTGATTTTTCATTAGTTTTCAATCTGTTACTGTATTTTATGTATCTGTTGATCCCATTGTTAATTGGGAAAAGATATTTTATACATTCCAAATGTGAGGGTATTTCTTTGACTTATTTGTAATTGTTTCTTTGTACTATAGTTAGAGTGGGCCTGTATATTTTAAGGTTTGTAAAATTTGCATTTAACATTTGTTCTTAAAATTAGTATGAAACAATTCTAACATAAGATAACTTAAGCAAAAGGTTGTATAGGCTCATGGAATTCAAGGATTGTTTGAACAACCAAGTAAAGGAGTGCCTGGGACAGTTGTGAATTTCAGAAATAGATGGATTTATAAATTCACAGGCTGCCAAAGTCCAACTCTCAAGCTCTTTCTCTGCATATTTTTTTGGATTGGTTTCACTCCCTCCAAAACGGTTTTCTCTTCATTGTGGGAAAGAAAAACAACCACTGACTGAAAAAGAACAGAGTAAATTGGGGTAAACCATTCAGGAGAAGCTTAGAATGAAATTTCTTCTGTTGATTCTGGTCCTGCAAGTTACTGCTTCTGGATCAGTTCCCCAGGCCAGAGATACAAATGCAGAAGAAAATGATGTGGTGTTTGCCCAAAGATACTTGGGATCCTTTTATGACTTCCACATGGAAAGCATTCCAGTGACCAAAAAAAAGCCAATGGGAACCTCATGGAGAATAAAATCCAGGAAATGCAGCAGTTCTCAGGGTTAAAAGTGACTGGACAACCGGACACATCTACTCTGGCAGTGATGCACGCACCCCGATGTGGAGTGCCAGACATTCATAATTTCAAGACAATGGGGGGGGCCACTATGGAAGAAACATTTTGTCACCTACAGAATCAACAACTGCACTCCTGACCTAGCGCATGCAGATGTTGACTATGCCATCCAGAAGGCTTTTCAAGTATGGAGTGATGTGACCCCCCGCCCCGAAATTCAGAAAGATTAGTGCAGACGAAGCTGACATTATGATCTTCTTTTCACGTAGATAGCATGGAGACTTCTACCCTTTTGATGGAAAAAGTGGAGTTTTAGCCCATGCTTTTGGACCCAGAGCTGGTATTGGAGGAGATGCCCATTGTGATGAGGATGAAATCTGGACTAAAAACTCCAGAAGCATAAACTTCTTTCTTGTTGCGGTTCATGAGATTGGCCATTCATTGGGTCTTGACCATTCCAATGACCCAAAGGCCATAATGTTTCCCACCTACAGTTATGTTGACCTCCACACATTTAGCCTCTCTTCTGATGACATACATGGCATTCAGTTCCTCTACGGAGGCCCCAAACAGCACCAAACCAAGACGGATACCGACCAGATAGACATCTGTGACCTCAATTTGAGATTTGATGCTGTCACTACAGTTGGAAATAAAATCTTTTTCTCTAAAGACAAGTTCTTCTGGTGGAAGCATGCTGAGATACCTAAGATCAGTGTTAGTTCAATTTCTAACTTATGGCCAACTTTGCCATCTGGTATTCAAGCTGCCTATGAAATTGGAGCTAGAAATTGAAGTTTTTCTTTTTAAAGATGACAAGTACTGGTTAATCAGCAATTTAAGAATACATCCAAACTATCCCAAGAACATATATTCTTTGGGTTTCCCTGCCTCTGTGAAAAAAATTGATGCAGCCGTTTTCCACCCAGTTTTTTACAAGACCTACTTCTTTGACGATAACTGGTATTGGAGGTATGATGAGAGGAGACAACTCATGGATGCTGATTATCCCAAATTGATTACCAAAAGCTTTCCAGGAATTGGACCTAAAATCGATGCAGCCTTCTACTGCAAGGGTCACTATTATTTCTTCCAGGGATCTCACCAACTTAAATATAACATCCTATCCAACCATGTCACCAGAAGGTTGAAAAGCAATAGAAGGTTGGGTTGTTAGGGCTGTAATTAATGGTGTTTGTCAATTCAACTTTTTTTTTTTTTTTGTCAGTTCAACTTTTAATAAGTATTTATTGCATAAGTTTTTCAATTTTGAAAACTCTTAGGATATGGCAACTTGTCAATTTTACTTGACCCCGAGTTTGTAAATAGAAACATTTTAAAGGCCAAGAGAATAACTTTTGGAGAATCCTTGTAAGTTGGACTGAGAAATTATAATTACCTTTTGGCTTACACAAAATTACAGTTAAAATTAAAATTTTAAATTTTAATGTAAAAAGCATGTACCCAAAACTTTTAAAATGACAATTATGTAAGTAAAGGATTGTGGTATGCTTTTATTCTGTTGACTTAATATTATAACAAATTAAAACTTTGAAAGAAAAAAAAACATAACCACTAATATATACTAAGTGTTAATATATATCCCAGCTCTGACAGAGAAACTGACTTTAAAATATTTCTGATGATAATTTGGAGCATCCTAAGGAATATGTCCTGTTTGAGTATGGTGCCAATGAACTTGGACCAATGAAATTGGACAGGCAGCTCGGGTCATGATGTGTTATCACCTAGTTTTCTGCAATAAATATGTGGCAAGGAGATGGGAGGGGAGTAAGTAACTTAAAAATACTTTAATAATATACTTCATTTACATCTTAATATACTTAAATTATTATTTAATAATACTTTACTAAGTAGCTCAATATCCAAAACTTTCTAGTGATTTTATAATATTATTTAATATTTCTTCAAATATTATCTATGATAACTTATTCATTATATACCAACTAAAGAAACTGCAGGTATATTAATTATCCAATTAATTATTTATGTAGTACTAACTATGTAGTAGCATAGACCGATAGTAATTATAAGATTTATTTTCAATTTCAGGCACAATTAATAATTAATATTATGTGATGACATTTATTCTTTTAGTTTTAAAAACATACTAACCCATTAGTCTTTTGACAAATGCCACCCTTGATGTTTTATTACAGATATCTTTAGAGATTTTGAATGTAAACAGAAGTGAAAATTTGATTTTTCTTAGTTTTTTTAAAAAATAGATCGAATAGAAGTTGAAGAGCAATTGGCTTTCAAAGAACATCAAATAAATAATAGATTTCAATTTTCTAAAAAATTCTTTTGTATATTTACTTTTAAATGGTTCACTTTGGTTCTTTAAATATATATTTGAAATAGTCAGTAGCAAGAGGCAAATTTCCTTTCTGGTGATACTTTTGTTTTGCTTTGTTTGTTTCCAATTTGAGTTTCTGTAACTAACAAAGGCAAATTCAAGGTAAATGCCTTCCAAAGTTTATTGAATTATTTCAAAATTGTCGTCTTTTTCATTTCAAAAATAAAATGGAATTTTTTCTATGTTTTCCTTACAACTTTTTCTCTAACAAATTAAAAAAAAGGAAAAAAAGAGAGAAAGAAAAATAGAAAAGAGGAAAACTTGTGCCAAAAGAACACAATAAAAATTCCTCTTTTTACTTCCTGGCACATTTAGGAAGCCAATTCAGGTCTGTGCAATGAGCCATTCAAGATGAAGGTGAAATGCAAACCACCTCAGGGAAAGACTGATAATTTTATCTCTGCTAAAAGGCAGAGCAAGCAAATAGAGAATGGCCTGAAAGAGAATCACATGTAATAAGAATTCAAATCATAGAATGGCAAATCCTCATAATCACAAGTTTCAGAGTGAGAAATCGTCAGACTCAGAGAGAAAATCGTGGTGTTAAACTATTGCTTTTAAATATATAAATAATGAGTTTTGATCTTGAGAAAATTTAAAGCCCAGTAACAAGTTGTATGATGCATATTGCAATTTATACTAGAAATAGCTATTGTATCCAATGCTATAAAATAGTGACTTATAATTATTCTTCATATGAAAATATTAAAATATATTTTCATTTGGATAAAGTAAGACATGTACATTTATGTTATATTTATGTATGTATGTAAGTAGTTATTATGATATATTTTGCAGTATTTGCTAGATGGAAAGCTATATTGGAATTTGAAAGATGACTTGGCAAGCTATCAAATACACTCATTTTCACAATCACTATTTCCCTTCTCCCAGTTGTATTTCATTGTGCTTTGACTCACTTAAATTCTTTCTCCTATTCTCTATCACTTCTTGATAAAAGATCTAAGAAGGTATTTTCATATTCCCTCAGGATTAACTCACCGTTGTAATTCCACAGACATGTAGTCACCGTGCTTCCATCCTCTACGATAAGGTCTAGCCTTTCATGACTGTTTTATTTTAGCATATTTCATTATCAACTTAATCATCATCATAACCAAATTTTGGGGGGCACTAATTATGCACCAGACAACCTAACTTGTGCATTCTGTATTAATTTATTTATCCTCACTAGTGCGCTATGAGATACAAAAACTTCTCACACCCATTTACAGAAGAGGAAACTAAAGCCCCAATAATTTAAATGCGTTGTCCAGGATTGCCCAGCTCAGAGAGGAGAACCAGGTGGTCTGTTACCAGCACCCAGGTCATTAACTTTCATCGGCAGGCTGGTGTCAGGTCTGCTGCTGACTGATAACCAGAGAGTTTTTAGTTGCTAGGTGGGATGGTTAGGTTCATGTGTCAGCTTGGCCAGGTGATGGTGTGGTGCCTGGTCAAGCAAGCACTGGCCTAATCCTTACTGCAAGGACATTTGTGTCTGGTTAATAAACCAGAAGGCTGGATTATTAAATCATCAGTCAATTGGCTGCAGCTGTGACTTATTATATCAAAGAAGGGCATGTCTTCCACAATGAGAGAATTCAATCAGCTGGATTTAATCCAATCAGTTGAAGACTTCTAAGCAAGAAAGTTAGAGGACCTTCACTTCTTCGGCTGACCAGCAAAGCATTTCCTGAGGAGTTCATCAGAGTTGCCAGTTTGCTGCCTGAGGAGTTCATCAGACACCTTCATTGGAGTTGCCAGTTTGCTGCCTGCCCTACGGAATTTGGACTTGTGCATCCCCACAGTTGTGTGAGACACTTTTATAAAATCTTATATTTATAGATATCACTTGTTGATTCTGTCTCCCTAGAGAACCCTAACTAATGCACTAGGTAAGGGTCCTAGCTCAATATATTGATATCAAGTAAAGTCACATGTGGCAAACTGTGGGCCAATAGCATACTTTGGCCTCACCCATTTGAAGGCAGCAGAGGTATTTTCCTTGGATGAAAAGCATGATTCTTACATCTCTAGTCTATATGAGCAATCCCAGTCTGCTCTGGCTTAATGCAGTCTGTTTTTCTCTTGTGGAAGGCTGCATGATATGATGACGAAGGCTGTTTTGCAAGGCAACATGAAAGCCTGGAGGTGACTTTAGATGATGGATGGGATATCTCCCTCATGCGAGAATAATAAATTGAACAAAGCTCCTACAACACCATTAGAAACTCCCTATATCTCACTTCAGTATAGAATGCCTTCACAAATATACACAGGAAAATGCCTCCATTTTACTATAAGTAAAATAAGCAACCTGAATTTCCTATTTCACATTTTTAGGACAAAAAGAAAGGTCTTCAAGAAAGAGATATTTAAACATGAGCATGATAGGAGAAAACTCATCTAAGGAAGTCAGCTCTAGATATCCTTAATGAAGAATTTTTAGTAAGTACTTTAAGAATATTCTGGTGCAGGTGGTCTGAGATCACAAATTTGCAAATGTTGTTTTAGGAATGCTTTCACCAATCTTACACCATATGATTTTCTTACTAACTCTTGGAAGTGCAAAATGATTTCCTGTATTGCATATAAATAAACTGGTTTTCAGAAAGTTATAATAACCTGTACAAAATAAACACTAAGATAGGAAGTATAAACAAGTACTAATATATTGCCCTATTATTGTGTAAGGTTAATCCACAAAATCAAGTCTATGGACAATTTCCTCACCAATCCCTGGTTTGTAACTTAATTATTTATGTCTTAGTGTTATAAAATATTTTTTAAATGCCCAATTTATACTCTGAAAATTTAAGGTAAGTCAAATATATACACACAAGATATATACAAACACAGGCTCATATATATATATATGTGACATATTTGCCTCAAATCATAAATTTATATTGCTTCAAATTTATGATTCATCTCATTCTCACACATATGCCCTTCTGGAACACAATCAATAATAGTAATAGTCCAAGCATATTTACATAGTCCTTACAAACGTACAAACGTGTATTTACAAACATGCAATATTTTTGTAATAGAAAAAGATTTGAAACAGCCCTTCAGTGGGGACTCAGATAAAATATGGTACATAGTTTGAAGTGCATGAATATGTAAGAAAATAAAGTTAATCAATGAACTGTACAGAATGATCTTCAAGTCATTTTATTAGGTGATAAAAAATCACTCAGAACAAAATACATAACATGCTATCAAAAAATATATTCTATGTATCTCTAGAATGAGCCACAAAAAAAGTGCAGCAGTGGCTGTCTCTGGAGGGGACCTGGAGGACAGAAGAGAAGGAAGGAGTAGTATCATGGCTGAGCATCATGAGTAGAAGGAGACTTATTGTTAAATTCCTTCCTTCCTCCCTCCTTGCCTCCCGCCCTCCCTCCCTTCTTTCCTTCCTTCCTTCCTTCCTTCCTTCCACTGGCAGGCATCTGCATATTCCTTATAGCAGGTGTCTATTTGTATATTGAATTTTGGGTAAAATGTTTGCGATGTCATCATTTCAATATTTTGATTCCATTAATGAGTTTGGATAGTGATGAAGACTTGAAATTATGTTCTTTTAAAAATGAAATGAATGTATATTATTTTTATTCTGGAGTTGAGTTTTTTAATGTGCCAAGTATTATTAATTCTAATATATTAAGAGCAAAGAGTTCTTTCTTGCCATTGTATATTTTAAAAATATTGTTCTGACTTTTTGCGGTTTAAAATCATAAAAAATTTAAAACTATAGCATGGACTTTCCTGAAGTTATCTGATAGTTTGTTGTGAGAATCTGTGCTGGTTTGGATGTATTATGTCCCCCAAAATGCCATTATCTTTAATGCAATCTTGTGTGGGCAGAAAACATACTAATGTTGATTAGGCTGGAAACTTTTGATTAGATGTATTCATAAAGATGTGACTCAATCAACTGTAGGCAAGGCCTTTCATTGGATTATTTCTGTGGAGGTGTTGCCCCACCCATTCAGGGTGGGTCTTTATTGGCTCACTGGAGTACTTTAAAAGGAGCCACACAGGCCCAGATGCAGAACAGCTGTGAGTGACATTTTGGAGAGCAACTGAGAGTGACATTTTGAACATCAGCTGCAGCTAAGAGAGGACAAAATGCCCCAAGAGCAACATTTTGGAGACCAACACTTTGAAACATAACCTGGGAGTAAGCAGACACCAGTCACGTACCTTCCTAGCTAACAGAGGTTTTCCGGACACCACTGGCCATCCTCCAGTGAAGGTACCTGATTGCCTTACCTTCTACACTTTATGGCCTTAAGACTATAACTTTGTAACCAAATAAACCCCCTTTATAAAAGCCAACCCATTTCTGGTGTTTTGCAAATGGCAGCATTAGCAAACCAGAACAGAATTAATTTAAATAATGCAGAAAATATGCTCCCCTAGAGTGCTTCTTATATGATGAGTATGTAATACCCTACTCAAAAAATAATTTATTATTATTTTCTCTGATACTTAAAATATAGCAAGTATAAAATTTTTCTTTAGGATGATATCCTATTGATATGCATCCATTTAACATTACTGAATCAAAATGATATACTTGCATTAATCCAGTTTTTAATTTTTTCCTGTGTTCATCTAAGCCATTGTGTATCTCTGCCTCAAATTATTTTGTCTTTATACTGGAACAAATATTTACAAAAGGAACATGAGTACTGTGATAAACACTGATTATGACTGATAAATTTGACCTTCGAAGAACACATAGTATGGAATAGTTTCCTTGTATTCATTTTTTCTTTAATTTGATGAAATGAAATATTATGAGCACCTAGATAAAAGCTAATAGAACTAATAAGTGAGTGTAGCAAGGTTACACAATACCAGAGCAATATACAAAAGTTGCTTTTCTATAATCTAGCAATGAAAAGTTGAAAATTGAAATAAAAAACATGATTTCAAGTAGCACTCTCCAAAACATAAAATATTTAGGAATAAATTTATCAAAATGTAAATAAGATCAGAACACTAAAACTAAAAATATTGCTGCGTGGAATTAAGAAAGACCTAACTAAATGTTGCAGTATACTATGTTCATGGATTATAAAACTCAGTATTGTTAAGATATCAGTTCTCCTCAAATTTATCTACAAATTCAACCCAATTCCAGTCAAAATTCTATTGTTAATTTTCTACTCCTTCATAATTTTTTACCTGGGTGATATGCATGTATTACCCATTTAAAAATAAATTTAAAAGGAAAAAGAAACTCTAGATAATAAGCACAGAAAACTTCTAAGTAACTAAGATAGATATAATGTTTATAAATCAATATTTCCAAAAACAGTGTCCTTGGAATACTGGTCTTGAAAGATCTTCTGATGGAAAAGGCCACCAAAACACCTGATAAAGTATGTTTGGAAATGCAAATGGAAGCGCCATTTCTTGGGTATTCAGAAAGAGCCCAGCATGTTACAGGCACTGATGAATCACTCCATAAAGGGACTTCTTTAACTCTTGCCATCCCATAATTTATAAAATGCATTTGACCTTTATATACTTTTTTACAGAATAGTTTTTAACATCCTATGGCACCAGTTTTAAGAGAACCCTATTAAGGAAACAAGTCACTCCTTTATGCTGAATTCAATGAAATGTATGTGTCAGAGATTCCATTAAATTATCACTCAGAGCTATTCATTATTATTTTATATGCAAACACTTCATCCTTGTCATTCTGATTTCTCAATCAGCAATAGGCTAGAAGCAGCAAATAAAGCGGGAGAAAAAGGCAGTTACAGGCAGATCTACTGACAGCTGTGGGAAATCCAAGGCCAAGGAAGAGACTGGGGGGCACAAGAGACAAATGCACAAATATTTGTGGCTATTCAGATTGGATTAACAACCAATGGAACAATAATGAATTTGTGTACAGTAATTAATGCCATGGAGAAGCCATATTGACAGATCAACATATAGCCTAAAGGAGAAATGACAGGCATATTTCTCACACAAAGCAGGAAGACATTCTCAATTATATTGGGACTTCAATAGCATGTTGTCATAACTGAAGGTGTCTGGTCAGTGTGGAGTCCAGGAAAGGGAAAGCCAAGGCAGAGTTCAGGCTTTACCCAGCCTGCTAAGAAGGAAAAGACATTGTGGTTCTGACCCACCTGCAAAAAGTTTTTTCAAACCGAAACATCTGTTAAATTGACCAGTATTATACTGAGGGAATAACTCTTTAAGAGCCTCTAGTTGCCTTTTCTTTATTTCTTTGTTCACTAATCATCTTCTAATCTAATCCTTGCTTTCCTTAGTGAGTTTACACAGCTGGAACATATATCTTTATCAGATGAAGACAGCTGACTTTCAAGCAGCTTTATGTCTCTCTTTGTTAATAACAGGAAGCAGTTATTTTCATTGTTGCAATTTCTGTTGAAAGATACAAAAAGAAAACAATACATTTTGAAACAACTGCAAAAACTATATAAAACTAAAAAGTCATTCAATATCTATTGATAAGTCAATTTTTATGATCAGATATAATACATTATCACTTGTGGAAGCTTTTATAGATGAACGATGGAAGAAAAAATATGTCAACATAAACAGAAAGAGCCAGCGGTAACACATTTCCTGAGATAAATACAACAGGGAAATTCATCTGATCTGAAACATTCCAAATATTTAGCAAGCAGGGAAATTCTGGAACCTTATGACTTAAGTTCTTAAGTTTTATATTCAGTAATTATATAAAGTAATTCTTAGCCTCCATTAATTTTGACTTAATTATTTCAGTACATAGTTCTGAAACATGCATACTTTTCCACAAAGCGGTATATTTGCACCCTAAAGACAAATGCAGTAACACAGATGCATTGTTAGGCTTGACATTTAAATGCTAACACCAATTCAGATCAGGCAGGAAGAAAACAGTCTCCCTTTGAAGCCTCTAAATTTTTGATTACCAAATTCTAAACTTGCCCTTTTTCTTTGTGATTTAAATGATTTTTTTGTTGTTTGTTTGCTTTGACTTGTTCAGTAGGTTCAACCACATCAAGAAAGAGAAATAACGGGATTGAATAAAAACACATTTCCTTATGACAATTACAGTTTCATAGAAAAGGAGAAATAAGAAAAAAGAAAATTAAAGTTTCTGAGCCAAATGCATTTAACCTTTAATGGGACAAGCATTAAGTTCTTCCTTGCCAAGTGATGATTTTAAACCATGAAAATACTGTTTCTCCAAAAACAAAATACATCATGAAATTCAGAGTGCTCTGCAGGGAGCAAGACAACAAGGAAAGCAATGGCAATATACTTTAGATAAGAAGTGGTAAATTAAACCAGACTTTGTAAAATTCTAGTCAACAGGAGACCAAGAAATTAGAACTTTAAAGCAATGACAGCTCAGAATAGTAAGAAACAGGTAGTTCTGTGAGTTATTGTCTCTGGAGAATTTTCAGGTGTTATGTAGTCTTTTAACTTTAATCAAGTCAAAAATAGCCAATTAGATAGAAGTCTCCAATTTCCAATTGCACAGAACAGGCTTTGTTTGTAGGGAGGGGGACAATGACGATCAGATGTAAGTATTTATATACAGTGTATATGTGTGCAAATATTCATAAAACGTTAATAGCCATTCTGAATTTTGGTCCAGAGACCCATATTCTGGCTGGAGTTTAGGGTCAAAAACAAGAAGGAAAGGATGACTGTAGTTTGATAGAAAGAAGTGATAGTTTGTCACAGTTCAGGACAGGAAGACAATATATTTCCTCTTCAGTAAGAGTGGCAGATTATAGGAGATATAAAATCAAATCCAGCGTTTCCCTCTAGGAAGCTCAGTGACTAAGTTAAAACTCTCCAAGCCTCAGCTTTTTTATAGAATGAGCTGAATATCCATCATGTGAGTTTTTTTGTGAGAACTATAAAATGCCTAACAGGGCACTTTATATTCTTAGAAAATAATATCACCCATTCTTCTCTTCTAAGTATTCTTTTTGCTCATTTGTTATTATCTATGATGCTTTCATGTATTTGTTACAAATATTACTTAATTATAACTGTAATTTCTTCCTTAACTGTCTGATTTAAAATGTGGTTTCTAGTTTCTAAAGATACGGAAACCTAAGCGGAATTTGATGATATTTTTTCCAATTTACTGGGTTGTAATCAGAGCTTATGGCTTATAAAAATGAATTTATATGAATTTGTTGAGACTTATTTGTGGCCAAGAATATGGTCAGATTTTCATTTGTGTGTGTGTGTGTGTGTGTGTGTGTGTGTGTGTGTGTTTTAATGAATATTCAACCTGCTTGTTCCAAAATTCTATATCTGTCAAGTTAGATCAAGCTCAAATATTTTTCAAACCTTTTATATTCTAGCTTATATGTCATATATTCTGTTCCATCCACATATGGGTTTAAATTACCAATTATTGTAGGGTATTTTAAAATTTATCCTTATAATTCTGTCTATATTTTTAAATTCAATTTTATTGAAATATATTCACAAACTATACAATATCCAGTGTACAACCAGTTGTTCACAGTACCATTATGTAGTTGTGCATTCATCACCACAATCTATTTTTGAACATTTTCATTATGACATAAAAGAAAGAATAAGAATAAAAGTTAAAGTAAAAAAGAACACCCAAAACTTCCCATAACCCCCATCCCTCCTTATTATTCATTTACTTTTTGTCCTTATATTTCTACTCATCTGTCCATACACTAGATAAAGGAGTGGGAACCACAAAGTTTTCATAATCACATGGTCACATGGTATAAGCTATATAGTTATACAATCATCTTCAAGAATCAAGGATACTTGGTTGCAGTTCAACATTTGCAGGTATTTCCTCCTAACTATGCTAATTCACTAAAGACTAAAAAGGGATACCTGCATAATGCATAGAAACAACTTCCAGAATGTCCTCTCAACTCCATTTGAAATCTTTCAGCTACTGAAGCTTTATTTTGTTTCATTTCTCTTCCCCCTTTTGGTCAAGAAGATATTCTCAATGCCACGATGTCAGGTCCAGCCTCATCCCTGGGAGTCCTTTCCCACATTGCCAGGGAGATTTAAACCCCTGGGAGTCTTAGAGGGGAGGACAGTGAGTTTACCTGCAGGATTGGCTTAGAGAGAGAGGCCACATCTGAGCAACAAAAAAGGTTCTCTGGGGGTGACTCTTAGGCACAATTTTAAGTATGCTTAGCCTCTCCTTTGCAGTAACAAACTTCATAAGGGCAAGGCCCAAGATAGAGGGCTTGGCCTTCTACATTGGTAGACCACAATGCTTGTGAGAATATCATCGATTCCCCAGGTAGGAAGTTTAATATTTCCACATTTTCCCCCACTCCCTCAAGGGGGCTTTGCAAGTACATTTTTGTTTTCTGCCCAAATTACTCTGGGATGTATCAGGGTTCCACACTAACCTGTACAACCGATTTCACTCACTAATCAAAGTTCCATATAATTATAGTATTTGAATAAATTGACCATACAAGTTAAATTGTATACTGTGTTACAAAAAATATAGATTTTAAAGTTCCATATAATTATGGTGTTTGAATAAACTTACCATACAAGTTAAATTACATAATGTGTTACAAAAAATACAGATTTTTGCACCTATTAAACATCTCTTCCTTTGGTCTCACACAGAAGTTGAAGTTTTAAAACACCATCAATATTGTCCTTTACCCTTTAGTCTGATTTACCTTAGTCCTAAACAAGTCCATTTAATTCATGTCTCTAACTGAAGTCTGATCTCTTTTTTCAGACTCTTTAACATTTGCTGTATGGGGTAATGCTGACATTCATAGCTGCCGAACTCTGTTTATGAGTCTCAGGTGTCACACAGATACTCAAAGTTCCAGGGACAAACCAGGTTATACACAAAAAGCTCAGCATCTCAGAATTTAGAAATAGCCCTTACAACTCAGGAATAGATGTAACTGCTATAAGAGCTTACAGTCTAGGAACCTTTACAATAAGCCTTCCCCTTGTAACTTATGTTATCAGATTCAATTCTCAGAGTTTGCACATTATTGTTAGTCCATATTAGTGAAGCATTATAATGTTTTTCTTTTCCTTTTTGGTTTGTTTCACTCAGCATACTACCCTCGATGTTCATCCACCTCACAACTTCATTCCTCCTTGTAGCAGCTCAATATTCCATTGTATGTATACACCACAGTTTACCATTCCATTCATCAATTGATGTACCTTTAGGCCATCTCTATCCACTGCGAATCGTGAATACTGACACCATAAACTCTGCTGTGCAAATGTCCTTTTGTGCCCTTCTTTTCAGTTCTTCCAAGTATATACCCAATAACAGAGATGCGGGACCATATGACAACTCCATGCTTAGCTTCTTGTGGAACCACCACACTGCCCTCCAGATGAGCTGCACCACTCTACTTCCCCACAAATGGGGATTAGGTACATCCCTTTCTTCACATTTTCTCTAGCATTTGTATCCCTCTGTTTATTTTTCAGATGGTTTTATTGACACACCATACATTCTGTCTTATATAAACAATCAGTGGTTCCCTGTATAATCACATAATTATGCGTTTACCACCACTATCTATATGAGGACATTTCCATTTTTTCCCACAAAGAAAGAGAAGGTGGCAAAAAAAGAAAAAATATGACAACTAAAAAGCAGTAGAAGAAAAAAAATTAAAATAAAATACAATAAAAATTTAGACACCACTACCACCACCATGAATCCCCCCCTTTTAAACCCTATCTTGTAGACGTTTAGCTTTGGTATATTGCCTTTGTTACAATTAATGGATGTGTATTACAATTTAACTGTTAACTATAGACTCTAGTTTGCATTGATTGTATTTTTCCCCAATAGTATCCCATTTTTAACACCTTGCAAAGTTGACACTAATTTGTTCTCCCTCATGTAAAAACATTCTTATATTTGTACATTTAATCACAATCATTCACCACTCTAGGTTTCAATAAGTTATACAGTTCCAGTCTTTATCTTCTATATTTCCTTCTGGTGTCATACATGTCCCTGACCTTCCTTTTTTGACCATACTCACAGTCATCTTTGTTCAATGTGCTTACAATATTGTGCTACCATCACCCAGTATTGTGCTATCCAAATCTGGTTCTATGCAATCAATTCTGTTGAACATTCTACACTCATTCAGCAGCAAATACCCTATCTTTACTCTATTTCAACCTCTTGGTATCTTCGTTTCTACATTCTTCTCCAAAACTTTCTCCCCTGTATTTTCTTATCTGTCTGTAGCACTCCCTTCAGTATTTCTTGTACAGGCGGTCACCTATTCACAAACTCTTTCAGTGTCTGTTCATCTGTAAATATTTTAAACTCTTCCTCATTTTTGAAGGATAGTTTTGCCAGATATAGAATTCTTGGTTGGTAGTTTTTCTCTTTCAGTATCTTGAATATACGATACCACTGCCTTTTCACCTCTGTGGTTTCTACTGAGAAATCTGCACTTAGTCTTATTGAACTTCCCTGTATGTGATGGATTTCTTTTCTCTTGCTTCTTTCAGAATTCTCACTTTGTCGTTAACATTTGACAATCCCGACTATTAAGTGTCTTGATGTAGGTCTATTTGGATCAATTCTTTTTGGGGTATGCTGCACTTCTTAGACCTATAACTTTATGTCTTTCATAAGAGTTGGGAAATTTTCATTGATTATTTCCTCTATTATTCCTTCTGCTGCTTTTCCCTTCTGCTGTCCTTCTGGGACACTATAATATATATCTTCATGTGCTTCATATTGTCATACAGTTCCCTGAGCCCTGATCATATTTTTTCATTCTTTTCCCTCTCTGTTCTTTTGTGTGTAGGATTTCAGATGTCCTGTCTTCTAGTTCAATAATCCTTCCTTCTGCCCCTCCAAGTCTGCTGTTGTATGTCTCCATTGTGTTTTTCATCTCTTCTTTTGTGCCCTCATTCCCATAAGTTCCACCATTTATTTTTTCAAGCTTACTAATTCTTTCTTATGGCCACCCAGTGTCTTCTTTATATCCTTCATCTCTCTTGTCACATTTTTGTTCAACTTGTTGATTTCATTTAGAAGATTTTTTTGAACATCTTTAATTAGTTGTTTCAACTCTTGAATTTCAGTTGAGGTGTTAATTTGTTCCTTTGATTTGTCCACATCTTTGTGTTTCCTGGTGTTGTTCATGAGTTTTTGCTGCCTAGGGATATGATTTTCTTGATTAGTTTATTCTTGAGGTTGTTTTCTCTCTTTTGCCTTTGTTTTATTGTTGGTTTTTCTTTGATCTCTATATTTCTTTGTTTCTTTCACTGACCAGTTGTCAGATTGGCACTGTCCCCCAGTTTTCTCCACAAATCTGGCAGTCACCATGGCCTCCACAGGGACAGGTGGCAGGCACAATACCAGCAAGTTCACTTGTGTGGTAATATAGAGCTGCTGGGTCCCAGTGGTGGTCTGTTTTTCCTTGCACTTTCTGGATTGTCCAGCAGATTGTGCTGTTAGGTAAATTAATAGTCCTCAGAGGCTGCTTTGCCTCCAAGCACAGGCTTCATCTCCACAGTTGAGCTGAAACTGTGGGATTCCTATGCCCTCACTTTGTCAGTCAAAATTTGCCTTGATGTGGGCTATAACTGTGGCAAAGTACTCCTTCACTGACCCAGTATCCCAGCCATTTCCCAGGCAAGAAAATGGCCACCAGCTGCTGCTTCCCTTCAGAGTGGGGGAAGGGTTTTCAGACCCAGGGCTAGAAACACCATCTCTGTCCATGTTTTCTCAGTTTCTTTGTCCCTCACTGACCTGGACCTTGAAATGTTCTCCCCTGTCCACTGGGTCTTCAAACAGTGGGTTTATTTCTCACTACTGTGAGAGATTTTTAAATCGGTGTTCTTGGTGGCAAGGGTCCTGTCTGCTGATTCTGTACCTTTCCCACACAGAGACTGAGCAAGGGGAAGGGAGAGGACCAGCTGGTCTGGGACAGAAGATTCCTACCTGATATTTCTTCTCTTTCTTCAGTTTAGCATCTGCATGGTCCTTCTCCAGTCTATATCCTCCTCCAGAGTTTCAAACAACTCAGAATTGTCCTTTTTTTTTAATTGAATCTCTGGAGAGGAGTTTTCAGTAGCTGTTTACGTTGCCATGTTGCTATCATCCTTTACCTGCATTTTTGATATCTCTTGTCCCCTATCTTTATTCCTTGTTGCAAGGGACATACATGCAAAGATGTAGGAGACCACAATGATTCAGGAGCATTAAGGGCTGTCTCCTAAATCAAATAAACATGTCTAATTACAGAATGCAGAAAATGCAGGAAAAATTAGGGAAAATATCAAAGAAATCCTCTAGATCTAATCTAATCTAAATTCAGGCATATAAATGAAAATGATTGTTGCACTGGAATACAATCCTCCCTTCCACTTTTCTTTCTATTTTTTTTTCCTTGAAGCTGTATGAAACAGATGATTTTCACTCCATGTTTATTTGAGAAAGTTTTTCTAAAGTGATGTGGCAGCACATTTCAACATTTTACCTCATCACATGCTGATTTAATATTGTTTTATATTAAAATCATCCCTTCCTCTATTGTGCCACCAGTCATTCAAGTGCCATAAGTTCTCAAAATAATTTAAAAAAAACAGAGAGAATCAAGTTGACTTTCACATTTTACATGATCAGGTAAATTACAAATGTATACTGGAGTGACAGCAGCCTGGATAGATGTAATTTTTCTCACCTATGCCTGTACTGAGTTATTCTCTGAGAAACTAGCATACCAACTAGCCTAGTCATGTCACCTTGTGGTTAGAACTCAGAATTGAAATGTTAAGAGCCTAAAAATTTAAAGTCAGACCAGATTCACAACTGTTCACTTCTGTAGTACCTTAGGCAAACTTTCCAAAGTAAATTCAGGGCCCCATTGTTGCTCTTGCTATCTTTTGGCATACTTCATTTTTTTCATTTTGTAAATTTTTGGAAAAGTCGTCTTCAGTAAATCTCTCCTAGTCTCCTTATATGTGTGGTTGATAGCCATGATAGTGATACATGAGGTAAGCTAGAAGTTTGATTGAAATTCTGATAGACTATTTTGTGCTTTTATGACTGTCATACTTGATAATAAGTATATGTTACTAATATATGAATTGATGTTAAATGTATCTTTCACTTAGATTTCTTTGGATAAAGTTATTTCTTGATGTGATAGAATAGTGTCTGGTTTTCATTTCTATTCTTCATATGTTATTAAAACTTACAGAAAAGTAAGAAATAAAGTGAATATTATGTTTTAAAAAAATAAAAATAAAAAATAAAATAAATAAAAATAAAGTGATGTGGCAGTGGTGAGTTCAGACACATGGGAAGAAGTAAGAATTGAGTACAAAGGGGAACTGAAAAGAATGATAATAAGGTACTGCATAAATACTGGGGATCTTCAGGCCAATGGCAGGGGCTCGGGATTCTTCTGTAGGGTCATCGAACAAGGAGCAAGCCAGAACCTAGAAAGCACTACTTTTGTGGAAGAATAAGAGCCAAGAGGGAAAACCTTTTAGTCTGTGAAGAAGCTGGAGCAGTCTCTTCTGGACTTTACTCTGGACCTCAACTCAGGACACCTATTGGCTGAAGTCCAGAGTGTTCTTTCTGATGCCTGAAGTAGATGTACAGCGCCACCCCAAGGAAGAAGCAGATGCAGAACAAAGCCCCCGATTCCACTCAGCATCTTGCTCTGTGCAGATTCAGACCATGCCCTCTGTTCCACTATGAGGGGCTCACCAAGCTTTGGTGTTCCACTTGGCAGGTGTAAACTTCTCCACTCTGAAGAACTGCTTCCAGCATCTCCAGGGTCTGGAAGGCCCAGTCTCCACTCTGGATCAGGCCTGTGGAGACAAACCCTGCCTCCTCTTCCTGGCCATTCTGGAACCACATGACTTCAATGGGGCCTGGCTAGAGCCCATTCTCAGAGCAGACCAGGAAGTTGTGGTGCTGCAGGGGCTGGGTTTTTGCAGGACCCACAGCTACCAGAGGCTCAACTCACCACTGCACTGTGAAGCTCTCACCAATCCTGTGGTTGTATCTGCAGAATTTGTCCACCATGTCCCATGGCTGCTCCAGGAGGTCCTTCTGGCTATTCCAGTACTCAATGTCTGGCCACCCCAGCTCCATCATGGCTACGTACTCCCCAAGTTGCATCAAAGTGCATATACTCCTCCTGATTATAGATGTATCTGTCCAAGAACTGCATCCGCTCCATCCCATGGGAGAAATGACACTCAGACTTTAACTGCTCAGTGAAAATCATTCGTATTTTTGAGTAACATAATTTAGGAATATACTGTTAAGTGTGTTCAGGTTCAACACTGCTAAATATTATTGGGGATTTGTCCTTTATTCATCAAATAATGTTCCTCTTAGCCTTTACTGAAACTCTTACTTTTTCTATGTTAAGATTAATATTGTGATTACTAGGGGAGGCGGGGCAAGATGGCAGAGTGGTGAGGTGTACATTTTAATTACTCCTCCAGGGCAGTAGGTGGAAAGCCAGGAACTGCATGGACTGGACACCACAGAGCAATTTGACTTTGGGCATACTTCATACAACACTCATGAATGTGTGGAACAGCTGAGATCAGTGAAATCTGTAAGTTTTTGTGGACAGGGGACCCGCGCCCCTCCCTCCCAGGCTCAGTCCCATGGGAGGAGGGGCCATCAGTGCTGGGAATGAGGAGGGAGAACTGCAGTTGTGACTCTTATCAGAAACTCATTCTACTGATCCAAACTCCAAACATAGATAGACTGACACCAGACACCAGAGAATCTGAGAGCAGCCAGCCTGGGTGGAGAGGGCATAGGGATAGCAAAAACAGCAAGGAAAACCCAAAAATAAAAGCAGAGACTTTTTGGAGTTCTGGTGAACATAAAAAGGGGAAGAGCAGAGCACAGGCAGAGTCAGGCTCATATGCAAATCCAGAAGGCAAGTTTCTTTGTCTGAAAAACCAGTTTCTCTGCTCCCTGGATCTTCCTGAATGACCCTAATCTCCTTGTCTCTTAGCATTTCAATAGCTCATTAGATCTACAAGGAGGGCCTTACTTTTTTTTTTTTTTTAATCTTTTTCTCTTTTTCTAAAACAATTACTCTAAGAAGCCCATTACAGAAAGCCTCAAAGACTTTCAATTTGGACCCAGGAAAGGGCAGAGCTAAGAGAGCACTGAGACACAAGGTAATAAGTTCAGTGGCTGAGAAAATTTGCTAAACACCACAACTTCCCAAGAAAAAGGGGGCATCCCCTCACAGCCATCTTCCTGGTGGGCAGGGAACACTCCTGCCAGGTACCAGATCCACAACCCAGAGCTGCCCCAGACAACCCAGTGTGATGGGAACTGTTTCCAACAATACACACACACACAATGAAATCAGGCATGGACATTAGCCTTTCCAGCACCCTCAGCTGGTTGTTCCAGAGTTGGGAAGACTGAGCTGTGTGAATTAACACGCCCCATTCAGCCATCCTTTCAGCAAACTGGGAATGCCCCTACACAGCCCTGCAGCCCAGAACTGCCCTGGGGGACTGTGCTCACCTGTCACATAGCACAGTCATCCTTCAACAGGGGACCTGGGGGTGCACAGCTTGGAAGAGGGATCCACTTACAAGTCCCAGGGACCATATGCCAATACCAAGGACTTGGGGGTCAGTGGCAGAGACAAACTGTGGTGAAACTGAACTGAAGAATTAGACTATTGCAGCTGCTTTAAATCTCCAGGAACACCAGGGTGACTGGATTGTTAGAGCCACCCCCCTCCCTGACCACTCAGACACATGCCCCACATACAGGGTGGGCAACACCAACTACACACACAAGCTTAGTGCACCAATTGGACCTTACAAAACTCACATCCCCACTGACCACAAAGATAAAGTGGGGAAGAACTGGCTTGAGGGGAATAGGTGGCTCACGGATGTCACCTGCTGGTTAGTTAAAGTGCTCTCCACAAAGCTTTAGATCTGACAAATTAGAGATAAGGGTTTTAATCAATCTACAAATCCTAAAAGAACCTTACAAGTTAAGTAAATGCCAAGAGGCCAAAAACAGCATAAAATTTTAAAGCATATGTAAAAAACAGATGATATGGCTAACCTAAGCCCAAGAAACCAAATCAAAAGATCAGAGGAGACACAGTACTTGGAGCAATTAATCAAAGAACTAAAGATGAATAATGAGACCACGGCACAGGATATAAAGGACATGAAGAAGACCCCAGAAGAGCATAAAGAAGACACTGCAGGAGTAAATAAAAAATAAATGATCTTATGGAAATAAGAGAAACTGTTGACCAAATTAAAAAGATTCTGGATACTCATAGTACAAGACTAGAGGAAGCTGAACAGCGAATCAGTGACCTGGAGGATGACAGAATGGAAAATGAAAGCACAAAAGAAAGAATGGGGAAAAAAATAAAAAAAATCAAACAGACCACAGATATATGATAGATAATATAAAACATCCAAATACAAGACTCATTGGTGTTCCAGAAGGGGAAGAGAAGGGGAAAGGTCTAGGAAGAGTATTCAAAGAAATTGTTGGGGAAAACTTTCCAAATCTTCTAAACACCATAAATACACAAATCATAAATGCCCAGCAAACTCCAAATAGAATAAATCCAAATAAACCCACCCTGAGATATATTCTGATCACACTGTCAAATACAGAAGAGGAGAAAGTTCTGAAAGCAGCAAGAGAAAAGCAATTCACCACATACAAAGGAAACAGCATAAGACTAAGTAGTGACTACTCGGCAGCCACCATGGAGGTGAGAAGGCAGTGGCATGACATATTTAAAATTCTGAGAGAGAAAACTTGCCAACCAAGAATTCTTTATCCAGCAAAGCTCTCCTTCAAATTTGAGGGAGAGCTTAGGTTTTTCACAGTCGAACAAATGCTGAGAGAATTTGCTAACAAGAGACCTGCCATACTTGAGATACTAAAGGGAACCCTACTGACAGAGAAACAAAGAAAGGAGAGAGAGAGATGGAGAAAGGTTTAGTACTAAAGAGATTCAGTATGGGTACATTAAATGACATTAAGAGAGAGAGGGAAAATATATATCTGACAAACATAAACCAAAGGATAAGATGGCTGACTCAAGAAATGCCTTCACAGTAATAATGTTGAATGTAAATGGATTAACCTCCCCAATTAAAAGACATAGATTGGTAGAATGGATCAAAAAAATGAACCATCAATATGTTGCATACAAGAGACTAACCTTAGACACAGGGACACAAAGAAATTGAAAGAGAAAGGATGGACAAAATATTTCATGCAAGCTACAGCCAGAAGACAGCAGGAGTAGCAACATTAATCTCAGATAAAATAGACTTTAAATGCAAGGATGTTAAGAGAGACAAAGAAGGCCACTACATGCTAATAAAATGGGCAATTCAACAAGAAGAAATAACAATCCTAAATGTCTATGCACCCAGTCAAGGTGCCACAAAATACATGAGAGAAACAATGGCAAAACTAAAGGAAGCAATTGATGTTTCCACAATAATTGTGGGAGACTTCAATACATCACTGTCTCCTATAGATAGATCAACCAGACAGAAGACCAATAAGAAAACTGAAAACCTAAACAATCTGATAAATGAATTGGATTTAACAGACATATATAGAACATTACATCCCAAATCACCAGGATACACATTCTTCTCTGGTGCTCATGGAACTTTCTCCAGAATAGATCATATGCTGGGACATAAAACAAGGCTCAATAAATTAAAAAAATAAAAAATGAAACTATCCAAAGCACATTCTCTGACCACAATGGAATACAATTAGAAGTCAATAACCAACAGAGAGTTAGAAAATTCAAAAATACCTGGAGGTTAAACAACACACTCCTAAACAATCAGTGGGTTAAAGAAGAAATAGCAAGAGAAATTGCTAAATATATAGAGACAAATGAAAATGAAAACACAATGTACCAAAACCTATGGGATGCAGCAAAAGCAGTACTGAGGGGGAAACTAAACACATATATTAAAAAGGAAGAAAGAGCCAAAATCAAAAAACTAATGAATCAACTGAAGAAGCTAGAAAATGAACAGCAAACTAATACTAAACCAAGTAGAAGAAAAGAAATAACAAGGATTAAAGCAGAAATAAATGACGTAGAGAACAAAAAAAAAAAAAAAAATCAATAGAGAGGATAAATAACACCTAGAGTTGGTTCTTTGAGAAGATCAACAAGATTGACAAGCCCGTAGCTAGACTGACAAAATCAAAAAGAGAAGACCCATATAAACAAAATAATGAATGAGAAAGATGACATTACTGTGGATCCCAAAGAAATTAAAAAATTATAAGAGGATACTATGAACAACTGTATGCCAACAAACTGTATAATGTAGAGGAAATGGACAATTTCCTGAAAACATATGAACAACCTAGACTGACCAGAGAAGAAACAGAAGACCTCAACCAACCAATCACAAGCAAAGAGATCCAATCAGTCATCAGAAAGTTTCCCACAAATAAATGCCCGGGGACAGATGACTTCACAAGGGAATTCTACCAAACTTTCCAAAAAAGAACTGACACCAATTTTACTTAAACTCTTTCAAAATATTGAAGAAAATGTAACACTACCTAACTCATTTTATGATGCTAACATCAATCTAATACCCAAACCAGGGAAAGATGCTACCAAAAAGGAAATCTACAGGCCTATCTCCCTAATGAACATAGATGCAAAAATTCTCAACAAAATATTTGCAAATCAAATCCAAAGACACATTAAAAAAATCATACACCATGACCAAGTGGGGTTCATTCCAGGCATGCAAGGATGGATCAACATAAGAAAATCAATGTATTATAACACATTAACAAACCAAAAGAGAAAAATTAAATGATCATCTCAATAGATGCTGAAAAAGCATTTGACAAAATCCAACATCCGTTTTTGATAAAAGAACTTCAACAGGTAGGGATTGAAGGAAGCTTCCTCAATATGATAAAGAGCATATATGAAAAACCCACAGCCAGCATAGTACTCAATGGTGAGAGACTGAAAGCCTTCCCTCTAAGATCAGGAACAAGACAAGGATGCCCGCTATCACCACTGTTATTCAACATTGTGCTGGAAGTGCTAGCCAGGGCAATCCGGCAAGACAAAGAAATAAAAGGCATCCAAATTGGGAAGGAAGAAGTAAAACTGTTATTTTTTGCAGATGATATGATCTTATATCTGGAAAGCCCTGAGAAATCGACGATACAGCTACTAGAGCTAATAAACAAATTTAGCAAAGTAGTGGGATACAAGATTAATGCACATAAGTTAATAATGTTTCCATATGCTAGAAATGAACAAACTGAAGAGACACTCAAGAAAAAGATATCATTTTCAATAGCAACTAAAAAAATCGAGTACCTAGGAATAAACTTAACCAAAGATGTAAAAGACCTATACAAAGAAAACTACATAACTCTACTAAAAAAAATAGAAGGGGACCTTCAAAGATGGAAAATATTCCATGTTCATGGATAGGAAGGCTAAATGTCATTAAGATGTCAATTCTACCCAAACTCATCTACAGATTCAATGCAATCCCAATCAAAATTCCAACAACCTACTTTGCAGACTTGGAAAAGCTAGTTATCCAATTTATTTGGAAAGGGAAGATGCCTCGAATTGCTAAAGACACTCTAAAAAAGAAAAACAAAGTGGGAGGACTTACACTCCCTGACTTTGAAGCTTATTATAAAGCTACAGTTGTCAAAACAGCATGGTACTGGCACAAAGATAGACATATTGATTAATGGAATTGAACTGAGAATTCGAAGATAGACCCCAAGATCTACAGCTGACTGATCTTTGGTAAGACCCCCAAAGCCACTGAACTGGGACATAGCAGTCTTTTCAACAAATGGGGTTGGGAGAGTTGGATGTCCATATCCAAAAGCATGAAAGAGGACCCCTGCCTCACACCCTACACAAAAATTAAGTCACAATGGATCAGAGATCTCAATATCAAAGACAGTGCCATAAAGCTCCTAGAAGATAATGTAGGGAAATATCTTCAAGACCTTGTATTAGGTGGCCACTTCCTAGACTTTACACCCAAAGCACAAGCAACAAAAGAAAAAATAGATAAATGGGAACTCCTCAAGCTTAGAAGTTTCTGTACCTCAAAGGAATTTGTCAAAAGGGTGAAGAGGCAGCCAACTCAATGGGAAAAAAATTTTGGAAACCATGTATCTGACAAAAGACTGATATCTTGCATATATAAAGAAATCCTACAACTCAATGACAATAGTACAGACAGGCCAATTATAAAATGGGCAAAAGATATGAAAAGACAGTTCTCTGAAGAGGAAATACAAATGGCCAAGAAACATGAAAAAAATGTTCAGCTTCACTAGCTATTAGAGAGATGCAAATTAAGACCACAATGAGATACCATCTCACACCAATTAGAATGGCTGCCATTAAACAAACAGGAAACTACAAATGCTGGAGGGGATGTGGAGAAATTGGAACTCTTATTCATTGTTGGTGGGAATGTATAATAGTTCAGCCACTCTGGAAGTCAGTCTGGCAGTTCCTTAGAAAACTAGATATAGCGTTACCATTCGATCCAGCGATTGCACTTCTCGGTATATACCCGGAAGATCTGAAAGCAGTGACATGAACAGATATCTGCATGACAATGTTCATAGCAGCATTATTCACAATTGCCAAGAGATGGAAACAACCCAAATGTCCTTCAACAGATGAGTGGATAAATAAAATGTATATACATACAATGGAATACTATGTGGCTGTAAGGAGGAACGATGTTGTGAAACATATAACATGGATGAAACTTGATGACAATGCTGAGCGAAATAAGCCAGGCACAAAAAGGGAAATATTATATGTTACCACTAATGTGAACATTGAAAAATGTAAAACAGGTGGTTTATAATGTAGAATGTAGGGCAACTAGTGATAGAGTGCAATTAAGGAAGGGGGAATGATAACCCAATAAGAACAGATAAGCTATCGAGGGTAAATTTAACGTTCTGGGAATGTCCAGGAATGACTATGGTCTGTTAATTTCTGATGGGTATGGTAGGAACAAGTTCACAGAAATGTTGCTATATTAGGTTATTTTCTTGGGGTAGAGTAGGAACATGCTGGAAGTAAAGTAGTTATCTTAGATTAGTTGTCTTTTTCTTACTCCCTTGTTAGGGTTTGTTTGAAATGTTTTTTATTGTATTTTTAAAAAAAAATTTTTTGATCTAGTTGATTTAAAAAAAAAGTTAAAAAAAAAAGAAAAAAGAAAAAAACAATGAAAAAAATATGCAGAGCCCCTTGAGGAGCTGGTAGAGAATGCAGGGGTATTGGGCTTCCCCACCTCAATGGTTGCTAACATGACCACAGACATAAGGGACTGGTGGTTTGACGGGCTGAGCCCTCTACTGCAGGACTTGCCCTTGGCAAAACTGTTGCTGCAAAGGAGAGGCTAGGCCTGCCTATAATTGTGCCTAAGAGCCTCCTCTCAAATGCCTCTTTGTTGCTCAGATGTGGCCCTCTCTCTCTAGATAAGCCAACTTGGCAGGTGAAATCATTGCCCTCCCCCCTACATAGAATGAGACACCCAGGGGAGTGATTCTCCCTGGCAACGTGGAATATGACTCCCAGGGAGGAACCTAGACCTGGCATCGTGGGATGGAGAACATCTTCTTGACCAAAAGGGGAATGTGAAAGGAAATGAAATAAGGTTCAGTGGCAGGGAGATTTCAAAAGGAGCTGAGAAGTCACTCTGGTGGGCACTCTTACGCACAATATAGACAACCCTTTTTAGGTTCTAGTGAATTGGAGTAGCTAGCAGTAAATACCTGAAACTATCAAACTACAACCCAGAACCCATGTATCTTGAAAACGATTGTATAAAAATGTAGCTTATGAGGGGTGACAATGTGACTGGGAAAGCCAGTTTATCTAGTTTATGGAGGGATGAGTAGAAAAATGAGGGAAGGAAAACAATCAAACAAACAAACAAAGGCAACCAGTGTTCTTTTTTACTTTAATTGCTCTTTTTCACTTCAATTTTTATTCTTCTTATTTTTGTGTATGTGGTAATGAAGGTGTCAGGGATTGATTTTGGTGATGAATGCACAACTATGTAATGGTACTGAGAACAATTGAATGTACAGTTTGTTTTGTATGACTGCATGGCATGTGAATATATCTCAATAAAATGAATTAAAAAAAGATTAATATTGGGTGCTAATTTACATTTGGTTTGTGTTTTTTCCAAAGATTTCTGTGATCATAAGTGTATGTATCCCATAAAATCTGCTCACCACCATATTTTTCACATATATGCTTATCAACAACTAAAACTAATATCTCTATTCACTTACCAAATGTTGCAAAGACTTGTAATGCTGTAAATCTGATCTCCCTCCATATTTTGTGACAATCTCAAGTGGTAGCTGTTTTCTCTCTCAAGTTCCCCTGTATCCCACGCCTGGAAGTAGAGTGTTGTGGGGAGGTTGGTGTTCTCTTTGTTCGTCTTTGCCTTTTACTGTCTGTTCTTCCTTTTACCTCTATAAAAAACACTCATCTTTGTATCTCAGATCATTAGACTACACCACCTACCACCCTGCCTTATGTTACTGATCAAAGGCAGTGGGTTCTCTTTCCAATGTGCTAAAATGACCAATTCCTGAGACACTAGCATTTCAAAGAGAGAAGTTCGTTGCTGGGCATGAAACAGGAGATCAGATGGCCTACTGGCCTAGAAGTCTGTCTCCCCAAAGTGCAGTAATTCTAATAGTTTATAGTATCAAAAGATGGGCAAGTTTTAGGATATTGAGCACAAAGGCTTGGGATGATGAGGTTAGAGATGATTTGGAATTGGGGCAGGTTAGTTGTGGGCTGACTCAAGGCCTTTCATTAGTAAACATTAGGGGTTGCCTTTAGGGATCATAAGACTACAATGTTGAAAAAACAGATAAAAGGGCACAAGGATTTTACAATCACAAGATCACAAGAAAAAAGCTATAGAATTATCCAATCATTACCAGAGACCTAGGCAACTGGCTTACAGTTTAGCAATTTCTGGTATTTCCCTCTATTTTAGTATACTGGTAAATATATAGGAAATATGTATATAATGATTCAGCAATCAGAATCATCCTCTAAATTCTGACTTCTTGGTTGCACTTATTGCAGATTTTACATATTTCCAGGTCACTTTACCTTACTCCTTGAAGATTTTTAACTCCAGGGTCATGATTAACACTTTCCAAAACAACTATTGTCATAGATCATAAAACAATTTCAACATCGATTTTGCTTGGCCTCTGTCTACGTCTCATCCAAAGACCATGTCCTCCATCCTACATTAGCCATTCATTCCTGTTGTAATAACCTTGACTTTATCATTACAAATATGCACAGCCCCTTCACAGTGCTCAAGCCCATCCATAGCTCTACAGTAACCTCACAATTGTCTTCAGACCATCAATTCTACCATATTTTCACTGCCTCCCACACCTCTGAAGTCTATTTTTGTCTTCTTTCTTAGCTTAAACTCCATAATCAGCCATTATAATCACCAATGTTCATGTCCTCTTGACCTCTAGTCCCTGTTTTTGCCCTTATTGGTAAAAATGCACCTCTCGGTAAAACCATCTTTTGTTATACTCCATACAGCCGAATATCTGTGGCCCACTACAGTGAAATATGGCTGGAGAAAATATTCAATCATGCTGTCCATCTCATTCCCACTCATGATTACTTTCTTCAAGTGAGCCTTTAAGGCTGCCCAATGAGCCCATATGTTTTCCTGGGTCACTCATTCTTCTACTCCTAATAGATCACCTTTTCATACTTTCTTTTCTCATCAAACCCCAACAACTCTTTCTCCATCTGTATTCACAGTCGGTCACCTTTCTTCCTAATTCCTGAAAACTGGAAGCAATTAGAAGAGTATTTCCCCAAGCTAATAACAAAACCTTTATACAAACAACATCAGGGACATTTCTCCAGCATGGTCTTCCTGCCATCCTACAGCATCAATGTTACTGGTTTAATACTATTAGCACAAACACGTGATGTTATTTCTTTCATCAGGGAAACACACACAAGCAAACAAATCTTCTCTTGACTCTACTTTCCACAGCTAAAAACCTATATTTCTTTCTCCCTTAGACTAAAATATTATGAAAAAAGTTTCCTGTATTTACTTCTAGTTTCCTCCTTCTAATTCATTTTGAAAAGGACCAAGCAATATTTTTTCCAGTCACTCTATCAAATTTGCTCTCCTCAAGATTACCCATTGTCATGGGATAAATTATGTCCCTGAAAAAGATATATTGAAGCCATAACCCCCAGTATCTGTGAATGTGACCTTATTTGGAAATGTGGTCTTTGCAGATGTAATCAAATTAAGATGGGATCATAGTGTGTTAGGGTGGGCCCTAAATCCAATATGACTGGAGTCTTTTTAAGAAGAGGAGAGAACACACAGATAGACACACAGGGAGAAAACAGCCATGTGAAAACAGAAGCAGAGACTGGAGTGATGTTGCTACAAGTCAAAGAACGCCTGGGTCTACCAGAAGCTGGAAGTTACAAGGAAGGATTCTCCCCTAGAGACTTCTGAGAGAGCATAGTCCTGTCTGTACCTTGATTTTGAACTTCTGGCCTCTTGAACCATGAAAGAATAAATTACTGTTGTTTTAAGCCAACCAGATTGTGGTACTTTTTTACAGAAACCCTAGGAAACTAATACACTCATAATCTCTACATTGATAAATGCAATGATCTATTCTAACTTAAAACCAGCATTTGGCATAAGTACTCTCTCTCTTGATACATTCCTTTCCTTGACTTCAAGCATTTGCCAATTTTCATCCTCACTTTCTGGAAATTCATTCTCAGTCTTATTTCCCATCTCCCTGACTTGTAAAATTTGAGTACCCAAGGCCAAGACCTTGTAATAGTTTTCTGTGCTGCATAAAAAGATACCACGAACTTGGTGGCTTAACAGCATCCATTTATTATCTCATAGTTTTTATGCGACATGAGTCAGGACACAGCTGAACTGGGTCTTCTGCTCTGCATCTCACAAGCCTGTTTAACAGGTGTAGGTCAGACTCTCCTCATCTAGAAGCTCAACTGGGGAGAATCTGTTTCCAAGATCTGTCAAGTTTTGCAGCTGAAGAACAGAGAGATTACTTTTCTAGCTTTCTGTTAGCCAGCTACCTTCAGTGGCTTGAATAACAAATACAGGGGATCATTTGGTGGGGCGTGGCACCTTATGATCTGTCTGCCACATTCTGCTCTCTGGCCCCAGTAATTCATTTCATTCCCACATGCAAAATACTCTCATCCCCCTATCCAGGTTACCAAGAATCTCATCCCAGTACAGCATTAGCTAAAAGTCGAAACTCTATCATCTAAATCAGGCCCAGTTGTGAATGAGGCTCCTGGGCATAAGCACAGCTTCTGAGATAAAATTCCTCTTGATCTGTGGACCTGTCAAACTAAAGACACAAGTTATCTGCCCCCAATGTACCCAACATACACTGGTGGGACAGACATAAGATAACAGCTACAGGTATTCTAGTTCATAGATGAGTCAATGGTTCATAAAATCCAGCTAGGAAAATGTTGGGACTTCCTCAGTAGGTTTCTAGGCCTGGGAATAATCCCCTACAGCTCTATGCTCCACACTCTGGGTTCTTGGTTCTGCCCTCTTAGTCATCCTTCCTTTTTTGAGATAGGTAGCACTTGTTTGTATCTGAGTAGTTTTATCAGCCTGCTTCTGCCAGTAAAATTATTGGTAGTCTTTGGGTTTCCTTTCATTTCATATTCTTTGTCCGTTTTAGTACAAGTTGGCAATGTTGTTGCTGAAACGGTTTTCTCAAGCACCTTGTGGGTTTTCTGTAGATTTCAGTGGGCTTAATGCCATTAGACAGAAGTCACATCTGCAAATGTTTTCCAAATAAACCTTTTTCTATATTGGCTTCTTGGCAAGGTGGTTGAGGGACAATGTCCTTAAGCGTAATAGAAACCCACAGGTTGAACTTAGAGTATAAGTGAGGCACACACTATTTTTTGAAAGGGTCCTTTGTGTGACTTAATATTCTCACCTTTTGATCTTTCTGAGATTTCAGCAAAATGTTACAGCCAGACCCTTGGCTTTTTATCCAGAGGACACTTTCCTAATAGTGATTCTCTTTATTTTAGTGTCATGTGCTGCCTGGAAAGGCTGAGAATTTTCAAAATCACTCAGTTATGGTTCCTCTTTGTTTAAGAGCTCTTCCAACATCTTATCTTTGTCCTCTTGCATTTTGCTATAAGCAGCAAAAAGAAACCAGGTGCAACATTCAACACTTTGCTTGGAAATTTCCTTAGTTACATAACTAAGTTCATCTGCTATCAGTTCTGCTTTCTACAAAACTGCAGAGACAATTTCCCTAAGCCTTCTGTCTCTACATAACAGGGGACCATCTTCCTCCAGTTTCCAATATCATGTTCCTCACCTTCTCCGGAGCCCCTACTGGCAGCATCCTCCAAAACCAGGTTTCTGTGAAAAGCCTCTTCAAGGTAATTCAGGCTTTCTCTGTAATGCTCCTCAAAATTTTTCATTCTCCACTCACTGCCCCATTACAAAGCCAATCTTACATTTTAGGGGTTTATTACAGAAGCACCCTGTGCCAGTTTGAATGTATTATGCCCCCCAAATGCCATTATCTTCGATGTAATCTTGTGTGGGCAGATGTATCAGTGTTAATTAGATTGTAACTCTTTGATTGAGTGTTTCCATGGAGATGTGACCCACCCAGCTGTAGGTGATAACTCTGATTGGATAATTTCCAGGGAGGTGTGGCCATGCCTATTCATCATGGGCCTTGATGAGTTTACTAGAGCACTATATAAGCTCAGACAGAAGGATCGAGCTTGCTACAGCCAAGAGGGACACTTTGAAGAATGCATAGAAGCTTACAGAGACATTTTTGAAGATGGCCTTTGAAAGCAGACTTTTGCTCCAGAGAAGCGAAGAGAGGAAAAATGCCCCAAGAGCAACTAAAAGTGACATTTTTGAGGAACTGCAGCCTAGGGAGGAATGTCCTGGGAGAAAGCCATTTTGAAACCAGAACTTGGAGCAGACACCAGCCACGTGCCTTCCCAGCTAACAGAGGTTTTCCGGATGCCATTGGCCATCCTCCAGTGAAGGTACCCGATTGTTGATGCCTTACGTTGGACACTTTATGGCCTTAAGACTGTAACTGTGTAACCAAATATACCCCCTTTAGAAAAGCCAATCCATTTCTGGTATTTTGCATTCCGGCAGCATTGGCAAACTAGAACACACCCCATTTCCAATTATCAAAATCTGTATTATTTTTCTATGCTGTGTAACAAATAACCCTGAATGCAGTTGTTTAAAATGATACATTTCTTAATTCATGGTTCTGTAGATCAGGAGTCTGGACCTTCTAATCTGAGTCTTCTGATCTGGGCCTGACAAGGCGGCAGTGCAATGCTGTGTTCCCATGTGGAGGTTCAACTGGGAGAGAATTTGCTTCCAGTCTCACTCAGGATGTTGGCAGAATTCATTTCCATATAGTTATGCAACTGTGGTCTCCATTTCTTAACCATCTGTTGACTGGAAACTGCACCCAGCTTCTAGAGGACATCCACAGTTCCCTGCCACATGGCTCTCTCTGAGGGAAGTTCACACCATATCCACTTGCTTTTTCAAGGCCAGCAGGACAGGAAGAGTGAGATTAGCAAGAGAGAGTCTTGCATAAAGAAATGTAATCCTGGTAGTGATATTCTATCACCTTTGCCACATTGTTAGAAACAAGTCTCAGGTTTTTCCCACACTCAGGAGAGTGGATTCTATAATATGTGAATTTCAAAAAGCAGGATCATTGGGGAACACTTTAGTGTCTGTCCACCATAAGCCTCTTCTCTTTTGTACCTGCAATCTCTCCTTAGATGCTCTTATGTAGTCTTATGGCTTAAAATAAAATTTATAAGATGATGACTTCCATATATGCATCTTATCCTGGACCCCTGCTAGCTGACATCCAAGTGTTTATTCTATGTATCTGCTTGGACACCTAATCAGCACTTCATGTATAACATCTAAATTGAGTTCTTAAGAGATTTCCCTGAACTTGTTTGTCTTAGTTTTCCAGTTCGGTTATGACAAATACCACACACTTGTTAGCTTAACAACAGAAATGTATTATCCCATGGTTTTTCAGAGGCTAGAAACCCAAAATCAAGGCATCAGCAGGCCATCCTTTCTTCCCCAAATCTGTAGTGTTCCCAAATCTGGCTTGCCGCGATCCTTGGGATCCCTTAGTTTGCATCTCTACCTCTTTTCCAACATAACAATCTGTCTCTCCTTGTGTCTGCTCTTCTGATTTCCTCTGACTTCCAGCTTCTTCCTGTGGCTTCCTCTCTGACAGACTGCATCTGAATTTCCTCTTTATAAGGACTCTAGTAAATAGGTGATGATTTACCCTGATTCAATTTGGCTTCTCTTCAACTAACAAAAACCTCTTCAAAAGACCCTATTTACAAATGGGTTTATACCCACAGGTACACAGATTAAAGTTAAGAAGTTGTCTTCTATGGGATGTATGATTCGTTCCCAGCACTGCCCCACAATAATATTGTTCATTTTATTTAGCTGCCTATCTATACATCTAGCTTTCATGCTCAGACCTTATTATCCGTTTCACTTCTTTTTAATTTTGTCTCCTATCCCATGTCCAGTCTGCAGCAAATTCTTTCGACTCTATTTTCACAATTTATCAGACAGTTGATAATCCTCACCACTCTGGTTCAAATCACTGCCTCTCTCATGTGGATGGTTGCAATAGCTTCTGAAAGATTTCCTTGTTTCTACCCTTGTCACCTTTCACTTTATACTCACAGTGCAAACAGCAGGATCCTGTTAAAGTCTGTGTGGGCAAAGCAAGTTTCAAGAGGACATTTGAACCCTAACCTTGGCCGTGCACAGGTTTGATATCTGAATTCAAGCTAACCATTTAGCACAGGAATCTTAAGACAGAACTTTTACAGCCCAGCTAAACCAGGTTTGGCTCAGGGCTGCTGAAATATATTGACAAACTCTCCAGTGGCTTCCCGTTTCATCATTTGAAACCCTGCTATGTATTTTAAAATAAATCACATTGCATTTTGATAGCATTTATATATTTGAAATGAGGCATATTATATTACTAACAATTCTTTTCATTTTTTTATCTTTAATTCCCCTTTCTCCTAAAATATTTTCATTGGCCTTACAGTTTTAGTTTGACATTTGTTTTCATTTTCCTATCAGCTTTTTGAACATGTATTATACTGTACTATTGTTGTCTTTCTAATTGCCTATCCCTTCTAAGTAACCAGTTTTGTGTTTTTTTTTTTTTTTCAATCTGTGGCTGCTGTTGGTATTTGTCAGGGAAACAACTGAAAAATTATAATTGGGCATTGATATAAATTATGGAAAATTTTATTTTATTATCTAAATAATCCACCTTATAATTATTTTAACTAGTAAGCACTCTAGGTTTAGATTAAAATATTTTATTTATGCATAACTTTACAGGAACGTATTTATAGTATATAAAGTAAGGTAGAACTACATGTTAATATTGCCATTCTTGAAAAGGAAAGAACTTAGATGCTTAAAAAGAGAAAGTTTTTAAAATAGAAGGCAGCTTTAATCTTTAAAAAAAGTAAACTGGAAGAATGAAATGCACAAATAACTGGCAGAGGTAAAGGAAATATCTTGTATGGTCTGAAATAAACTTTAAACATAGACTTAAAAAATTTCATATAGAGGTATACCCCCCAAAAAGCTTAATAAGGAAAATAATAAAATAATAAATACTAAAATTAATTGAGTGCTAACAAATAGAATAGGATGTGAGATTTTGCAGTAGGGCATCCTTGCTGACTATTTTTAAAGCACTATGCTAAGTGGCACACATATATTTTTTCATTAAATAATTAAAACACTCTGAAGTAAGTACTTTTATTACCCTTATTTTAGAGATGAACAATATGAGGGATAAAGAGTTTTAGCAATTTATATAATTTTCCACAGTTAGTAAGAGAAATAATAAGATTCCAGGCACAGTGAAATGATTCAAACTCAGATAAATGCTAAATATACAACTTTCATGAGCCCAGAGAACTGATTTTCCTTATAAAGCCATTAATTCCATATGCAAAAGACATAAAAACTGAACCAAATCCTAAGATCTAATTGGTGATCTAAGAAATTGGAAATCTAAGCACTAAATACTTTAAAATCTTGTCTTTCAGACATTGCTATTAAAGTGTTCCCAACAGTAGACACGAATAAATGTGTAACGCAAGTTTTTAAACAGAACACAAAATGGACCCCATAACATACAATATTTTTGGAATAGTGAAAAAATTCCAAATAATGGCAAAATAAAGGCATTCTCAGATACCAGATAAGTTTGGAATTTATCACTAAAAATAACCACATCAAGAACTATTAGGGCAAGCTTCTCAAAGGGAGAAAAATAATGCCAGATGGAAACACAGATCTACATAAAATATGGGTAAGTATAAAATACTTTTCTTATTTCTTGATTTCTTTTGTAATAATTGCATAAAACAAACTTAATAACAACGTATTGTATAGTTTACAACATATGTACAAGTGGAAACTACAACAAAATTAGCAAAAAGGATGGAAGGATGGAAATATGGGGATGCAAATACATTGGATTAAAGTGCTTCCAATGTATGCGTAATTATATGAAATCATTTGAAGTAGACTGTAATAATTTAAAGATTTTATTGTGAAACTTAGAACATGCACTTGGAAAAAAACTTAATGGGTAACTAATAAGCCAATATAGTGGCAAATGTGGAATCATGAAAAAGCTCAGTTCATCTAAAGAAAGCAAGAGAATCAGAAAATTGTAAACAAAGACTTATGAAAAATAAAAAGCAAATAGCCAAGTGTTATGTTGAAATCCAAATGTATCGATAATTGTATATGGAAAGGCAAAGAAACTAGAATTGCTGTAAAAATTGTGAGAAAGGAAAAAAGTTGGAGGAATCACACAAACCAATTTTAAAATTTACCATACTATGTAAGATTACTATAATAACCAAGACAGTGTGGCATTGGTAAAGGTATAGCAGACTTACAGGTCTATGAAACAGAATGGGGTTCCAGAAATAGACCCACACAATTATTAACTGATGTTTAACAAAATTATAAAGACAATTGATGGAGAAAGTATAGTCATTTCAACAAATGGAGGTGGAGCAAGAGAACATCCATGTGCAAAAAAATAAAAAGACTTTGTCCCATAACTAAACCTTATTCTAAAGTTAAGAAAAATGGTTCATAGTCTTCAATAGAATATTAGTTTTAAGCATAAAGGAAAAACCTTACAAGCATAGTTTAAGCAAAGAGTTCTTACACAGGATACCAAAGGCATTATCAAAAAAGAAAAAAATAATAAATTGAATTTTATCAGAATTAAAACTTTTGCTCTGTGAAAGCCACTGGTAAGAGATTAAAAGATAAGCCTCAGACTGGGAGAAAATATCCACAAGACATATATATATATGAAAAAAATATTTATATCCAAATAATATGTAGAACTGTGAAAGCTGAACTATAAGAAAACCAACCAATTTTAGAAAGGGCAAATGATTTGAATAGATGTTACAAAGAAGATCTATGGATAACAAATAAGTAGAAGGATAATAAATAAGCACATGAAAAGATGCTCAACATCATTAGTCATTAGTGAAATACAAATTAAAACCACAATGTTATACAATCATACCGTTAGAACAGCTATAGGGAAAAAAAAATCTGACAATAGCAACTGATGATGGAGATGTGGAGCAACTAAATCTTTCATCCATTGCTGCTCTGAATATTATATGTTACAGCCATCTGGAACACGGTTTGGCAGTTCTTATAAAGCTAAACATGCACTTACCATGTAACTCAGCAGCTGTACTTCTAGATATTTACCTTAGAGTAATGAAAATTCAGGTTCAACAGAGATGCCTTTACACAAATGTTCATAACAGTTTTATTCATAATTACCCAAAACTGGAAACAAATCAAATGTCTTTTAACTAAACAGCCTGTGGTACATCCAAACAATGGAACACTATTCTCCAATTAAAATTGATGAACTATTGACACATGAAAAAACATGGATGTATCTCAAATGCATTTTACTAAGTCAAAGAAACTAGATCAAAAGTCTATATACTGAATGATTCTATTTATGTACCATGGAAAAAACATATTTCTAGAAAAACTTACCATAGGAGTGAAGAATAGATCAGTGGTTTACAGATGTTGGAGATGGGTTAAAGTTTAACCACAAAAGAACAGCACAAAAGAATTGCTTTGAATGATGCAATTGTTATGTATCACAATTATGGTGCTGGATATACAGCTCTGTGCATTGTCAAACCCACAGAACTCTGCACCAGCAAAAGTTAAGTTTACTATATGTAAATTAAACTAACTAAATAAATACATTATGTATACAAATCTAGACTGATTAATGGAAAACAGAAGTGAAAGAGAAGAGCTTAAAATCTTTGTTTTTACTATTGAGGCATTATGACTATACTGTCAGTAAACTTTTCAATAGCAACAATGGATGTCAGAGGCATACAATGAGATCTTCAAAGTACTGAATGATTATAATTCTCATGTAATTTCTATATCCATTTAAACCATCTTTCAAAAGTGTAGGGTTAAAAAGTATCAAGAAAGTCCTTCACTCTCCTGTGAATAAAACTCTTAAATTATGACAGGAAGATATGAAGATATCTTCCAAAAATCAACAGCAAACATGATTCTTTATGTGGAAATTCATAAACATTCCCAAAACCCAGGAACAGAAACAAATCAAATCAAAACAAAACAAAACCTCTCATTTAACTCAGTCATCATTTTCTTGGAGCTTCTAAAAATGCAACAAGAAAAGAAAGTGGGCAATACGAATTTGTAAATAATAGACAAAATTGCCTTTAACAGTGGAAATATTATTGTGTACATAGCAAGCAGTGTTTATGGGCAGATAGTGACCATTTTGGAAAAGTTCACCAGCACCATACACCAACCAACATACACAATCAGTGGTATTCCTATATACCAATATTAACCAATTAAGATATGTAATAAAAATGTCCCAATAACAATAGAAATACTCTCCGCTTGTCAGGAATATATTAAACCAGAGATGAGTAAGTCATTTATGGGAAAAATACAAAGTATTATTAAAATATTTAAAGCTGGAACTTAATAAATGGAGAAATATTACATGTATGTGAAAGGAAAGATATACTATCACACAGATGTTAAATAGTTCCCAAATTAATCTATAAATTCAATGCAGTTCCAATATTGCTAGCAGATTTTTCGTGAAGGTTGAAAAGTTGATCTTAAAATTAATATGAAACAATCAAGGGACAAGAACAATAATAGATATTAAGAAAAAATGATATTTTCTCTAATAGGTGTCAAACATATTTAAGCTATTATAATAAAAGTGATGTTAATATTGTAAAAAATATATGTATATATCCCAATGTACAAGTGAGAGACCCACAACTGACACAACTAAGGATATCATAAAGTTAAAAGAAGAACCTCTTATTGGAAGAAGTTACCTATAAACCACAAAACTTATAAAGTATCCCTACTGAAAATATTTAAAGAGGTTTCTCAAATCAAGGGGAAAAAGTATACCCAATTGAAAGTATAGGGAAAATATACAAATAAGTGATTAACAAAAATCCAATAAAAATATTTAACCTCATTAATAATCAATGAAATGCAAATTTAAACAAAAAACTATTTCACATTCATGTGATTTTCAAATATTATTTAACTCTCAAAAAACAACTTCTTGCCTTGTCATCTCACTCTTATGATCCCTTTATATTAGCTTTGTAACTTTTTGGTCTCAAAGTGACATTTATTGTAATGTAAATATCTAGCTAATATGTTTTATTATTTAGAACCATAGTTAAGGCCTACTATTTTAAACTTTTTTTTTTGGTAATGGGTTAATTTGAGCACATATAAAATGTAAAACTTAATGTAATGAACACTTGTTTCTTATGTTGCTGTCAACAACAAATAAAACTAAGTTATAGTCAGAATTCCATGTGTCTTCCAGGCTGTATTAGTTAGGGTTCTCTGGGGAAACAGAATCAAAAAGAGATTTTATAAAAGTGTCTCATGCAACTGTGGTATGCATGAGTCCAAGAACGTGTTTGATGAACTCCTCGGGAACGAACTGGCAACTTCGACGAACTCCTCAGGAAATGCTTCAGTGGTTAGCTGCAGAAGAAGTGAAGGTCTTCTATCTATCTTGCTTAAAAGTCTTCAACTGATTGGATTAAATCTAGCTGATTGCATTCTCTCATTGTGGAAGACACACCCTTTTTTAAAGTAATCAGTCACAGCTGCAGCCAATTGACTGATGATTTAATAAACCAGTCTTCTGGCTTATTAACAAGTCATAAATGTCCTTACAGTAATGGTTAGGCCAGTGCTTGCTTGACCAGACACCTGGGTGCCATCACCTGGCCAAGTTAACACATGGACCCTAACCATCACACAGGTCTACAAGAAATTGGTTGTGAAGGGAATACATTGCACAAATCTAAATGGAACCATTTATGTAGAGAGAGTTATATAGGGTAAGCAGTTGTTGATTTCACAACCAATAACCTTTAGGGTGGTTTGTAACACAGCAATATATAACTAAAGATATGTGCATATACTGTTTATTTGCTTGTTTTTAAGCTTTATAAAATTAGCTTTATTATAATTCTTTACAGTAAGCTTTTTTTTCACTCAACAAAATGGTCATGAGATTTATCCACTTAATTCTAGGTCATTCATTTTATTCAAGGTTTATAGTATAGTACTAAATGACTATCTCATAGATCATTGCTTATTTTCCTTTGACAGACACAAGTTGTTTCTATTTTTTTCAATACTGCTCTGTCTCTGTACACAAATAAGGGATACTATTTGCATTTATGTGTGCATGTGTGTGTGTGTAAAATTGTCAAAATGTTATGTTGTAAAGTATTACTAGATATCATAATATTGCTATCCAAAATATTTGTTCTAATTATCTAATGATTTTAAGCTTTCTGAAGCTCAACCTGAATGTGAAATTGCCCTGTTTAACTCATTTGAGGAAGAACAGTCTCTTCAACAAATGATGCAAGGAAAACTGAATCTCCACATGCAAAATGTTCAGTTTGGATGTATTGTGTCCCCCAAAATGCCATTATCTTTGATGCAAGCTTGTGGGGGCAGACTTATTAGTGTTGATTAGGTTGGAACCTATTGGTTCAATGTTTCCATGGAGATGTGACTTAATCAACTGTGGGTGAGAACTTTCATTGGATTATTTCTAGGGAGGTGTTGCCCCACCCATTCAGGGTTGGTCTTTATTGGATCACTCAAGTACTTTAGAAAGAGCCACACAGGTCCAGATGCAGAGCAGCTGTGAGTGATACTTTGGAGAGCAACTGAAAGTGACATTTTGAAGAGAAGCTGCAGCTAAGAGAGGAAAAAACACCCCAAGAACAATATTTTGGAAGATGCCATTTTGAAATGCAACCTGGGAGCAAGCAGACATCAGCCATGTGCCTTCAGAGCTAACAGAGGTTTTCTGGACACCAATGGCCATTCTTCAGTGAAGGTACCATATTGTTAATGCCTTGTCTTGGACACTTTATAGCCTTAAGACTGTAACTGTGTAACCAAATAAACCCGCTTTATAAAAGCCAATCCATTTCTGGTGTTTTGCAAAACAGCAGCATTGGCACACCGGAACACAAAAGAATGTAGATGGGATCCGACCTCCCACCATATACAAAAATCAACTGAAACCAGATCAAATATCTAAATACAAGAATCAGAACTATAAAATTCCCAGAAGAAAGCATAGGGAAGCACCTTCAGGACCTTGCATTAGACAACAGTTTCTTAAACTTTACACCCAAAATACAAGTAACAAAAGAAAAAATTGATAAATGAGACCTAATTAAAAATTAAAAACTTTGGTGCATCAAAAGACTTCATCATGAAAGTAAAATGGCAACCCACAAAAAGGAAGGGTTATATATTTTTGTGGATTATATATTTAACATCCAGAATATATGAAAAAATCCTTCAACTCAATAACAAGAAGACAAAAACTCAATTAAAAAATGGGCAAGAGACTTCAATAGACATTCCTCCAAAGAATATATGCAATGGCCAGAAAGCATATGAAAAGAGGTTCAACATCATTAGCCATTGCAAATCAAAACCACAGTGAGATCCATTTCATACCCAGTAGAATAGATACTATTTTAAAAAATGGAAAATTACAAGTGTTGGAGAGAATATGGAGAAATAGGAACATTCATTGTTGGTGGGAATGTAAGATGGTGCATCAACTGTGGAAGACAGTTTGGTGGTCCTCAGAAAGTTAAGTACAGAATTACCATATAACCCAATTATACCATTTCTAAGTATATACCCAAAAGGACTGAAAGCAGAGACTGGAACAGATATTTGCCCACCAATGTTCATAGCGGCATTATTCACAATTACCAAAAGATGGAAGCAACCCAAGTGTCCACCAACTGATGAATAGATAAATAAAATTTTGTATATGCACAAATGGAAAATTATTCAGCCATAAAAGCAATGAAGTTCTGATACACATGACAACATGGATGAACCTTAAAGACATCATGTTGAATGAAATAAGCCAGACACAAAAGTATTCATATTGTATGATCTCACAGATATGAACTAATTATAATAAGCAAACTTCTAGAGTCAGAATCTAGAATATAGGTTACCAGGGGATGGGGTAGGTGTAAAGAATAGGGAGTTAATGCTTAAATGGTACAGAGTTTCTATTTTGGGTGATGGAAAAGTTTTGGTAATGGACGGTGGGGATGGTGACACAGCATGTTGAATGCAATTAACAACACTGAAAGTGGTTCTAAGGGGAAATTTTAGGTTGCATGTATGTTACTAGATACATTTAAAAAAATCTGTGGGGCTGTACAACATAAACAATGAACCCTAAGGTAAACCACCAATTATAATTAATAGTGTATAAAAAATGTGCTTTCATCAGTTGTAACCAATATACTACACTGATGCAAGGAATTAAGAATAGGGTGGTATTTTGTGCATGTTTTTTCTGTAAACCCACAACTTCTCTAATAAAGAAAAGAATAAGTGAGTCAATAATCCTGCAACTTATATATATATATATATATATATATATATATATATATATAATATCAAGCTCATTACAATAGGTAACCTTCAAAGTTAAGTTTTTCAGGCCATGGAAGAAAAGGATATACAAAAAAGAAAAGAATAAAAAAAGATATGATAGCAAAATTAAATGTATTTATAATTATTGAAACTAACCAACCTTCAGTTATTTCTTTCATTGTTCAGTCCCCACCTTTCATGTATATATGATAGGTATATTTCTTTCCAGCATCTAAAACCTATATATATCACACTTCTTTTCCCCTGTGAAAAATGATAGCTTTTACTAAATCCATTTGTTCCAGTTTGCAAATGCTGCCATTATGTAAAACACCAGAAATGGGTTGACTTTTATAAAGGGGGTGTATTTGGTTACAAATTACAGTCTTAAGGCCATCAAGTGTCCAAGGTAAGGCATCAACAACAGGGAACCTTTACAGGAGGATGGTCATTGGCATCTGGAAAACCTCTGTTAGCTGGGAAGGCACGTGGCTGGTGTCTGCTTGCTCCCAGGTTGCGTTTCAAAATGGCGTTCTCCAAAATGTCAGCGTCGGCTTTCAATGACCATCTTCAAAATGTCACTCTGAGCTGTAGTGAACTTCAAGGTCCACAATGCCAAGCATCTCTGAGCTAAGCCAGCTAGCTTCTGGATCTGTGCCAGCATTTTTAAAGGACTACAGTGACTAAATCAAGACCCCCCACCCCCCACCCACTGGATGGCAGGGCCACACCTCCATGGAAATAACTCAATCAGTTATCACCTACAGTTGGGTGGGTTGCTTCTCCATGGAAACAACTTAATCCAAATATTCCAACCTAATCAACACTAATATGTCTGCCCACGCAAGATTACATTAAAGAACACAGCGTTTGGGGGGCACAATACATCCAAACTGGCACAGGTGTTGTAGTTTTACTTATTTTCATATAATAAAATGTCACACATTGGAAATTTGCACTTTATCTGTTTCATTGGCCTCAACACTCTGTTAAACCTCTTCTGTTCAAACTGTAGGTGCCAATATAACATGCTTCACAAAGAAGGAGAAAAAGGGTAGGTGGGGATAAGGTCAAGAGCTCCCTTTTGGACTAAGTAAATTAGAGCACCTAATAGAAATCCAAGTGAAGATGTCAAGTAGATAGTCGAGACATCTAAATTTGGGAGTCCTCAGTGAAGAGATGGCATTTAACAGTGAGACTAGATATAATTACTGAAGTGTATAAAATCCAAAGATTGAACTGTTATCACTATGTTCAAAACCCAGAGTGAGGAAGCAAGCAGCAGCATACAAAGAGTTTCTGCCTTCATAATGGTTTCTATGGAAACGTTCTAGTCCAGAGGCTTTCAAATATTTTAAACAGGGAGCCAGAACAGAAATATATTTACATCAGAATCTATTTATTTGCGCTCTCTCTCTCACACACACACACATACACAACCGAAAGAAAATATTACATACCCTTTCTACATGAAATTTTCTCTGATTTATTTCATTTTGTTCTAATTCTATTTATTTTATTTTAAAAGCATTAGAAATTATTTGTTGACCCCTTCATGACTCTCCATCTGCTACTGGAAACATACTGTTTAGTCTTTGAGAGAATTTCAGCAGGTGTTTAAGAGCATAAGCTATGAAGGCAGACTGCCAATATTTGAATTTAGGTTTCTCCAGTAAGAAGCTGTGTGTCCTTCAACAAGTTATTTAAATTTGTTGTGCCTCAGTTTCCTTATCTGTAAAGTAGGGATGATAATAGTACTTATCTCAAGGATAATTTATGAGGATTAAGTTAAAATAAAATCATTTAGAACATTTTTGGACACAAAATAAGTACATGGTGGTTTTTGTTATACTCATTATTATTAATGAACATTTTCCTTTGCTTTTGGAAAAGTGTTCAGAAACTGCTGATAGGAGAAATACAATTATCATACATGAGAAGTGTGGTCGATATATGGCAATACAAATTAAGGTGCTGATATTGTATCCTTACTTAAATTTCTTTGTAAAACATTGGGTTGAGCGTAACAACATAGCAAAACAATTCATGTCTAAGGGTCATTTTGGCCAGTAGACAGCACTGATCACCCTTGATATAGACCATAATCATTAACTTAGGACAGCAAATAATCCAGCCTAACAAATGCAGCTTTGATACTTTAGATTTCAGTTTTAATTTCATTAATTAAACACTTATGGCACATCCACATTAAAATTAATTTTATAATTTGTGATCTCTTTATTAAGACTTAGGACAAATAGGCAATGGTATACACCATATATACCAGTATGTGTATATATGTATATATAAATTTAAATATACCTTAGCAGTCTTTGTGGATGCACCAATTCACAATGGGTATGCAATAGCATTTCTTTGAAATATTGATGAGAATTGATTACTTTCCCTAATTAAAAAAAAATCAGTGGTGCATGGTAGAAATCCTTATATCTAATTAAGGAATTTTTTTGTTGTTGTTACAAAGGATTTTATCTTGTCACACTGTCTTGTACTCAAGAGAGAGTTTCTGCATTAAATGTTTCCCAGAAAGATGTCAATGAATAGGCAATTCTTTTGAAATTCTTTTTCCTAAAATTTGAAACACACACCTACACACACTTTCTGCACTAATTTAGTAAAAAAATAATTATACTTACACTCTAATAATTGTTACTGGATGTCTATTTGCTGAAGATATCTCATGTAATCTGTTTATTATTACAAAACTATAATAAAAATTATATCTAATTAGTTTTATAACATCCTATACTGTTATGTCTCAGGTTCTACATTCCCCATTTGGAGTAAAGGAGAGGTTAGTAAATATTATTGGAAAAGAAATATAATGAGGGGTATGATGGACTTTGATGTGTCAATTTGACTAGGCCACAGTCCCTAGCCACTCAATCAAATACTAGGTGTTGTTGTGAAGATATTTTGTAGGTGTGACTAAAATCTGTAATTAATTATATTTAAGTAAGATAAATTATTCTAGATAGTCTGGGTGGGTCTGATGCAATTAGTTGGCTTCCCCAATGAAGAAGAAATTCCTCCTGCGGTCAGCAGCTTTAGCCTTCCCCCAAGAGTAGCAGACTCCCCCGCTGACATCTGCCCTGTGGGTTTTACACTTGCCCACCCAGTCCCCACAAATGCATAAGCTAATTCCTTGCAGTAAATCTCTCAGTATATATCTACTGCTTCTGCTTCTCTAATGAGACTTGACTGATAAAAGTTACTTGTTACTTGCCTTGCCAGATATTAGAGCATATTTTAAAGTTTCAAAAAGTTAAATATAGAATCACCATATTACCTGGCAATTCCACTCCTTGGTGTCCACCCCCCAAAAAATGAAAATTATATTGCAAACTGCTACTGTACACCAATGTTCATAGCAGCATTATTCACAATAGCCAAACAGTGGAAACATGCCATTGTGTCCATCGACAAATGAATGGATAAACAAAATGTGGTATATGCACACAATGGAGTATTATTCACCCATAAGAAGGAACGAAGTTCTGACACATGCTGAGTGAAATAAGCCACAAACAAAAGGACAAATGCTTGATGTCATTTATATGAAGTATCTAGAAATAGCAAATTTGTAGTGACAGAGGTAGATTAGAGGTTACCAGGGGATGGAGTGAGGGTGGGAAGGGGGAGTTTTTGCTTGATGGGTACACAGTATTTGAAAGCAAAAATTAATTAAATAAATGAAAAAGTGGATACTAAATCAATGAAATGTGTAAGGAAATATAACAAAACACTATTTTTATCATCAGAAATGCTAATAAAGGGCATAAAACATTGTGATGGCATAAAAGGAAAAGGAAACAAAATGAGTGCAATAGGAAAAAAGTTCTTAATTTTATTTTTTTTATTGTTTTGGAAAAAAAAATAGTAATGGAAAATTTCCTTCACAGAAGTTGTTAGAGAAAACCCACTGGGGAAAAATAGATGAATTTCAGCTAATTTTTGTCGAAGCCAATTTGTCAACTGTCAAAACCCACCATCTTCCAAGTGGTCCCTGAAAAGATGCTTCTATCAAGGACAGTGGGGTAGATTGAAATGCTTTGTAGTTTGACAAAGCTGTGTGGCCTGACCTTCTTTACATCTGCACTTTTACTGTGTATTTATATTCCTCCCAAAATTCTTTATCTTGATGGGAAATTTTGAGATATACTTGGCTATCTCAAAGTACGCACCTTATATTGAGCTCAGATCTCTGAATCCTTCCTTTCTGAATCTCATACCTTCCTCTTCCTTTGGTTCATTAAATCCAACTATTTTTGACTTTCCTTGACATTTATTTTTTATCAATAATAGTTGCCTATAGGAGAAAAAATACCTGACTGAGAGGAATTACCAATAAAATTAGTCTTACAAAGTAACAAATTAGTTGCCTAATTGCTAAGTGTGTACCAAATACTAGTAGTTTAATAGTACTAAAGGAAATAAAGTCCACCTTTATATTAAGATCATTCCAAATAGTTATGTGATTTTTTTTAGTTGATCACTACATAATTCAGACAGTTAATGATGAAACTCATAGAAGAATGACTCAGTCTGTAGCATGTTAATGTAAGTTTAATTTCTAAATAATGTTTCCATTAAATATTTAAAATTTATATATCCAAAAGAATGTAAGTACACACTTAAACTCAAAGCTTCATAAAATATTTTCCCATCTGTTATTAGTATTAAATCTAATCATTGACTATTAAATAGTTAATATTTAAAATATAATTCCTTGTTAGAAAATTGCCTCTTTATATCAGCATGTATTCTTCAAAAAGAAGCCTAACTTCTGTGTGACAATCGCATCTTTATATTCATTGCCTTAAAATCTTGCTTGTTTAGGAATCTCTTTTTCTGTGAATTGTTTTAAACAATATTAAAATAGATTTGACTGGATTAATAAATTAGACTGAGCTGCCTAGTAATTTTTAAAAATTTTCCTTTGACAGCTAAACTTGGTCACTAAAACTGGTTGCCTTGGTTACCAATGATCTACAATCTGTAGCTAAATAAGAAAATAAATAAAATAAATCAACATCAGAAAGACCAACCAGGTAATCAGGTGGTTGAAGGCTTGATCCACATCATATCACCCCACACCCAGACCTCTGGGAGAGGAGGGGCATGCAGATTGAGCTCACCATGTGGGCACTGAGTCCATCAATCATGCCTATGTATTGAGATCTCATATAGATTCGGGACATTCGAAGCCACAAAGAGCTTCTACAATTGAGAAAATACATTTCTGTGCTGGAAGGATAATGTGTTCTGACTCCACATGGAGAGGACACAGAAGCTCAGATGCTTGTTTGAGACACTTTCAGACTTCTTTCTGTGGTCTCTTAGCTTCTTCTTATGTGTATCCTAATAAAGCTATAATTATGTAAATAATATATGGTGACATCATGAATGACAGTGCTCCATGGACTCCATCTCTATATGGTCATGAGCAACTTAAAAGCCAATATTTTGAAGTCGTGTGACCTGTGTAGGTCCATCATCTCTTAGGATATCATATTTACAAACCTACATACTATTGGAAAGAACCTAGAATTAATCATCCAGGAGCAGTTACCTAAGCTACAGACTGGAATCTGCAACAGTGGCATCTGGACAAATGCAAATATCTATTATCACTCTACACGAAAGTCTTAGGATCTGGAGGGCATTTCTCAAAACCAACCCTTAACCAAAGTAGCTGACATATACCAAAGCAGGGAATGAAGAACAATCTCATTGGCCTCTCATAAGGGGAAATGATATCCAACCAATTATAAAATGCACACTTAAAGTATAGTAAGTCCCCTAGATGAAAAAGAAAATGAGGAAAGAAAAGTTCCCTGACAGAACCTCTCTCAGGTCCTTGATCTTTCCCCAGTATCCTCAGACAGATACTTTAGCAAACAAACTAGATCATCTTACAAGCTAAGTGGAAAAAACCAACGGTGAGCACATAAGCGAAAATGAGTCAGAGATATTTCACCAATATCTTCTCAGGCTAGTAGAAGTGATCCAATGAGATGAGTTAGCCACCACTGCTGGTTCTAGAGTATGCAGAGTCTTGCATTCAAGTTCTTTCCTGCCAACTTACACTAAAAATAGAAGAAACTTAGAAATTAAGTGAAATCCATGGAAGTTTTGGGAAAAAAAAAAACAAGAACAATAGTTTTCTCAGAGTTGAAAAGCTCTCCAAGGTTTAAATCAAAAGAAGCTAGAAGCAATTTCAGGATAGTAAGATGTTAGCATAAAAGGCAAGAAGCAAGCAGGAGGATGTGTGGGCAAGATGAAGGTGACTTACACACCATGAATTCCAGGATAGTAAGATGTTAGCAAAAAAGGAAAGAAGCAAGCAAGAGAATGCATGGGCAAGATGAAGGTGGCTTATACATCATGACTACCATTATCTTGAGCCACTGGTGCCCCTTCCTCTGCCAGTGACTGCCAGGCTGAAGTCACTATGCTTCATCTCACTAGGCTGAGATGATAAGAATCTCTTCCCTTATTTCCACTACTAACTAAAGTCACCCTCCTTTACTGCAGACTTCAAGACATATAAACTCAAAGGACTATCACTGCTAACACAGAGCCACTTTTTGGAAGTTAAACTCTTGTATGAACACAGAGACCACACTTCCAACACCAGTCCTGGTAACAGAACCTTGGGAGAAAAGAACTTCAGTTGCTTGAGGATGGCTAAGCCCTTCTTTCTTCAAAAAGCAAATTTTCTGAAATTAGAAGGAGGGAACAGAATAGTGTGCATATGATGAAAAAATTAAATCAGTCCTTAATCTTATATTACTTCCTAGCAGCATTTGACCTTATAGATGATGCTTTTTTCCTTTTTTAATTACAAAATGATTACATCAAAACTGAAAAGCATTAAAATAATGTAGAAGTTTCTGAACCATCAAAGGAGAGGCACCACCTCACTCCTCCACTCTTCAGATATAACCATGGCAGGCAGGGAGAAGCATAGACATAATCTGATCACCTTTCAGAAATGTGTTCATGACACCTCAGTAGATTTGTTTAAAATATTTAAAATAATTTAATGAATACATAGTCATTTAAAAACAAGAAACAGATAGGAAATTATCTTGATCACCACAAAAATTGTGAGATAATCCCTAAAAGATGACTCAATGCCAAATTTAATTTGAGGTTGAAGCAAGTGTGTGCTTATTCCATAGAGTGAAGTTCCAAAATCCTGTAGGCATTTGACAGGTCCACAAAGAAGAGTAAATTATGCCACAAAGGGTAAGAACAAATGGCGAAGCAATAAATATTTGAAAAAAGTAATGGCATAAAAGAAAAATTATCACATTGAAGAATTTACACAAAAATTATTAAAATGGAAACTGAGCTTAAGAAACATATTTATTATTCTCACAAATGTACTTGGAGAGGTCTATGAGAGAATCACAGAGCAAATTGAGAAGCAGGGAGAAATGGCTACAAAACTGTCAATTTTTATTTGATAAGGGTTCCTGCAGGAGAAAATGGAAGAAATGGGGACAATATAATGGAGGAAATAATAGAAGACTATTTTGATAAAGTGGAAGCTTTCTTTCTTTCTTTTTTTTTCAGTTTTTATGTTCCATGCTTTTTGGGTTCTAGCTAAAAAAAAAAACTTTGGCTAATCCAATGTCACAATAATTTTCTCCTATGCTTCCTTCTACGGGTTTTACGATTTTAGGTTTTGATTCACTTCACATTAATTGTTGTAATTGGTGTGAGATAAAGATTAAGATTTATTTTTGCCTATGAATGTCAAGTTGTTCCACCACCATTTGTTGGAAAGGCTATCCTTTTGCCACTAAGTAGGCATGGCACTTGTGTTGAAAGTCAATCGACTACATGTGGGTCTGTTTCTGAACTTTGATCCCAGTGCAATAGTGTTACATTCCCAGGAGACAATAGCTTCTTCTCACCATTAACCACAGTAGAAAAGAACACCATCATAGAAACAGGAGATAGCTTCTGTAACCCTGAAGCTAGCTCCTATCTGCCCTGAACACCATCATAGAAACAGGAGATAGCTTCTGTAACCCTGAAGCTAGCTCCTATCTGCCCTGACCATCTGATGTAATAAAGCTCCCTGTGTTTTAAACTGTAATGTGGAGTTGGTCATTTCTTTCAAAGCACTTGTTAGAGTTTGTAAGTCTACACATGTATTATCTGGGAATGTCTCTATAAAAATTGTTTATCTTTCCTGCTAAATTGCATTAGCCACAAAGTCAGGAAATGTGTTTTATTTCCTGGACAGGCCTGGAATATAAAAGATACACACAAATATTTGCTGCATGAAAAAGTAAATGCCTGCAACTTGGGTACATAAACAAATACTTCTCTTTTCTGTTTAATGTTTAAGATACGTTTTTGCCACTTGCAACTAAAACATGCTTAAGGTATGGTCTTCCTCTGTTCTTTCAAGATAATAATTCTCTACCTTATTTTGTAATTATTTTGTATAACTATAATGGTTTATTTTGTTTATTCATTTGTTTCCTTAGATGAAGAGAGCTCTATCTCAAAATGGAATGTTTCACTAGCCAAAGTGTGTATACTCTCCTTATCCTACTCTATACTTTCTGATCTTCAGAGAGATAAGATAACTTCTGTATCTAGTAGGTCTATCTATTGTGATTCTCCTGGAATAAAATAAATTAACTTCTATCTTTAATGCATGGCTCTCAACATGAACCATTGGAAATTATGAAAAACAGTAATTTGCACACTTGTTATACTCAATAACACCTTGTTATCAAGGCTCTTCGCTACTCCCACTTCAGCAAGTATTTTTTCCAGAATACAAAGCCATATGCCATCTTTCTTTCCTTCCCTGAACCCTTTCTTTCCTTTCTTGTTTTCTGGTGCTGGTTCTCTATAAGTTTATGCTGCTGAAGAAACACAGCCTCGGGTGTTACTAGCCCTTGCTCAGGATTTCAGAGAACCTCTTGGGAAGACAGGGATGAGTTACACGCACATCTATTTGGGGAAGGTTACATGCTGGAGATGTGGTCCACGGTAGTAGCTGGACTCTAAGCAACACTCTGCAGTGTAAACAGATTACAAAGAGATTATATAGGAGGAGAACAAAAAAGGTACAGAGTCAAACCATGCAAGACCACAAGACTTATTTATTGTACTCCATAATGTCTATGGGACCCCTTTGGTGCGCATACGCAGGGCCTTTGTACAAAACGATTCCATCCCTCTTGGTCACAGGGCAGAGTTTTAACCAGTGTTATCTGCCCTGCACACCAGGTGCCTTCTGATTAAGTAATCCTCCCTCGTTCCTTGAGGTTGGCCAGGGCCCTTGGAACATTTTCATACTGTTTCCTGGAAACAAAGGGAGGGGGAAGGAAGGGCAGGGGGCATGGTTTGCATATGAGAAAATAATTCACTTTACAAAGTCAGTGTTAAAAGAGGTACACAGAGAGGTCAAAGACATATTAAAAGACTCCTCACTAAGTAGAGAGAAACTAAGAACATCCATGAAGATTCCCAGTGCCAAGGGGTGATGGACAGGTTAAGCTCACGTAGATCGAAGTCAGGAAGTTTGTCTGATTTCTGAGTTTCAGGCAGGAAATTTCTGTCTGAACTCATTTCTGCCCTGAATTCTGAACAGCTGCCCACAATATAAAAAGACTGGGTTATTACATGACAGATGAGCAAGATGGGTCCAGCGGGAACACAGAGACAGTGTTCCCAAAGGAGAGCACATGCAGAATGGAAAATAGCAGGTAAGAAAGCTCCACTGTTTTGTAATTCTATCTGTGGGAGCCATGGGAGAGAGGCTACTCAGTGATCCCTGAGGCATAAATGCAATTTTAAAATATTTTGTGGATACCTCCACTTTCAGTTATTTCTAAGGCTTTATAGAACTTAATCCTTCAGTGGATTATTTTCTATTTCATTCTTATTTTTTAACTTTCAAATGTTAGTCTGAGGGTTTAGAAGGAAAGGTGATTTATAAATCTTGTAAATATTCATAATATCCAGTCTTGGAAACCATAAGACATTGCTTTAAGATAACTAAATATTTCCTATCAATTAAATGCTTGAAAGAACAATCTTTATGGAAATGAAGCTCTGAATTAAATAGTTAAACAACACAGTAGTAGTTGGAACCCCTGTGGTCAAAGTAATAAGTTGCTAGTAGCTACATTAAATAAATTTATTATACACCATTATTTTCATAATTTATCATTGTTTTATGATTTTGTCTTTTGAATGCCCATAATAAGCTCTTAAATGTTTTATTGATTCCTGAGTTTTAGAACACAATCATTTTAATTCTAACATATACATTTCAAAAGCAACCAAGAAGCAATGGTTTATCTCAATTACTATTATTGTTTTTACTGCATTTTAAATGCTTTTTAAGATTTATTCACCAATTCTCCATGTTCTCATAGGTAGACAAAATCTGATAAAAGAATGTCTTTCTCACTAGGAAACATAACTTTGGTTCATTGACAAAAAAATATTTTAATATCAATTTTTAAGAATTTAAGTGCACAGAGTCTGCCTCTTTCTCAACTTTGGCCCTGAGTCTTCCATTTTCTTTAATGGAAAACAGATGTAAAGTAGAGTCTATGTTTCTTACTTCTACTCTTATTCACAGGCAGGTAACCAACATTCCTTGAATGATACCCTGTATTGAATGATAATCTATATATGTGTACATATACATATGTGTGTGTATAGATACATATATATACATACATATACATATATATACATACGTGTGTGTGTGTGTGTGTGTGTGTGTGTGTGTGTGTATCCCTTACCATGGGCTAATGTGCAAATGAATGATAAAATGCATGGCCATAGAGGTCAACAGAGTGGCAATCAGTATCATTTACTCCTTGATCCACAAACAGCAGACTTTTCCTCTTTTCCACTGCGGAAGAGCACACAAGTAATGTTCAAAAATATTTTACTATTAATAGGATCCAGTGGTATCTTTTCAGTGTTCCTTCTTTCTGGGTTTTCCATGCATTTGATAAGTATTAACAGCATGGTTCAGCATTTAAAATAAATAACATGGATTAAAAGTTTCATTCCACTCCCTTTAAAAGGGTCTCTGTAGTAGTAGGACTGATTCTCTGGAATTAAACAGAATTGATCCCATCTCCATGTTCTCTGCTTCCTGTGGCCCTTGGCCCTTTACCCTCCTGCTTGTTATGAAGTGGCTCCTTCTCATGACTTTCATTCTGATATGTGAATTCCCAGGTCATTCCCATCAGGGCAGCTTTCTTCAGGGTCTACTGATTTTTCACTTCCTCAAATGCTGCTGACATAAAATGCCTCCATTGTCCTTAGACTGACCCCCTAGATCTAGATTTCTACTATAACTTTAAACATTCTAAATATATATTTCCAATTATCTTCAATTTGTTTCAGCCTTGGGGGAATTTCAGCGTCAAGTCAAAAGTTAAGGGAACTTCTTCCATATGTACAAAAGATGATTCTACCACTTGCATTCCATTTGTGTGGCTCTGAGCAAGTTAATTATACTCTTTCCCTTTGTTTCTTCATCTCCAGTTGGTCAATTTGATGGCACATAAATATCTTCACAATGTGTGGCCATTTAAAAGGTCTATTCACAGCTCTCTCATCAGACTCATTGTCCCCCATCCATCACTCGTGTTCATTCCAAGTCAGTCTCCTGGGGCACAGAGCAGGATAGAGAAGAGTTGCTACAAAGGGGAAAATTTAAGATATTTACATTTGCCTCCTGACCAAGACTTTCAGTTTAATGTTTTTAAGATTATACCTCATTTGAAATAGGAATATATAACACAATTAAGACAGACACCTGATCTGAGGTTCAAAGACTTCACCTGGAAGGAATCTCTCATAAAACATCTTAATGCATTATATGTTCCATTCAGTTAAACATACATTTATTACCAGCTTAGCTGTCATAAGGACTAAGCAAATACTATAAGTCAGATATGGAGAGATAATCTGTTCTCAAAGGATTTGCAAACTAGTCATGGGTGCTGGGAAAATGCTTAACACAGTTTTCCTGAAAGAAATGACTGCTAAAGAATCAAAGAAACTTAAGAAATAAAATGCTTTGCTATAAGTCAAATGGAAAACTCTGATGCATTGATTTATTCATTTATATAAAAGCAATATTTGTTATATAACTACTATATTTAAAGAAGATAGAGCATCTGTAACTGAGAGAGAGAGAGAGAGATGCAAATTGAAGGACAATTTTTTTTTAAATGCTTTATTGGTAGACTAGTTTTGAGAAATCCTGCAGTGAATGCTGGGTTTCCCTGCACTTTAACTATATGCTCTTTTTTGGGGGACACAAAGAGAAACTATGAGCCAGAAAGAATAGCATAACAGAAGCTAGGACATTCCTCCCTAGAATAGCATATTCACGTTTGACTGCAAATGAGCTGAACAGCAACTCACCATCAGCTTATGATCTGAAAAAAGAGGAATCCAACATCAATAATTAGACCGTAAGAGGTACCAATAGCAATTTATTTTGGAAAACAGAAGAATTATTTTAGCAATAGTTTATGTCCCCAGTCAAAATTAAGGGAAAATAAAATGAGAAATAAGTTATTGAAGTTGGAATAATATTGCAAATGGACTGAAAGTCAGACAGAGATCAAAATGGAGATTATTGAGAAAAGACAAGCACACATAGCTAATTAAAAAAAAGAAAAAAAAATCATTGGGATTTAAACTCTATCAGGAGTAGTAGAAGACAGACTGAATCAGTGATGTGGATGAAATTTATAAGAAATCTCCTGAGAATCCAGATTAAAATGTGACCAGTGATAAAACAACAGATACAATGAAAGATAGAGTATTTAAAAATTCAAAATAAATTCATTCAAGTTACTTCAAGAAAAGAGCAGAAGTAATGGATTAGAGACAAAATCAAAGAAATAATGGAGGAATATTTTCCTAAGATGAAGAAAAACTAGGATCTACATGATGAAGGAATTTACTATACACCCAGAGAACAAAAATATCCAAAACTTCCATTCCAGACTGTGGGTGACAGTGACTGCTTCAAAACATACGGCTAAAAAAATTACCAGTGGCCTACAACAAGCATTTGTTTTCTTATAGGTCTACAGCTCCTCTGGTTCAGCTGGGTGATCTCAGCTGTGTTCACCCACTTGCTGGATCTGCAGGAAGTTGGCTGACCTTGGATGTCTTTTGATGGGTAGCTACAGGCCTGGCTATCTCAGATCTGCTCCACATCTTATTCTCAGCCCCAGGCTGAAGGGCAGCAGCTTTTCGGGATTGCCCTCCTCATCGCCAGTGTAAATGCACAAAGGGATAAGCACACATCAAATCCCAGCTTGAGTCAGGCCCATTAACATTCTGCTCTCCAGAGCAAATATTGTGACCCAGTCACATCAAGGAACTCTTGTAAGCAAATCAGGTCTATCTAGTGAAGCCAGCAAAAATTGCCATTTCTTACAGGAGCTCTAAGTTTAAAAAAAAAAGTCTTAAAAGTTACTAGAAGAGAATGCCTATGTTCTTTGCAGTAGATGCATTCATTCAAATGATTTAACAATTCTATCTAATTAATATTATGTGATTTTTCATAATCATATTTCTAAATTAAATGTAGTCCATTAATTATTTGTAAAGGATATAGTTTGAAAGGATTGTATTCTCACTGAACAAAAGAAAAATTTTTGGTTCTATTGTCTTTTTTTCTAATAACAAGTTTTCTCTCTTTTCTAGGGATTCATTTATTGGTAAATATAAAAGGATGCATTTTTATTTTGGTGAGATTTAGAGTTAAATCACCTCTATGACTCACCACTCATCTCTAGAAGAAAATTGGCAATTTTGGTTAAATTTCTCCAAAGTAATAAGCTCAAAGTTTTCTTTCTTTTTTTTTTTCTGGCTCACAGAAAATCTATAGATGGCTTAACTGCTAATGAAATAACATTTATGTAACAATTCCTGGATCCCTTATGAGTGTCTCCAGTAAATCAACTTCAATGGCATTACAAAATGAAAAGTGCTACTAGAAGAATGCTCATTAAGAAATCTGAATATAAAGATATATGTGTGAGTGACTATATATGTGTATGTGCTTGTGTGTAGATATGTATAAAATGTATTACTTACAAATAATTATTGGGGATGTATAGATAACTGTACCTTTTTAAAAAAAAAATGATAACTGATAGTAAATACTGATCAGGAGAGAAAATGAAAGAAAATAGACACTTTCATGCACTGCTGGTGAAAGTTACAACTGGTGCAGCCATTCTGGATAGATACCTTTTAAACTTAGTGAAATTAAGTATGAGTTGCTTTTTTTTAATTAATATGGCATTATAAAATTTAGAAGACGTATGTGAGGGAATGTTGGGTTTTATTGATCAGAAATAAAATGCATTGTAATAAATGGGCAAAACTATTATGTTCAAAAATAAGATTATTATTCTCAGTAACCCTGGCTATAGGACCCATTCTTCACATGAATAACATTATAATATGAAAAAAAAATGTGTCCAAATGAAAAAAATAATATTTGAGCTCGAGAGAGAGGTTCTCTTATGAACTCAGTTGTGAAGATAGTATTAATTTGTATAAAGAGAATGTAGGCAAAAGAGCTTTGCTAGCAAATAAAAAGAAATCACTGAGCTTGAATGCGCAAGTGTGTCTTGAACATGATACATTCTGGTGAGAAGCCAACTTTTCATTGATGAGTATTGCCTCACCTGTTATACTAGACACCTTGAAATAGAGTCACAAACTCGAAGTCTTACATGGCTCGGGCTGGAAATTGAAATGAGCAAAGACCAGTTGAGTGTTACATAGCAAGAACACGAATGAGCCACCTCTCAGGACAATCATTTGCTGCCACAAAGGAATAAAAACGCAGTGTGCCTGGTTTTAAATTTTTCATGAAAGGGTGGAAGCAAAAATATTCATGTGAATCTCCTGATTTTAAAATTTATTTGGTTTTATCTTGGAACTCAGGAGCACATAGTTTACTTAATAATCAAACTCAGTACTTGATACACAGTTATAATCAATCCTGTCAATGTAATTCCTATTTAAAATGCTCTATGTTTCATTTGATTTCATTTTTAAATCTAATATAGTTACTTTATTTCATTTTATGATACCTTCATCCTTACTTTGGACACCTATTCCTTTAAAACACCCCTATGTACCTCTCTACTGTTTTTGATATATGTTCATGGTGGTGTATAATGAAATGCATGGATATTTTTAAAAATATGGAATTAGGTTTTTATATGTTTTCTAAATTTATGTTAAATTGTTCTGAGGTATGGATAACTTTTAGCTTTTTTAAATTCAACAATATATATTTTTATTTATTTATTATTAGACAGGTGGTAGGTAACAGAACAATCATGCATAAAACACAAGATTCCCATATACCTACCTATTATGAACACCTTGCATTATTGTAGTACATTTGTTACAATTAAAGAAAGTTCATTGTTGTAATTGTACTATTAACTATAGCCCATGGTTTAACAGGTTTCATTATTTGCCTTGTATTGACAATATATTTTTCATCATTTGAAGCATCCCTTATGTTTCAGTTGCATTTATTCCTGCTGGTAGCAATTTAGATAGTGTACTGCTCCCCCTACCATAAATACTGCTCTATAAGTATATTCCTGTATGACTCTATTGGGATGTGTGACATTTCCTCTGAGTTATATGTCAATGAAAAGAATGGTATATGCATGATTAATTTCACCAAATACTGCTAGATGTTCCTCCAGAATGGCTGCAGCAGTTTATACTTCCCTGAAGAGCATTTGCAGTGTCCATTTCTCTGCATTCTAAATGTTCTTCTTGTTTTTAGATTCATGATATTTTTGTCATGTGCTTTTAATCTGCATTGCATTTGCACCTTCCTGGGAATTAACTACTCACAAAATTGAGTCCTTTTTTTCTAAGGTGGGTCTTTCCTTTTAATATTCAGAAAAGGCACTGTAACTATTATCTCCCATTCTTTTGCTCTTTTTAATTTTTCCTGGTGTCTTTTGATGAATGGAAATGAATGGAAACATTTATGTATATTTTCCTTTGGAAAAATTCATTAACCTTTTCTTTATAGTTTGTTCTTCTTTTTCTACATAGTTTGCCAATTTTCTGCCTACCCTGAAAACACAGACCTTACCCCCTAAAATTTGTTTAAAACTTTTCAAGATTTGCTTTACACATTGAGGTCTCTGATTCACATAGAACTGATTTTTCTGGGTGGCTAGAGATAAGGACAATCTTCTCCCATATGGCTAAACATTTGTTTCAGACATTTATTGTCTGATCAATTCTTTCCCACTAAGGTGCAATGCCAGCTCTGCCATACATCATAGTTCAATGTATTTATATTTCTATTTTTAGGCTCCTGATTCTGTTCCATTCATCTATTTTTCTATCCATCCACCAATGTCTCCTACCCTTAGTTACCCTTGATCTATAATAATGCCTTGTAAACCAATTTCTTTAGCATTCTAAAAACTTCCTGCAGTAGTTTTGTTTGTAATCTCAGTGAATTGTAGATTTAGTTGAGAAGAACTAATATCATTAAATGACTTTAAAATAGTATTCAAATCAGGATATGCTGGAAAGTCAAAAGGGCTGTCAAATAACATACTATTTACTAACACTTTTCATATGAAAATTTTAAAAATATTATTGAAAAACAATTTTGATAAGTAAAATCCTCTCTAAAACATAAAAGTAAGATATTCCATTTGCTTCAAAACTTTTAAACACCATTTACATTGACAATCTGAGGACTAAATATAATGTAAACAAATTGGTTACATCTGGGGAGTATATACATATTTTTGTGTTTGTTAGTCATACCTGCCCTCAATATTATATCCCTGTATATTTCTAAAGAATTTACTTTTTTTTATGATGCTCTTAATATTTTTTAGTTACTCACAAAATTGTATAATGTTTCTTCAAACTCACATTTTACAGTCATTAAGTTTGGGACTGTCAACTTCTTCAGTCAGCTCCTATCTATGGAGCAGAATACACTTCATAAGAATATTCTCACTATATATGTTAATGAACTTGTGAATCACAGATGAATTTGTTAGAGAGAGGATATTCTCAGATATAACTGTAGCACATGAAAATGTCTTGACATTACAGCCCAAATAATTCCATAGGTACTGTCTTTTGACCTCCTTTCTGAGAGCCTTCTTAGCAAATATTTTAACAAACAAGAAGCTTCTTGTTTGTTAGATGCTACAAAATTGAATGACTTCTCATGTTCATTCCATTTTGGTATAGGATATAAATTGATTCAATTAATACAGAAACCTTATCAAAAGATTCTTCCCAGAAATTAAAATATTACACATCACAGGTACAGAATTTCAAAATTAACACTTACACACCATTATTTTTAGATAGCCACTACAAATCATGTATTTTATCTTAAAATTTTATTTCATCCTGAAACACCCCCAGGACCAAAATACTCTAAAGATGATAGCACACTTTAGCAAATTAGAACCACAATGAGACTCCACTACGCCCTTTAGAATGACTGAAATGAAAAAGCCTAACAAAACCAAGTGTTTAGACCATTAAAACACCTGTGAAAATGTTAAATAGAACATCTACCTTGCACATCTATTCTTCAGAGTCTCACAAAATGAAGTAAATGTCCCCAAAAACACTGTAACAAAAATCTTTCTTCCTTAAAAACAGTAATTGGGGGGGGGGGGTATATTAGTCAGGGTTCTCTAGGGAAACAGAACCAACAAGAAATGTCTGTAAATACAGGATTTTATAAAAGTGTCTCACACAACTGTAGGGATGCACGAGTCCAAATTCCATAGGCAGACAGCAAACTGGCAACTCCGATGAAGGTGTTCCATGAATAATTCAGGAAACGCTTCACTGGCTAGCCAAAGAAGAAGCTAAGGTCTTCTCTCTTTCTTCCTTAAAAGTCTTCAACTGACTGGAAAAATCTGTCTGATTGAATTCTCTCATTGCAGAATACAAGTCCTTCACTGATGTAATCAGTCACAAGTGCAGTCAATTGACTGATGATTTAATAAACCAGCCTTCTGGTTTACTAACCAGCCACAAATGTCCTTGCAGTAATGGTTAGGGCAGTGCTTACTTGACCAGACAGCTGGACACCATCACCTGGCCAAGCTGACACATGAACCTAACCATCAAGGGGAAGTATTTTCATTTTCTTTCTCAGATATTATTTAACCATTTTAAAGACTAGGTGCTATAAATAGCCACATACCGTTGAGGAAACTACATGAAATATGTACAAATAAAGGGCAAATAAAGCCTGCACATTTTATTACCAATCAATATGCTTTATATTGGGATAATATTTCCCAGACTATCTTCATAAAACAATAATTTCCCATAACATGTTTTAATGAAAAATGCATATGGTTGTGATTTTTTTTCAAAATATATTCTGAAAAAACAAATATAAAACTTTGGTGAGATAATTTTAAGAAGTTGTGCAGCATACCTCAAAAAGTGAGAGAATCACTTTCAAGATCACTTTGTATACAAAAGCATAGGGTGTTTATACAAGGTAGCATTTTTCTTAAATCCTATGGTGGATATTTGCTTTGTTATTAATGATCACACAGTCATGTGTTTCTTTCTGTAATTTTTCTTTTTAAATTCTTAATAAAATAAAAAACAAATCTTTTCTACTTCTTATCTGTTAGAATGCTTAAAATTGCACATTGGAATAGTTATAATAATTTCATGCATCAATTAATTAACCAGTGAGATGTTTTGTTGTTTTCATTAATTTTAGCATGCATTTTAGAGTTCATGTTGATGCTGTCAGCTGATGTTAGTTAAGGAAATGTTCATGGACAAATGAAGGAAGTGTTTCCAATACATAATTTGCCTTGTTATTTTAAGCTTTTATTTTCTTGTTGGTAGAAATATTTTTTAAATATATAGTGGCAATTTTTCCTTATTGAAATTGATCCATATTTCACCTATGGAAAAGTTTCCAAGCCTGCAGTTTTGGGGCAAGTTCCATTATCCAAGGGCTTACAGCGTATCTCATTTGAAGCCCTTTATTTATGGAATTGCTCTATTTGTGCCCTTTCTCATTCTACCAGCCAATTTTAACCTAAGCCCATCTTTTTCTTTATATTTTCTGTTATCAACCAAAATACTTTACTAATATTCTATCTCAACTTGTTCTCAGAGAATTGTAGGTTTTTTAGGCATGTGATTGGCCTTCTGATACATTTCAAACTTATTTGCCACTGCAAAATATGGCTTTCCATCATTCCACCTTTTTATTTAACTTTTATTACTTCCTTTATTACCAAGTCAGTATGGTATTTAAATATCGGGTCATAGCAGCAATTCATGTCAAGATACTACTTTTGCATTAATTAGGGTAAAGTTAACAGCTGTTACAATTAACACCTCCAAATCTTATTACTGTAGTACAGTAGACGTTTATTTTCCATTTGCATAAAGTCTAAGTAGAGGTGTTCAAAGAGGGTAGACAGTCTACTACTTGAAGCTATTCAGAGACCCAGGCTAATTATGCAATCTTCTCTACCTTCAACATGTGGTTTCTATGGTCATTCTCAGCATTTAAATCCACTCAGCATATAGGGAAGAAAAAGATCAGAATACTATATGGTCAGGCACGAAATGGCATTCATTAGTTCTACCTCCATTTCATTGGCCAGAACTAAGTCACATGACCACTCCTAACTGCAGGAAAGGCTAAGTAAAGTAGCCTAGCTGGGAGCACAGAAAGAAAGGTAAATGGATTTCATGCCAATTAAACAATTTATTTCATAGTATCTATTAAGCATAGAACAGTGATATAGAAGTTTAAATAGCTTCTCTTTTGGTGGAATAACTATAAATGAAATTGCTAAAATATTGAACATTAACAATGAATGGAAGGCATGCATTCATTTATTCCAAAAATATTTATCAAGTGTCTCCTATGTGGCAGGCATTGAACTAAATACTTGGTATACAGGAATAGATAAAACAAACAAAAATCCTGTCTTACAAGGAACTTATATTAAAAACAACATTTTAATTCACTGTTTAAGATAAAAATTATGTGTTAGAAGTTCAGAGCTATTGGTTTCTAAGTTGTGCTCAGTTGTAAAGTTTATTATCTTCCTAGTAGAATAAAATTAGTTCGACTAAAAGGCGCAGATGCTATATTGGCCATTCCCAATAATGTATTCCTTTCAGGGCAGATCCCTGAAGACAACTGAATGGAAAACATAATTGTAATATGAAAGAAAAAACTAGAGAAGCACAGAAGGAAAATTCATACTTAGTCAAATTAATTTAAATTATAAGCTGCAGTAGGAAATTAGTTTTAAAAAATCAAGTGGGAAGGCACAAGGAGAAACATGGTGCTGAGGTGGTTGCCAAGAGTAAAAAAAAAAAAAAATCTTACCTCATTTACTTGAGCTTTCTGTTTAGAAAAGTCATGAAAGCCTTATTTTTTATTTTGGTAAAGCTTATGATTCAGTGACCTCAGAATAACTTTCTGAGGTGTAGTAAAAGGCATTTGGAGGTAGCTGAAAATTGACATGATTTATTTTAAGAATCAAACAATAATTATAATTGAATCTTTTACAATAAAGAAGCAAAATTATTCTTAACAATAACATGTTTCTTTAAATTTTTATAGAAATAAATTAATTGGGCATTTGTAGGATTTGACAAGCTAATTCTAAAGTTTATACAGAAATGCAAAGCACCTAGCATAACCAGTACAATTTTGAGAAAAGAAAACAAAATTGGATGACCTAAACAGCATGGTTTCAAGATTTATTATAAAGCTACAGTAATCAAGACAATATAAACTGGACAAGGTTATAAAAACATAGAAAAATAAGCAGAATACTATCTTCACCTATAGATCTACATGGATTTGATCAGTCAATTTTTTATATAAATGACAAGGTAATTCAATGCAGAACAGAATGATCTTTCAAAATTCTACTGAAAAAGTGGATATCTCAAAGGCAAAAAAAATCTCACATATTACTTTAAAATAACAAAAATTTATTATGAAATGTATCATAAGCTTAAATGTGTAAGCTGAAACTACAAAATATCTGGCAGAAACATGAGAAAATAACTTTGTGACCTGAGAGTAGATAACAGTTTCTTAGACAAAACATTAATAGCACTATCTGAGTTCAGCCAGAGAAGTAGAGCCAATAGGATATATACATAAATAGATAGAGACGATAGATCAATAGATCAATAAATGGATGGATCTGTAGAGAGTCAGCTATGTGACGATGATGATAATGATGATGATGATAGATGATAGATTAGATAGATAGTATGCTGCTTTGAATCTATTATGTAGCCCATAAAAGACTTTGTTCTTTTAATCCATTCTTGTGGGGGCAGACCTATTGTGGGCAGGATCTTTTGATTAGGTTGTTTCCATGGAGATGTGACCCATCCAACCATGGTTCCTTTTGATTAGGGGTGGGACCTTTTGATTAGATTATTTTCATGGAGATGTGACACTGCCTGTGCCAGTTTAAATGTATTATGTCCCCCCAAATGCCATTATCTTTGATGTAATCTTGTGTGGGCAGACCTATCAGTGTTAATTAGATTGTAATTCTTTGAGTATTTCAATGGAGATGTGCCCCACCCAAATGTGGGTGATGACTCTGATTGGATAATTTCCATAGAGGTGTTGGCCCACCCATTCAGGGTGGGTCAGAATTAAATTACTGGAGCACTATATAAGATAAGACAGAAGGAGCAAGCTGACACAGCCAAGAGGGACTCTTTGAAGAATGCACAGGAGCTGCAGATGAGAGACAGTTTGAGGATGGCTGTTAAAAGCAGACTTTTGCTCCAGAGAAGCTAAGAGAGGAAAAACACTTCAAGAGCAACTAAGAGTGACATTTTTGAGGAACTGCAGCCTAGAAAGGAACGTCCTGGGAGAAAGCCATTTTGAAACCAGAACTTTGGAGCAGACGCCAGCCATGTGCCTCTCCAGCTAACAGAGATTTTCCAGACACCACTGGCCATCCTCCAGTGAAGACACCCTTTGTTGATGGACACTTTATGTCCTTAAAACTGTAACTTTGGAAACAAATAAACCCCCTTTTATAAAAGCCAATCCATTTCTGGTGTTTCGCATGCCGTCAGCATTAGCAAATTAGAACACTGCCCATTCAAGGTGTGTCTTAATTAGTTTACTGGAGTCCTTAAAGAGAGCTCAGGGAGAGAGAGAGAGTTCAGAGCCATCACAGATCTGGGTGCTTGGAGAGGCAGACAGAAAGACATTTGGAGATGCTAAGCTAAAAGAGGAAGCCCAGAGTTTGCCCCAGAGAAGCTAGGTGAAAACCCAGAGATGCTTAAAGAGAAAGGCACTGGAATCAGAAGCTGAAAGCAACACAACCCAGGAGCAAAGGGCCAGCAGACACCAGCCATGTTCCTTCCCAGCTGACAGAGGTGTTCCAGATGCCATAAGCCTTTCCTCAGTGAAGGTATCCTCTTGTTGCTGCCTTAGTTTGGCCAACTTTTTTGGCCTCAGAACTGTAAATTTGTGATCTTTATAAAAGTCAATCCATTTCTGGTACATGGCATTTTGGCAGCTTTAGCAAACCAGAACAAGTAGATAGATGAAAATAGATAGATAGATAGATAGATAGATAGATAGATAGATAGATAGATACATAGATAGATACATAGATAGATGATAGATAGACAGATAGATACATAGATACATAGACAGGGATAGACAGATAGATGATTGGTTGATTACAAGGAATTCACTTAACAATTATGAGGACTGGCTAAGCAAGTGCAAAATCAATAAAGCAGGTGTTCAGGAAGGGAACATCATAAGCAGGATGGAACTCCATTGACAGAGGCCAGAGCTGTCATCCACATGTGGAATTTCTTCTCACTCCTGCAGAGAAACCTCAGACCTACTTTTAAAACCTAACTGACTCAATCAGACCCACCCAGATTTTCCAGGATAATCTCCCTTACTTACATCTTCAAAATGTCTTCACAGTGACATTGATTGAATAACTGGGAGTGTTGCCTAGTTAAAATGGCCATAAAAAAAAATCAAAAAGTGAATTTCATCAAAATTATATTTTCTCATTGAAAATCTCTATTAAGAAAATTAAAAGGCAATCCAAAGACTGGCAGAAAACAATTGCAATACATAAATCTAACTGACAACTCATATCAGAATATATATTAAGAACTCCTACAAATTGGAAAGGCAATTTAATAACAATGGGTCAATATGACTATAGTTCTTAAGATAGGAGATATAAATGCCCAAGAAGCATGATAAAAGGTGTTCAACATCTCTAGCCAGCAAGGAAGTGCAAATGAAAACAAAATGAAATATTTTGCCAACCACTAAAACAGTTAAAATTAAAAAGACTGACAATGCAAAGACTGGATAGTATGGGGAGCAATATTGCTGGCAGGAGTGAAAAAATAGTATGACTACTTTGGAATATTCTTGCTAGTTTCTAATAATATTAAGAAAACACTTAACTCATGACCCCAGAATCCCACATTTAGTTATTTATCCAAGAAAATTAACATATATATTTACAAAAGTCTTTCAAAAAATCTTCTCACCTGTTTTAGTCATTAAATTAATAGTATCATTGTATATTCAAAAGAGTTATTTGAATAATTGTTTTTTGTTTGTAAATCCGTTGCATGCCCTTCATAGCAAAAGTCACTTAAATTCCAAACTCCAGATGTTAGAACTGTCATGTCTTGATGGGTCATCTAAAAACATACACATGCACACATTTTTCTATAACAACAGGGATACAAAACTTGAAGAAAAAAAAGCTCTTTACTTAAAATGAAACACAGCATGGAATATTTATGAATTAAGTAGTGATGATAGTGACATCAGCAAGAGGCTCCAAGCAAATGCACTCCCTCCCACACACATGCAGAAACATCAATAAATAAGCAGAAATTGTCAGAACCAACTTTCTCAGAACTCTGAGAAACAGTCAAGGGTAGACAGCAATCAAGACAATGCAGAATCAAGGGAAAAAAATCTCTAAAAATGGTAGGGAAGTTGCACTGCACTTCAACTGCCCTGATCTGGTCCCCTCCCTCATTTGGTGCTGCAGTCTGTAAGACTGCTTTCCTAGCGCCCTGGTTTGCACTTCTAGTACAGTTTTCTGGAATCAGCTTATGAACACACTTAATGCCCAAATTAAGTGTGATTGTATGTCTGCTTCAACCGCTCCCAGAAAGACTGACTCAAGGCACCCATTTGTTTTGCCTAACCCAGAATTCACTCAGGGCAGATAAGAAATGTAGAGAAGTGGCCCAAAACTGAGCAAACTGCAGCCCTCAGGGGTTGAGACATAAACACAGTGAATGGGGACAAGGATGAGCAGCAAGGAGACAGTTTCCTTTCGGGGGGAAAAAAGGGGACAACAGTGAATATCTGCCCTACTGGGGAATTTTTCAAAGCTACCACACATGCCCAGGGCAAGACACATCCTCAGAAAGATCTGAGAAGAACCCAATTAGGTCCACATAGGGTTGATTTATAAGCTCAGTATAAATTGGACTTGATGTTGAAAGAGAGCCTCCAAATAGATCCAGTTCACACTACAGACTTGAAAATATATAAGAAGATGAAGATGGAGACAAAAATGAAGATGAAGATGAAGAAGAAGGAGAAGAAAAGGAAGAAGAGGAAGAAACAACCCTGGGGTGAGGAGGAAAATCTGATTTCTGGAGATAACACATCAAAATATTCAGATGCCCAGACTTCAACAAAAAATAGCAAGGCATATGAAGAAACAGGAAGGGATGGTCCATTTAAAAGAACAAAACAAAGGAACAAAAAGTATCTCTGAGGAAACAAAGACAATTAAATTACTAATCAAAGACATAAGTCATCTCTCCTAAATAAGTTCAATAAACTAAAGGAAAACATGGAAGAAAAGAGCCAATGAGAATCCAGAAAATGAATCGTAAACAAAGAAAGTTATTAGAAATTTTAAAAAGGAACCAAATGGAAATTCTGGAAATGGAATGTTGAAAAATGGAAATAAAAATTCACTAGAGGGGATTAATAGCAGATTTGAACAGGCAACAGAAAGAATCACAAACTTCAAGACAGGAAAGTTTGAATTATTCAGTCTGAGTAGCAGAAAGAAAAAAGAACTGATTCACTTTAAAAAAATGCTTTACTATACACAAAAGAAGGCAGCAATGGAGGATACAAGGGTCAAAAGTTTATAAAGGATACCAAAAAAGATGGCAAAATAACTGAAGTAAACCCTGCCTTATCAGTAATTACTTTGAAGTAAATGGATTAAACTCACCAAAAACAGAGACTGGCAGAATGGATGAAAAAACATGATATAACAATATACTGTTTACAAGAGACTCATCTTAGACCCCAAATCATGAATATGTTGACAGTGAAAAGATGGAAAATATATTCCATGCAAATAGTAATCAAAAAATAGCAGAGTGGCTCTACTAACATTAGAAAAAATAGAATTTAAGTCAAAAACTGTTATGAGACAAAGAAGGACTTTATATATTTATTAATTGTTTTATCTTTTCAATGGATTGACTTTATATATTCAATCCACTGAGAAGATACAACAGTTATAAGTATATATACAATTCATAACAAAGCCCCGAAATACATGAAGCAAAGAATAAGAGAACTGAAGAAAGAAAGAGATAGTTCTACAATAACAGCTGGAGAAGTCAATATACCACTTTCAATAATGGATAGAATATCTAGACAGAAGATCACTAAGGAAACACCGCTGTTGAAACTTACTATAAGCCAATTAGACCTAAAAGATATATAAATATAGAGCACTCCACCAAACAACCCTAGAATCTACATTCTTCTCAAATGCACATGGATCATTCACCAGGATAGACCACATGTGAGGTCACAAAATGAGTCTCAATGAATTTTAAAAGATTGAAATGATACAAGACATCCTCTCCAACTACAATAGAATAAAGCTGGAAATCATAACAGAAAGAGAACTGGCAAATTCATAAATATGTGGAAATTAAATAACATACTCTTAAACAACCATTGAGTCAAAGAAGAAATCACAAGCGAAATCAGGAAATTCTGAGAGATAAAAGTAAATGAATACAAAACACACCAAAATTTATGGAATGCAGCAAGGGTAGTGCTTAGTGCTTCAAGGGAAATTTATAGCTGTAAATGATTACATTAAAAAAGAAGAGAAATCTCAGAACAATAGCCTAAATAAACATCTTGAGAAACAGAAAAAGAAGAGCACAATAAATCTGCAGTTAGCAGAAGGAAGGAAATAACAAATAGTAGAACAGAGATAAATGGAATAGAGAGTAGAAAAACAGTTTAGAGTATCAACAAAACCAAAAGTTGGTTTTTTGAAAAGATTAATAAAACTGACAGATCTTTAGCAGAGCTAACAAAAAAAAAAAAAAAGAGGGAAGATGAAAGTAAATTAAATTGGAAATGAAAGTTTGGGCATTACTACTGATCTTGCAGAAATTAAAAGGATTATAGAGCATGATATGAACTATGCATGCCAAAAAATCAGATAATCAAGATGAAATGGAAAATTTCCTAGAACCACATTGTTTATATGAATTGACTCAAGAAGAAATAGATCTCAACAGACCAAAACAATGAAGACATAGAATCAATAATCAAAAACCTCCCAACAAAGAAAATTCCAAGACCAGATGGATGGCTCCACTGGTGAAATCTATAAAACATACAAAGAAGAATTAACACCAAATATTCTCAAATTATTCCAAAAAAATTGAAGAAGAAGGATCACCTACTAACTCAATCTATGAGGCCAGCATTGTCATGATACCAAAACTAGATAAACACATCACAAGAAAATAAATATACAGAACAATTTCCTTACAGATATAGATAGAAAACTCAGCAAAATACTATCAAATCAAATTCAACAGCATATTAAAAGAATCTTACACTGTGACCAAGTTGGATTTATCCTAGGAATGTGAGGGTGACTTAAGATAAGAAAACCAGTCAATGCAATGTACCATATTATATAATGAACAAAAATAATCCACATGACCATCTCAGTTACTGCATAAAAGGCATTTGAAAAAAATCCAACACACTTTCATGATAAAAACACTCAGAAAACTAGGAATAGAAGGGGAAATCCTCAACTTGACAAAGGGCATTTATGAAAAACCCACAGCTAACATTATACTCAATGGTGAAAAACTAAAAATGTTTCCCCTAAGATTAAGAACAAGACAAGGATGTCCACTTCCACCACTGTTATTTATCATTTTACTGGTAGGTAAGAAAAAGAAATGTTAAACAACCAAACTGAAAAGGAAGAAGTAAAATAATCTCTATTTGTAGATGACGTAATCCTATATACACAAAATCCCAAAGAAAAGTAGTAGGGAGAATAAATGAAATCAGCAAATATTCAGGCTGTAAGAATAACACGAAAAACCAGTTGTGTTTCCGTACACCGGCAATTAACAGTCCAAAATGGAAATTAATAAATCAATTCCACTCACAATAGCATCTAAAAGAATAAAATATCCAGGAATAACTCTATCCAAGGAGGTGAAAGACATGTACTCTGAAAACCACAAAACACTACTGAAAGAAATTAAAGAAGATCTAAATAAATGACAAGATATCTATTTTCATTTATTAGACGACAATAATGTTAAGATGTCAACACTGCCCGAAGTATATACAAATTGAAAGTAATCCCTATCAAAATTCCAGCAGCCTTTTTGCAGAAATGGAAATGCCCCATCTCAAATTCATATGTAATCACAAGGGGCTCTAAATAGTCAAATCAGTTTTGAAAAAGAAAAATAAATTTGGAGGTCTCACACTTCCCGATTTCAAAACCTAATGCAACCCACACTAATCAAAACAGTGTAATACTGACGTAAAGATAAACATTTAGACCAATGGAATAGAATTGAGAGTCCAAAAATGAAGACACAATTGATTTCCAATCGAGTGCCAAGTGCAAGCAGTGGGTAAAGAATAATCTCTTCAACAAATGATGCTGAGAAAATTGGATATCCACATGCAAATGAATCAAGTTGGAACCCTACCTCACAACATATGCAAAGATTAACTCAAAATGTGTCAATGGTCAAAATATAAGAGCTAAAACAATAAAACTCTTAGAAGAAAAGATAGAGTAAAACTTACCTGGAATTGTATTTGGCAATGATTTCTTAGATGTGACACCAAAAACACAAGAACGTAACATATAACAGATCAAATAGACTTCATCCAAATAAAAACTTTTGTTCATCAAAAAGCATTAAACAGTTCAAAGACAACCTACAGAATGTATGAAAATATTATAACATATATCTGATAAGGATTTAACACCCAGAATATATAAAGAACTCCTACAACTCACAACAGAAAGACAAATAGCACAATTTAAAAATTGGCACAGGAAGTTAATAGGTATTTCTTCCAAGAAGATTAAAAAATCACCAATAAGAATACGAAAAGATACTCAACATCATTAATCATTACAGAATTGCAAATCAAAACCACAATGAGTTATACCCATAACGATGGTTATTACTAAAGCAAATAGACAAAGCAGGCCAAACCAAAACAAACAAACAAAAAATGAAAAAAAGAAAAAGTGTTGGTGATGATGCAGAGAAATAGGAGCTCTTGTATATTGTTGGTAAGATTGTGAAATGGTACAGCCACTCTTGAAAACTGCTTTGTGGTTCCTCAGAAAGTTTTGACATAGAATTACCCTATGACCTAATAATTCCAATTCCAGGTATTTGTCCCCAAAAATTGAAAGCAGGAACTCAAACAGATACCTGTACACCTATGTTAATACAACATTGTTCACAATAGTGAAAAGGCTGAAACAACTCAAGTATCCATCAACAGATGAATGTATAAACAAATCGTGACATATATATGCAATGGGAATATTATACAGCTATAGAAAGGAATGAGGATCTGATACATGCTACAACATGGATGAACAATGAAAGTGTTATGTTGGGTGAAATAAGCCGGATGCAAAAGGACAAATATTGTCCACAGACATAAAATATCTAAACTATTCCACTTATGTAAAATATCTAAAATAAGTTATAGGGACACAAAGTCTACTAAGGACCTGTCAAATGGGGGAATGGGGAGTTATTGTTTCGTAAGTACAGAGTTTCTGTTTGGAGTGATAGAAAAGTTTTGGTAATGGATAGTGGTAATGGTAACACAACATATGAATGTAATTAATATCAGTGAAATGCCCTCTTAATGTGGTTAAAGTGGGAAATTTTGTATATCACAAAATCAATTTGTGATAGAAATTTGGTGGTAGAAAAATCTGCATGACTCAAAATAGTGTACAAATTATAGTTTATCACAGAATAATCTAAAGGCTACAGTGGTTGAATTTTTCATCTTGTCTCCTCAAACCCCTCCTTCTTTCCCCCTGTATTTATAGAGCACATACTTTGGCAAAATATGCTGCCTGGCACATTAAGAAAATGTATCAACTTTTCCTTCATAGACTTGAGAACAAAAGGCAAGATAACTAGTGTCTCCCCAAGACTGAGTTAACCAAACAAACAGAGAAAGAAACTGAATTCAAAATCAGGAGATGTGCGTATGGATAGGAATAGAGGAATGAGAAAACACGGCATTTTCCAGAAAGCATGAGGTAGTCATCTCACTAGTCTTAGAGCAAAGTGCTTGTGCTTGTAGTTAATATCAGATTGAATTTATGGGTAAAGTCTTCCAAAACTTCCAGGTATCAATACCTCCCATATAACTTAACTGGTCTAGACAATACAGGACAGAGAATGGAGGAAAATTTGAGCTCACCATGGTTACAGATTTTTTTTTAAAGAAAGATGTTATATAAAAAGAAAAATCAAAGACCAGTGCAAAGTACAAGCAAAACTCTAAGCAGCATGTTAGCAAACGGAATCTAGTGTCCATTTAAAGCATAGCACAAAAAGACCAAAAGGAGATATCCCCCAGGAATGTAATGGAAGTAAATATATTTTATTAATAAATTGTTTAAATGAGCATAAAAATAGACATCAAAATGCTATGTATTAAAACTCAAAATGTTTTTCTGATTAACTGACAACATCAATAGAATAGCAATATAAGGCTATTATCAAAACCAAAAGAAGTTTAAAATTTCACATGCACGAATAATGAGTTAAGGGCATAAAAAATAAAGACATGATTGTCTGGAAGTGGTTAAAGACTGCATGGGTCTGATTCTGGGCTCTTGAACTTTCATTGGCAAGCGACTTAACTCATTGTGCCTCAAGTCCTTCACATACAAGATGAGAGTAAAAGTAGTACACACCCTGTAGGATCATCCAGAACATTACAGGATTTAATATATGTGAAGCATTTAGACAAGTGCCTGCCTCTCAGTAAGCACTATGTTAGAATGTGTCATTGTTATTATCCTTATTATTGTTTATATGAAATTGAAGGAAGATGTCAACAAACACATGCAATTCCTTTTCTAAAGTGTACAGTTGATTTCATTGATAATATATAATAAATTGAGGAAACACTGACACACTCAGGGTTTGCTTCTATTTTTTGTAGACAATGACAATGTTTGGGTGGGTTGAGAGGAGCAAAGCAGGTGCTTCTTTCCTAATACCCCAGTTTAATCACCTCTGAGACAGTGACTCAGTTAGTAAGCCTGACTATTTTTCCTACCCTAAGACAAATTTAAACATCCCCTACACACACAACATTCAATAGTGAAGAGAAAAAAAGTAAACCATCATTACATAGTCCCACCTAGAGAAGGAGAAGCAAGGAAAACTCATAAAGTACAAAATATATAGTCTCTTGGCAACAAATCTTGGTTGCTATGCACCTTGCATCCTGCAACAAAGCTCAATTTTCCCAAATTCTCCATTTCTCAGGCTACATTCATTCATTCATTCATGCTCTCATTCAAGGAATACTTACTGAGCTCCTGCAAAGCGTCAGGAACTGTTCTCAGTGCCGGAGAGATAAAATTGCCATACTCAGAACACTTGCCTTTTGTCTAAGGGACACAAAATCTAAATGTATGGAAAGCTATATAAGTCCTAAGAATAAAAATAGATGTAGAAAAAGTGATAGGAAGTGTTGGATTTGGGCGTGCTGCCAATGTACAGAGTGTGACCAGGCAAGGTCTCTCTGAGCAGCGACACATGAAAAACCCCAAGGTAGGAGTGTGTCCGATGTGTGCCAGGAAGCCAGTGAGGCTGGAGCAAAGGAGAGGACAGGGAAAGCAGTCAGATGAGCTCAGAACAGGATGAGCTAGATCACTGCACTGAGTTAGGATGCTCCTCTGTCCAGGATGCTGTCTTCATTAGGCTTTTAAAATGTCACTCTTGCTGCTTAATTGAGAGTCAGATCAAATCGAAACAATTTATTGATGAATCAGTTTATGGATGAATATTGCTTTCTAATCAGAGGCATTATCAATCTGGTGTTTGAGGGTAACATGGAACAATAGGCTTCCTTTATTTCTTTCTTCTTGGAAGTTTCTTCTTGGAAGCTTCCCAGTATTATTTCATTGCCTTTCCTTCTGGGGTAAAGAGATGGACTTCTGAAATTTCACACTGCATAATTGATGGGAGGAATATACGATCCTACAAGTGTCAGGGTTTTTAGCTATAGGCACATTGGGTCACTTTTTTGGTGGGGGGGCAGTCACTTTTAATATAAAAACTAACTCAATGAACATGTCACATCAGAAAAAGGATCTTCAGCTAACCTCAATGTTACCAACCTTTAATCTTCAGAAACAGAAAAAAAAAAAGTCAACATCCTCATAGTTTAAACCACAGGTTTTAAGTTATTTCAGAGTTGCAATCATTCCCAACAACCTCTCTACTATTCTACTCTCTTCATTCCCTACTGCTTGATCTTTTAACTGTGGGCATTTAATATTTTGATTAAAAGTTGAAATATTAAATTAAAAAAGCATAAATTCCATACTCTGTAGAGTCCTTGCCTCCTAAAAGCTGAAATCCTAGAGAGAAAGATTGAAAGTCCCTTTTTCAGTTACACGGGATAAAAAGAGATCGCAGAGTATCAGCAGAATAGCTCAGCATAAGAACTAGAAATAGTCTAAAATACAAATTCAATTTTATGTCCAGTGATACCAGCTTAAAGAAAGTAATTCTAGTTAACTGTATTAACAGCTAAAGAGAAGAATTAAATTACTTTTCATGAACAATTACATGAGGGTTTTGCATTTTACTTCAATGTCTTATGTGCTAAATTGGAATACTAGCTATATGAAAACACAAAATAATATACTAATTTGCAAAAAGCCTACAATTATAGTCTAGGCGGGAACAGAGACTAAAAGAGTGATAAATTATAGGTGAAGAGGTGATTTTCACAGAGAAAATAAGTTCTGCATAACTTAATTTCTTTTGTTCCTGAAGGTCTTCTCAAAGAATAGTTGATAAATTAGTGCATGCTTAGCCATTACATAATGTCTATGGTTAATATATTCCCCTTGTTGGGAGTATTTCTATAGAAATAAATTTAATTTACAGAAATATTTAAGTTATATTTAACTTCATTATTTTCTCTAAGAGTGAAATGTATGGCATATAACTCCAGATCTAATTGGGAGATATTAGGATTTCAGACATTTTCCAGTTCTTTTACCATGTGGTGACCAACTCCTCCAACCAAGTTCAGTTCTCAACAGGGAAGAATAAGCAGATGGAACCTGCAGCACAGCATTTTAAAGGCCATTGTAAGGAGAGCCTATCATTTGAAAAATTCAACCAGTAAAGTAAAATTATCAGCTTCACATTAAATAAGAAGTGCTTTTGGACTCTGGAGCCTGTTGAAAATGCTCATCGACTCATTTAAATGCCTCTATTCAAGATCTTTGGAAAAAAAAAAAAAAAACAAGATAAAACTCAAATCCAACAGAGTTTTCTGAAACATTAAAGGAAATAGTATATTATGCTATTTTCTTCTGCTTTCTTTTTTTTCAAAAATAACTCTTTTTTTCTATGAATCACTTATTTTTCATTTGAAGAAGTCTAAATGCCTGCTTTCCACTTTGGGATTGATATTTGAATTCCCCATTGCATCTCAAAAGTGTGAATTTTTTTCAGATATTCTTCCAGTGGCCTCGTTACCTCTCCTTTAGGAAGGAATGAATCACCCACAATAGCTGATAACAGTTAATTGCACAATATATGAAAAGCTCTTCATCTCAAAAGAGGGCAGAGTGCTTGGCAAAGAGTATTATGTGAATAATTGCCTCACCTCTGAAAAGTGTCACCTTCTGCACTCTGGATGTCACCACCCATCACACCATGAGAAAAGGCAGAGACTCTTTCCATCATCACTGTCATGGCTAGAGGAAATGAAAGTAGAAATTTAAAATTCATGTTGAATGTTCCAAGTAGTTAGATACTTAACAGCCACCCACACTTTTTCTACTTGTGGCTCAAAAATGTAGTAGTTCTCAGAGAATCCTACCTTTGTATGCTCACTAAAAATTGTCAGTGTGTACTGATTACATAAAGGATAAAACACACATGTTGCACATTTTTGTGAGGATGATGATGGTTGTGTCTTTTAACTTGATGGGTTGGCTCCTGTGAATCCTCTCTTGTAAGTGAAAGAGCATTGGTCTGAGAAGCAGGAATTGGGGTGGGGGTTGTGTCAGTGCTGTCAGCTGCTGTGCATGATTTCAGAGGCTCTGTGCTGCCATCCAGGGTGGCTCGTGGAGCTGTGCCATGTTAAAACACTCTGTTCTGGCCCATGAGATGCCGGAAACTAACTCTCACCTTCAAAATCACTTCATCTCTGGCTATAAAATTACAAATTTGCCCTTGGGGCAAATTTGGATCTTTAAAGAACCATCTAACTGTAAGTATCCATGGTTTAAAAAAATCATTCTCAGACAATTAGAGTCTGAGTCTAATTTTACCTATTATAAATCATATGAACACATATTTAAAAGGCATAATACATAACTGATAATTGTAGAAAGCAAAAAAGCTGGCATCAGAAGAAGACATTTGTCTGAAAAAAAAATCAAAGAGGCAAAAAATAAATATGGATATGATATCTCAAAACAGAGGATTTAACCAACAGATGCTGCCAGCTCCAAAGATTAGGCAAACAAAACTAAAGTTTTACAAGTTTTTAAATAAAAAACTGCTGGTATTTAATTACATTTTATCCATGAGAAGAAAGCAATTTTGTAAGCCATGGTACTGTGGTTGCTTATTTTCCTGTGCATTACCTTTCATTTCTCTCCTGGAAAAAGAAAAATGGCCTCTTACTTTCTGAATATAAAGTGGATTTCTCACCAAAGGGGATTAAAGCATGAAAAACCATTTATTTATGTTTGATTATTTTTCTCTTCTCCTTTATGTTGTTAGAATAGCCTGCCATGCTCTAACTACAGAGTCAGACTGTTAAATTAGCTACAGGCCTTCTTTAGACCTCAGTCACTACAAGTCCAGACAAATAAAATGTACAACCTAGATCTTTCCAGAAGATTTCAGGGAAATGTCTTTTTGTTCCCTTAAATGGCTCTCAATATATTTTTAATTCCTCTTCTCTCCATCCCTTCTGCCACCTCTGTTGTCTCATCTATCATCTGAGTTATTCTTTGCTGGAGAATTTTTCTTTAAAATCAAAACTGATCGCATTAAAGTCACTATGTGCCCCTTCCAGTGGCATCCTAGCATTTCAAATAAGGATCTTGCTTGATGATGATGGTTCAACCCTCAGTTACACCGGCTTCTCTAAGGTTCTGGTATACACCATTTCTCTCACCAGAGGGCTTGCTCCCTGTGTCTGGAATGATATACCCCACTCTCTTTTAGTCTTATTAAAACACACTCAACTTTAATATCACATCCTCAGGAACGTCTTCCTGGAAGGTCCACCTCAACACTAGGTCTGCCCTCTCCATTGCAAAAAAAAACTGTGCTCTCAATACCAGCTACCTGTTCTGCACAGCACTTACCTCAATTGTGATTTATATGTTTTTATATAGGCAGGAGATTAGTATGTATTTCCCCCATTATACTGTAAGCTCCATGAAAACAGTAATCATTTCCCACCATTATGCTCCCAGCACCCAAATCACACACGCACACACACACACACACATGCATACATGCACACGCACACACACAGATATGTGGTACATATTTGTTTTAACATATCAATCCTAGTAATCACTACCAAAACAGTGCTTCCCCCTTTAAAAATCTTTCACTTAGTATCCATCCCCTTTCACCAAAAATTCAAATAAATGATGTTTAGCTCCAAATCCTTCAAACAACCTTTGTTCTATTAAAAAGTGGTACAACAAAATCTAAACAACACTGAGTCACAGGCAAGGTATAAGAGAAGAACCCCAGTGATGGTACTACTTGAAGAAGAAAAGAAAAAAATATTTCAGAAAAGCTTATGTTCCTCTAGAGAATGTCTCAGAATATGAGGCTAATTTTTACCTCAAATTAATATGAACAACCTTGAATCCAACATCTTTCTTCTCAAATCATCCCAGATGTCCATATCAGAAACATAAGTGTAAACACTGGCTCTTTCTATCTTAAATATGATAATCTGATGATTTTAGATTACAGTGTGAATTATTTTATCTCTCTGTTGCTTAAGCTAAAATCAAATTTCTTCCAATAACATATATATTTGACCCTGATTTAACTTACCTATCTGATCTCCTGGGAAACCCCCCTCATTGAACTTCTCTTATTGCATGAGCACACCATGCCTTCTCATGTTTACATGATCTTGTAAAACAAACTGCTTTCCCCTTGAGAGATTCTCTGTCTTTCTTCACCAAACTAATTTCTTACTTGTCCATCAAGACAACTCAAGCATTACCTATTACTGTCAATCCTTCCTCCAGTCTCCCTTGTGTTTCCCCCTCTCTGTGCTCCTGTGACAGTCTCAACCAGTCTCTATTTCTACTGTTACAGTCACCAGTTCCCTTGTTTGTCTCTTCTCTGGAGATGAGATCCTTGATGACTTCTCTTTGTGTCTCCAGCATCTTAAACTTAAGAACTGCTAAACTAAGTCATACCATATAAGAAATTTGACTAGTAGTGCAATACATATTAATATAAGAAGTAAAAATAGTAATGTGATAATTAATACAAAGGCCGATTTGAAGAATTGACTAAAAACTCTTTTAAGTACAGTTATCCATTTATCATCTGAAGGCCCTTCTATTATGTGAGGATTCAGAAGAAGGGATTTTTGCCTCTTGAAAAATATATTAATTAGGCTTAATGAAGACATAGTTTAAGTCAACTATCCTGAAAAATTTAAGGGAATACTCTTTGGGTCCATAATATTCTGGTAGTCATGATTTGTTAAAATGTAGGAAGATATAGTCTCTACATTAAGTCAGGATAGAGAGAAAATATTTTAACAAGTATATATATATATGAATTTAACTGTAAGTTTTTATATGTATACACAGATATATATATATATATATATATATATATATATATATATATATATACAGTCAAGAATTCATTCTTGGAGTATAGATTTAGGAACAAGGAAAAGTTGTGTTATAGTTATGTTCATGTGCCCACTGGGCTGTTTATGGTGTCCAATTGTTTGGTCAACAAAGCATTGGCCTGACTGATACTGTGAGGATATTTCCTGGATTGAAATCATCAGTCAGTTGATTACATCTATGACTGTGTATATCTGCAGTCAACAAAGTAGACTGCCTACAGAATTAGGAGAAGTCTTATCCAATCAGTTGAAGACCTTAAAGGGAGAACTGATAATGTCAACAGTCAGAAAGAATTTCTGTCTCTACTCCAGCAGGTCAGCTTCTCCTGGGAAATTTACAGAAAGCTTTATTGGAGTTCCCAGCTTGTGGCCTGCCCTACAGAATTCAGACTTGCCAAACCCACAGTCGCAAGAGCCAATCTCTATAATAAATCTCATCATATATATGTGTGTGTGTGTGTGTGTGTGTGTGTATATATATACACTGTCAGTTCTATTTCCCTGAATAACCCTGAATAATACAAGATCTTAGTAAATACTACCTTATCAATTTGTTGTTTTGAATAATCCTGCTTATTATGGACATCATCTTAAAATATTGATGGCTGGGACCCTGATAGGAAAGAAATGAGCATTTCATAGTAGTGGAATGATTCTTACTAAGAAATAGATGTTTAAGATTCCTGGGGACCTGGAGCTCCTGGGGGCCAAACCTTGATAGACAGGGAACTAAACAAATAGAATTAACACTAACTTGAAAGAATCATCTTGGTGATGTAGGGAAAATAGTATAAACCGTGACTGTGATATGAACTGACAGATAACGGTCGGGAGGATTAGGTAAAGCAAATTACCTAAAGTAAAAGGATGCCCTGGGTCAAAGGGAGAGGGTGTGGGAGGATAATTAAAGTGAATAGAAGTGACTAATCCAGTAAAGAGATCTTTTAGCTTGATTAGACTATAATTCTGGTTTCTAGTGTTCAATTTAGTTTAGAATTTGTGCAGAATTCTTTTTAATTTTTTAACCGAGTGTTATTACTAATAGTGGCACTAGAATAAGCCAAGAATTGAGATAGGGGAGATGGCTAAAAGGGACATAAATGGGATGGCAGATGAAATCTGAATGTGGATTTTAAATTTAACAATATTGGTTATACAATAAATGTCCAGACTATAATAATTACATAATACCTATGTAAGAGAATGTCCTTGCTCTTAGGAGATGTGCATGGAGGTATTTAAAGTCAAGAGTTATGAGACCAACAACTTTTAAATATTTCAGCAAAAATAATATTAATATATATTATTTAGGGAAAGAAAGATAAAATGCAAAAATTTATTAACAGTTGTTGAATATACATAAAAGATATATGATTCATACATATAACTTACGACTTCTCTCTCTGTTTGAATTTTTAAAACAAAAAGCTATAAGAATACATTGTGTGCAATCCCCAAATAGAACCCAAATGGTTTTGGTATCCCTCTATTTTATACTTTCAGGTTCAGCTACAGTTTTGTCTAATAGTATGTAAGACATATGTATGTACAGTAGACAAAATTCATTTTAATACATAGCAAATCTGAAAGATGACTGGCAAAGCTGGCCTTTCTTTCCCTGACCCTTTCCCAAATTCTGTATATAAACTCTGACTAATTCTCAGGCTGATCCCTGAATCATTCATGCACAAAGCAGACTATCAGAGGTCTGAATTGAAATTGGAGCGGCCATGCACCAGAGATATATAAAAAAAAAAAAAGTTCTCATTTTGAGTGAACTAAGTTAATTCCCTGCTAAGAAAGTCATCAACATTTTTTTGTGTGTGGGTAGCACAGTGCAGAGTCTCCAAAACAATATCCAGGATTACATTCCAAGGTTATTTGACTTACAAAGAAGAAAGAATATGTGACCTGTTGTGGATTGGATGTCCCTCACAAAGACAAGTCCTAACCCCTGATCCTATGGATATGAGAACTTATGTAAATAGAATCTCAAAGATTTTATTAGTTAAGGTGAAGCCAAACTGAATCAGGATGGGCCTTAAGCCAATATGACTGGAGTTCTTATAAGTAGAGGAAATCTGAACATGGAATGAGACAGAAGGAGACAACTGGCCATATAATGGAGGCAGAGACTTATTGAATTATGGATTGCTAGCAAGCCAGCACCAAATGCCACAGACTTCAAAGGAAGCATGATCCTGCTGACAATTTGATTTGGGACTTTTAGTCTCCAAAACTGTGAGACAATAAATTTCCTGTTGTATAAACCAAGCAGAGTATAGTGCTTTGTTACAGCAGCCCTGGAAAACTAAGACATGACCCATTCTCAAGGAAAAGATCTTCAAGAAATGCCAAGTCTAAGATGGCACAGATGCTGAATTTATCAAACGGGCTTTAAAAGCAGCTATTGTAATTATATTCAACAGATACAGAAAAGTATGCTCATAATGACAGAAAAGATAGAAATCTCACCGGAGAAGTTGAATACTAAAAAGAAACAAATATAAATTTTTAAATTAAAAAAATACATTGTTTGAAATAAAAATTTTAAAAGATCACTTGATGGGCTTATTAGAGGAATGCGAATAACAGAGAAGGAGGAAGAGATCTATTTAGAATAGATCAAAAGAAACTCAACATGACGATGTTAGGATAAAAAGTTTGGAAACAAAAGAACATATCCTGTGATCAATATGAAAATTTTTAACATATGGGCCATTGTGTCGACTCAGAGAGGTAATAGACAAAATGGGGCAGAAAAAACATTTAAAGAAATAACTGAAATCCCAAAATTTGTTGAAAGATCCATTTACAGATTCAAGAAAATAAGTGTCATCATAACAGTATATTGTCCATAAAGGTAAAGGGAAAAATGTTGAAAAACTGCAGAGAAAAGTCATGACGCATGTTTTAGTCTGCTAAAGCTGTCAACATGCAATATACCAGAAATGGGCTGTCTTTTAACAATGGGAATTCATTATTTTACAAGCTTACAGTTCTGAGGCAATGAAAATGTCCATATCAAGGCATCATCAAGATGATACCTTCTTCTGAAGATCAGCTGCAAGTAATCCGGGACTCTGTCAGATGACAAGGCACATGGTGGCATCTGCTGGTTGCTCCCTTCTCTTCTAGCTTTCATTGCTTCAATGGTTGTTCTCTGTTTCTGTGGCTTTCTCTCTCAACTTCTCTGTCTTTCTTTCTGTGCCTTTCTCTGAATTTCATCCTCGTATAAAGGACTCCAGGAAGAGGAGTAAGACCCTTCTCAACTGAAATAACCTAAACAAAATGTCCCACCCACAATAGGTTTACACCTACAGGAACAGATTGTCTTTAAGAACATGATCTTCTGGGGTCCATAAAGCCTCCAAATCATCACAACACATTACAAAAAGGGAACAACAATTCAAATAATCATAGATATCTTATCAGAAACTGAAAATGAGAAGATAGTGGAACATCTCTATAGAACTAAAGGAATTATGACAGAATTCTGTGGTCAGCAAAAGTATCCTTCTAAAATGAAAGAGAAATAAATACATTTTCATGTAAAGAAATATGAAATAATTCTTCACCACCTAACTGGCACTATAAGAAATGCTGAAGGATGGTCTTCTGACTGAGAGTAAGGATACCAGATAAAATCTTGGATCTGCATGAGTTAATAAACTACACTTGGAAATGGTAGATACCTGGGAAAATATAAAAGGCTGCATTCCTTTTTAAATCTTTCTAAAATATATGTGGATATTTAAATGCAAATACTGCATGGTCTTGTGGGTTTTTTAATATATGTAGCTGAACTATATATGACAAAAATAGTGTAAAGATACTAGGCTTGCAAATATATTAATTTGAATTAGACTGTGAAAAGATAGGTAACCATTAAAATAGCACCAAACTGTATAGCTAAGTTAATAGATTCTGCTGCTGCTTAGAAGCAGCTGGCTGAACGCCAATCATAAATTTTATAAATTTTCTTGAATCCATTAGAAAATGGAGATCATACCCAGGCTAACTGAATTCTAAAGGGTTCCAGGACCCTTGGAGGAGCAATGAGGCACAGGAGCTGTCTCACTTTTGGCAGATACAAGAGGAAATGAGCCAAAATAAAAGCCACCAGAAATAAAATAGATGAAATTTAAATGAATCTAGCATGATAATTTAGTATTGCCTTGTTTCTGTGACTTAAAGATAGTCCTAATTCACTCATCAGCTCTTTGCCATGTGCCTCCTACCAAGTGCTTACAAGGAAAATTGGGGGGTGGGGACACAACAACAGATCTGAGAGAGCCCCACCCGGTGACACCCAGGCAAGAAGCCTTGTTTGTTCCCAGACACTTCTCCCTAGTGGAGCAGAGCTCCAAGCCACTAATGCACAGGAAGAAAACCCTCCTGCATAAAGCAAATAACCAGAAGCTCTGAGAAAGGAGTAAATGCAAAGGCTTCTGCCTCTGGTCAGAGGAGGGTAGGTCAGGAAACCAGTTTGAACACGACCCTACATTGGTGCCAAGCAAAGACAGTGTCAGGGAACTTGCTCCTGCCCAACAGCCTTCATGGATACAAAGCTCAATTTTGTTGATGCAGGAAAAAGGAAAGGAGAGCTGAGAAAGCTCCACTGCAGAGGTCCATCTGTACAGTGACTGTCTAAGACTGGAGGAGAAGAGCTGAGAAGCCCCTGCCAAAACCCCAACTCTTGAACTGAGTAACAGACAACAGCAGTCTATTGTTCTGCAAGGAGAAAGAGTAGGCAGAGATATCTTCTCAGTGGGGCAGGCATATAAGAGCTGTTGAAGGTTGAAGGTGTCATAGGAATGCTGGGAAAAAAGTGTGTCACTACAGGCCCCTAACTAAACACAAGGCAGCAGCTGTTTGATGCTGAAGGAATTTTAGTCTGTGCTGCACTGAAGGTAACTATAATGAAAACAAAACCTAAACCCAAATCAACCACTGACTCAAAGCCCCATATTAAAAACATTTCATAAGGAGACATATACTGATTTCTTGGCATAAATATTAATTACTTGTTTTTACTGTTTCTGTACACACATCATACAAAGTTCTGTCAAAAAGTATGAGACACACACACAAAAAGTAAGGACAAAGTAAGGAAAACAACCTATTGTCAACATATAGAACTAAAACCCAGATATAAACCAGCTGTCAAAATACTAAGACAGTATTTTAAATTAATTATGGCAGTTTTTGGATTTCTTTTGTTTTCCTGGGGTTATAACTAATAGCATCCTCTTTCACTCTCAATAGTGTCCTAGTTTTGGCAGTGATTTGTATAATCATTCTACTTGTAAAAACTTCACATTTTATCTCCTATGAACTTCACAAATTATTGTGAGCTAGAAATTATTTCTATTTTACAGATGATAAAACTAGGACCAGCAAGCTTAAATTACTTGCCAAAATCACTATCTAAAAGAAGGCCACACAACTACTCAAATACAGAGTATTCAACATAAAATCCTGCCCTGACCTATTTTAAGCATCACTGTCATATAATTCCTGGATTTGCATACACTTCTCCTATTTTAACATGGAGGTAAAACAACCAAGTAATATTTCCACCCAACATATAAAATTTTCCTAGAGAAAACCTCATGTTCAATCTAATACGGTTTTTTTTTTGTAAACTTAGACTCACATTTGCAGAAAGTAAGTCTTTCTGACCTACTCCCTACATATTTTAAGCCATTCTTTGAACCTACTAATTGATCTTATTATTTCTGAGATGAATGTCAAATGAAGAGAATCTTCTATTGAGTATGCTGGATAGAAGTCACCGTCAAAGCAGAAATACTCACATTTTAATTAGTATCTTTTGAATCAAAGTCACTCTTCAATCAAGACTTCAGAATCAATTAAACTCAAAAACAACAGGAAATTGACCTTTCAGTTTCATGTATAGCATACTGCCATGGTGGCAACAATATAAAGAGAACAGTAAAGTCACATCACTTGTAGCTACTAGGAATAAGTACAAGAAATATTATCCCTCTTATTTTTAATTCATTGTCCCAGGAATGAATACATTTTTCTCTTATTGATATTTATGCAAGTTGCATGCCCAGTCTGCATTCAAAATTCTAAGGATTTGTTATATTGTATGCAGAAATTAGAAGAAGATTAAAAACATCGTTTAAAAAACACTAGTAGATGTTTCCTTGAGGAAGCATTCAAACCGCAGTGATGATGGCAATGTATTCTCGAAGCAATGATGAAATGCATCAGACAGCTTCTACTTTTCTGTTAAGTTAAACTCCTAGAGGAGGCATTAGATTGAGTAGGTGGAACAGGAAATCATCTCTAAGAAGCTTTCTAAAAGTACCATGATTTCTACTGACATCGTGATTTGTGATCAGTATAAAACCAGGGAAGAGGAAACTCACGTATTATGTGTGTTGCCCATGTAGCTGAAGATTAATTGCCAGCAATAAATTTTGGCAAGTTAAAGGTCATTCTTGTTTGCCTCCTTATCTCAATTTTATTTCATTGCAAATCATGCTGAATTGAGCTACTTTACCTTTTTGAATAGAGTGTATGGAACAAGATCTTTTGTTTTCTGTTGGCTTCTGAGATGGCATTTTGTTATTTTTATTCTTTTTGCTTTTTCCCTCCATTTCTTCAATGTGATACTGCAAATTATCACTTCTTGCTACTGATAGGATTATTTCCTGAGGCAAATGTTTCTTAATTTTGAGGTAAGAAACATCATATAAGTTACTCTTCCCTCAATTCTTATACTTTGCTACTTGTTTCTAATTTAAAAGGAAATAGGGCATTTGGTGTTGCATCTGAAAAATAAATGTCGAAAGTCATGTAGACTTTATCCCAATCCCATATTTTCTTTTAGACATTTTACAGCTTTACATTTATATTTTACATTTAGGTCTATAACCCATTTTTAGTTAATTGTTGGTGTGAGGTATGTTTCAAGGGCTTTTGTTTTGTTTTGCGGATGGCCAATGGTTGAAATATACTGAAATGGTTGTAATACATTGAACTGCCATGAATCCTTGCAAAAAATCAATTGACTACATTTGTGTGGGTCTGTTTCTGATCTCTCTGTTCTGATTTATTGATACATGTGTCTATCTTTTCTCCATTATCACACTGTCTTGAATAGTGCAGATTTATAATAATTGTTTAAATCAGGTAATGCAAGTACACAATTACTTTGTCTATTCTAGTTCTTTTGCCTTTACATATGAGTTTTAGAATTGGCTTGTCAATATCTACAACAAAGATTCGTTGTGATTAATTTTTCTTTCTTGGGTTACTGGATTAATTAGACCCTCATATTTTTCTTGGGTCAACCATTTCTTTTTTATTTCCAGATATCAGACCGGAGTGGTGGGTAATTGATATATTTTTATGTTTTAATTTTTATTTTCTCTGTCTCCTATACATGGCAATTTTAAAAGGGCAAGAGGAAGCAGATTTCATCAAAACCATTTTCTGAATGCCAGCAGAAGGCATAACATTGCTTGTTGACTGTATTGACTGTAGTTGCTTTTCTTCCTGAAAATCTGTGTTATTATGAAAAAGACCATGTTGCCCTCAATGAAGTTAAAATAATATAAAGTAACCCTGGTGTTAATTAGCTCATATTACTTTATCTCTGTTTTTTAAATAATAATACTTGAATGTCTTTTGCTTTTTTATTTCTTAATTTTCATTTGCAAACACTCTATACCCAGCAAGGAAAAGTTCCTGCCATCCCTGAGTAATCTCTAATTTATTTTCTGTCTCTATGAATTAGCCATTTCTAGGTATTTCATATAAGTGGAACCACATAATATCTGTCCCTTCGCATCTTGCTTATTTCACCCAGCATAATTCTTTCAAGGTTCATCTGTGTTGTAGCAAGTATCAGAATTTCATCCCTTTTCATGACTGAATAATAATATTCACCTGTGTATGCATCACAAATGAATGCATCCATTCATTTGTTGATAGTCACAGATTGTTTCCAAGATTTCTGGGATTTGGATTGAGATATCTTTGAATTTATAGATCAAATTGGGGAGAACTGATCTTTCAAACCATACCACAGTACATCTCTCCATTTATTTACATCTTCTATGATTTCTTCCATCAGTGTTTTTGTGGTATTCAGCATACAGATCCTGCACACATTTTGTAAGATTTATAGTTATACTTCAATTTTGTGCTATTGTAAATGGTATTGATTTTAAAACTTTGGATTTCTTGTTCACTGTCTTTTAAATATTGACCTTGTATGCTGTGACCATGTTAAACTCAGTTATTAGTTCCAGAATTTTGTTGTTGTTGTTACGAGTTTATTTAGGGTTTTATACATAGACAAACATGCAGTGTGGGAATAAGGATAGTTTTATTTTCTTTCTTTCCGATCTGTAAGTCTTTTCTTTCTTTTACTTGACTTATTTTGCACCACCTGGAGTTTCTAATACACTGTTGAACAGGAGATGAGGGACAAGATCTTTGCCATGTTCCAGAACTCAGAAGGAAAGCATTCAGCCTCTCATCATTAAGTATAATGTTAGTTGTAGGTTTTTCATAGATGCCTTTATTAGGTTAAGAAAGTTCTTTAGGCAGAATGATTATAAGGGTCAGGAACTTGGGATCTTTATTCCAGATAATCTTCCTTGCTTTGAAGTCTACTTTATACAAAATAACACTCCTGCTCCAGCTTTCTTTGGTAGATGTTTGCATGGCATATATTTCTCCATCCCTTTACTTCAATCCTATCTAAATCTCTGTTTTGAAATGGGTTTTTGTAGATAGAATGCAGTTCAATCTTGCTTTTTTATACAATCTGATAATTTCTTTTAATTAGCATGCTTAGGTCACTCATTAAAAATAGTTATTGATAGAGTTGAATTAAAATCTACCATCTTGCTATTGGTGTTTTGACTTTTTAGGATACATTATCACTCTGTTGTGCTGTAGATGTTAAGTTTGTTATTATTTTGTGTGTGTGTGGCTGTTTTGCTGTTTTATTTGCCCTGTCTTTTAAGAAGGGATATTTAAGGATATTCAAACTATGCCACTGCCTCTGCCATCTTGCTACCAGCTCATATTTCAGTGTGAAAAGAGCCTTATTTATGAATTAAGCTTATAAGAAAAATAGGTGTGATGTATCATTTCTTCTAACCAAGCTATTGATATGATTTTATTACCATCTTTTCTTTTCTCAAAATATAAGGTACTTTCCCTCATTTTCCCTATGTGGAAGGTAATTTGAGCAGCCAAAGAGTGTTGTTTGCAATTTGAAGATTGTTCCCAGAGTACAGAACCCAAAATCAGGGCACATGGCAGAAGACAGTAAGCTCCAACACGAACTCTAGAGACGAACTGCCTGTATTCACATGCTAGTTTGGTCAAATTATTAGCAGTGTGACCTTGTGCAAATGACTCAATCTTTGTAACTTACCTCTCTCTCTTTTTAAAATAGGAATGATAATAATAGATACCATCAGGTTTTGTGAGTATCAAATCGGGTTTTTTTTAATGCAGTTCTTCTGTTGGCCCCAAATGTATTTGTTAGGAAAAAGTAGTATCACTTATGTTACGCTCATATCAATCTTGTAAAGGAGACAGGTATTCTTGCAATTAATTATATTTTACAAGTGAGAGTACATACAAAGAATTTCATTAATATTCCAGAGGCAGAACAGCATTTAATGCCAGAGTCATTACATTAATTCAAGTTGCAAAGAAGGGTATTTTAAATATTTAAATGGAGAATTTTGATGTTAAAAATTCACCATCACTTTCATTTGCAGTCCTTAATACATTCACTGGCAAACTTTTTTTATTTCATAGATAATTGAGTGAGTCACTGGAAGATAAAAGAAGAAAGCTCTAAGTTTCTGCCTTAAATTTAACCTTTACATTAAATATATATATATTATATTATATATATATGCAAGGCAGACTCCACCTTTGTTGACTATAAAGGGATGTTTATGATAAAAATGGATGTCATTAAAATATACTTAAGCCCAAATATCCTAATCTCTGTGAATTATAGACGGGACTGGCAAATTCATAATTCCTTCATTAATAATAACTGTAACAATTACCTTCAATCTCTATTATTCATGTTTTGCAAGAGGAGTCTGATGGAATTTCATTGTATAAAACTTTTTTGAACAAATGTAAGGAAGAGTTGACATTACTTGCTTACATTAAAACCTAATGAAGCATCATTTTATTATGATATTGAATCCAAAGTTTTAATTGCAATCCTATCCTTTAATTTGGTAAATTATAACAAGAGCAAAAATCCTTAAGGACAGATCAGTTGTCTCTATACTAATATTATATACATGCTTAAATCAACTTAAACTGCATGGGAATATCAGCAAACTCTGTAATTTGGTACACTACAAATCTCCAACTTCCAAGTACATTCTGAAAAGCTTAACATGTTCCTGAGTGGCTTTATTCTATTATTGTTCAGAAAATACTCTCACTATCCTTGTCTACATTTCACAAATTTATAACCATCACTTCCCAGTGTGCTCACGTGTATTCATTCAGGAAACATTTATTTGGTTCCTGCGATTGGCCAGACATATTATCGGCACTAGATATGCTATGGAGAGCAAACAGAACAGATCCCCATTCTTATGACCCTTCATTCTAGTGTGTGGGGGGTGGGAGTTGCAGAGTGTAAGCATTTTAGCCACAAAAATTCACGGAAGTCTTGCTCTGCTTCACTAGAAACAGGAAAAGCATCAGAAAGGAACTCCCTCACATCTGTTATCATCCATCCATTCCTCTTACCTGTTTTAAAGAAACTGGTAATCTTCCTAATGTTATCCTTCCATAGGGAAAGAAGATGAAAAGAAGCCAAGAAAAGTTATAAAACATGTAAAGTGCAACAAATGACACAATAATAAATCCAAGTACATGAGTTTCCATGATAAATTTGAAGTTCCATTAGAATGTAATCTCCACAGGGCAGTTTTTGTTTGTTTTGTTTTGTTTTCTGTTTTGTTTACTGATATATCCCCAGCCTTGAGAAAAGTGTCTTTTACATATTATGCACTCAATAAATTGTATGTGATTGAAGGGGGTTTAACACACTATCAAATTGTTTTTTATACATCCTTTAAACATTCTTCACAGTCACTAAATGAAGCAAGCACAACTTGGTAAGCATTCATTGGTAATGAAGTACAAGCATCTTGCTCAGCTTAGTTCATAAAATAGTAGGCATCAGAACAGGGGCACAATCCCATCTCCTGACTCTTCATTTACCTCTCTTCCTACCATAGGATAATAGATTTGGAATCTCTCTGAATGTGGAAGTTATTTCCCCTATTCCTGATTATTTATTCTGAAGCAGTGACTTTTTCATTGCAGTTAATAACTGGTTTCATTGCCTCACATCTCCCATTAGCACTTTCCATCCTTAATGCTTTCTTAAATGTTTGCATTGCCAAATATCTAAAGCAGGTGAAATTAAAGTTAATAAGCACAATCCCTAAAAAAGAAGAAAAAATTATTACAGATTAAAAATTTTTGAACTATGGTTAACAACAAAGCACAGGACAATGGAAAATATACTCTGATAAAAATAAATTATTTTTCCAAAATTTCAAAATCAGTATTAGACAATAATCTAAAATATATAAGGAAAGGTAATTGAATATAGCACCATAGAAATTATGCTTTTATTCTCCTGGAGGAAAAATTAAGTATAGCAGTTTGATCTGGAGTCTGTTAACTGAGAAACAGTTCTTTCTGCAATTTTTCAGCTATGTGTTTAGACCTTAACATCAGAATAATTTTTCAGTATTGTATATACTTTGTTGCAATAAGGCACATATTAGAGACACTCTGGGTGTAGAATGTGGACATACAGATTCTTAATGAGCATCCCAGACAATTTTGAAGAAAATTAAAATTTTGGTCAAGAAAACACATTAAAAATACCAATTGTTTTTATTTGGCCATCATGATAGTGATATGAACATCTGAACAATGTAGTGATGATGAACAAAATTTCAAACCACTTTTACCTAAGCGTATGAATACAAAATTCAAAATCATTTAATAGCTACTAGAACCAGCTATCCATTGGTTTACTCTTAAGAATTTACAGATTACTCATCATAAGGCATTAATAACAACAAACATAAATTCAACGGGGGACAAAATATTATCACATTTGGCCAACTCAGTGTGTAACAAAATGTTATTTATTAATATTCAATATTCACTCCTGTCTAAAAAACTTAAATATAAAGCAAGCAATTTAGAAAATAACAATAGATGATAACTTCATTATAACTGTAACCAATATGTCTATTTGAATTGAGATGATCCAAATCAAAGAAATAGCCATGATAAAATATACATTCTAAAAAGGGCCAATATGTATTTTCTGGATACTTTCCTAAACTCTCTTACTATTTCTACCAATTCATTCTTTTGAATAGTCCAGATAGATAATCAAATAACTTTCATATAATGATCATTTCCCTTTCCTATCATCTTTAAATTATATTTCCAATTTTATTGACTAGCCAACAGTGATAATAAACATAACTTTATGTTATTTTTACTTGGGCCCGCCTAGTGGATACAATTTGGAGATGCATGCCTTGTGTAAAATGGAATTAATTCAGTCTTCTCATCTGCTGAGGTCTTTGAAGCCCTACCTCTATGTTATTCCACTTGATTTCTGGTTGTCAATCTCCTTTCATGTGAGCAAATGATAGGCTCAGTTTTGCATAACCAAAAAATTGTTAGACTCCAGAGTCAATGAACTATCAAATTGAATGCAGCCTCTCTAATCACAGCACACATTACCAACAAATTTACTTGCATCTAAACTATGCTCAAAATCCCTTAGTTCAGCAAACTCAAAACTCTGACTCCCGCAAACATCCTCTGATATTGTCCAACATTAGTTATCAAATCACTGCCATTCTCTGGATGTATTAGCTTTTTCTGCTCTATTCTAATTCCCAGGGAGAGCTGGGTTATGGCCCAGTGACTTCAGTGGGGTGGAATGGTTGATCTCCTACAAAAAAAACCCCGCCGGGTGGGAGACTGAGAGTTTAACAGACCTGGAAGGAACAAGATAAAAAGAAGTCATAGCCTAAGGCAAAAGAGGCTCAGTGGTGTATTACTGAAGGATTTGGAGGTTAATAGTTCTACAGATTATTTTAAACCTTCCAGCAGCATCATTTCAGTTGCTGGGTACCTCTCTTTCCTGTTTGATGCCCAGTTTCATATTAGGGATCTGTCTCTATTAAGGTCATAACTCACCACTTACTAAATCTCTGAGGTTATTTTTGTCCATTTTCTCAGCCCTGCAGTTTTAAGAACTAAGCAATTAGGGTGGTGGACTAGATATCTTGACTATATAGAGAAAGAGAAAAATCCTGGAAATTTTGAGATAGATAAATTTATTTTACCATTGAAAGATTGCAATATATGAAAGGAAAAAACAGTTTATATTTAAAAATATGTAAGGCATTAAAATATGTGCTAGAAAGTATTTGTTGTATTAATATAATAGTATTAATTATGTTCTATAGTATTGAGTGAAACCCTTTCTAATATTATAGTAATTTTTTAACCAGGAATCTTATAGACCATTCCTATTTAGACAATCATATCAGATCATAAGCATGTAGAATCTAAACCTATATCTAGATCTAAACCCCCAGTGTTAATAATATTCATCACTGGACTAAATGTGACAGACACAAAATTTATCATCCTAAAAAATGCCCAGCCAAGATGGAGTAACAGGGAGCAGTCTTACTGTTTCACATAAAACAACCAAAAAATTGGACAAAATATATGAAACAACAGATTTTAAGACACTGAACATCAAGCAATGAAGGACAGTGATCCTTAGAATTAAGAAACAAAGGAGGTGGGCCTATAATGTGACTGGCTTAATGCCGTGAGAGGGTTTCTAAGTCATGGTGCAGGAAGCAAAAGACTCCCTAAATTGTTTACATGGAGTTGAGTCATTGAGTCAAAGAACATCAAAGCGGCCAGAGCTCTTAGGATAGGAGAATAGAGAGGAGAGAGCTGTATACACAGCTGGACACCTGCAAAAGTTCCCCTTTGAGTATTCAGAAGAGTAGTGATCAGCATAAACATATGGAAAAACCTACCAGAAATGATAGCAGGAATGCATACCCAAAGCACACACATGACCAGGAATAGTGTCTGTTCCCACCACTACACAGTAATTCATAAGGAATTAGGGAAGGGAACTCAGAGATGTTGCCTTAGTCACAGGGAATAATTAGCTCTACACTAAATCTGCCTTTGTTCCTGGCTAAAAATCTTAAAAAACAAAACCCAAAAATATTAAATTGCTTTCATGGAAGTTGACTGGGTCCTGTAACAAAGCTCAAGAATATTTATAGGAGCACAAAAATATCCACTATCCAAAAAGTTAACATTCGCAATATCTAGCTGGTATCCAGGTATGGCAAAAAAGCAGGAAAGTATTACCCATAATGAGAAGAAAAATAATTCATTCAGATTGACGTAAAAGTTACAAATGCCAATGAAAGATTTTAAAACATGTATTATAACTATGGTTCATATATTAAAAAGCAATTGGAGATCTTGAAGATAATTTAAAGATCCAAACTGAGCTCTAGAACTAAGATATCAATGTCTAAGATGTATAATACAATGGATGGGTTTAAGGGCAGATTACATATTTTAGAAGAAAAATATTAGTGAACATGAAGACATAGTAATAGAAACTATACAAAATAAAACACACAAAAAAGAGAAACAAATGAACAGGAGAACAAAGAAACAATAGAATCAATAAAACCAAACTTTGGTTCCTTGAAAAGATCAATAAGATTGACAACCTTTAGCTAGACTGACAAAGACCAAAAGAGAGAAGATGCAAACAAACAAAATCAGAAATGAGAGGGGGGGTCATTACCATGGATCCTGATAAAATAAAAATATCATTAGAAGATACTATGAACAACTGTATGCCAGCAAACTAGACAAGTTAGAGGAAATGGACAATTTCCCAGAAATACATGAACAACCTATACTGACTTGAGAAGATACAGAAGACCTCAACAAATCAATCATAAGTAAAGATATTCAGTCAGTCATCAAAAACCTTTCCACAAAGAAAAGCCCAGGGCCAGATAGCTTCACAGGGGAATTCTACTAAGCATTCCAAAAAGAACTAGGACCATTCCTGCTCAAACTCTTCCAAAATATTGATGGAAAAGGAACAGTACGTAACTCATTTTTTGAAGCTATCTTCACTTTAATACCTAAACCAGATAAAGATACAATAAGAAAGGAAAACTACAGGCCATCTCCTTAATGAATATAAATGCAAAAATCCTCAAAAAAATACTTGCAAATCAAATCCAAACGCAAATTAAAAAAAAATGTACACCATGACCAAGTGGGGTTCATTCCAGGCATGTAAGTGTGGTTCAGCATAAGAAAATCAATCAATGTAATATAGCACACTAACAAATCAAAAGGAAAAAATCACCTTATCATCTCAATTGATGCTGGTAAAGTATTTGATAAAATTCAGCATTATTTCTGATAAAAACACTTCAAAAGGTAGGAATTGAAGGGAACTTCCTTAATTTGATAAAGGGCATATATGTAAAATCCACAGCCAGCATCATACTCAGTGGTGAAAGACTGAAAGCCTTCCCCCTAATATCAGGAATGGGACAAGGATGCCCACTGTCATCACTATTATTCAACATTGTGCTAGAAATTCTAGATAGAGCAATTAGGCAAGAAAAAGAAAAAGCATCCAAGTCAGAAAAGAAGAAGTAAAACTTTCATTATTTGCAGATGGCACAATCCTATATTGGAAAAGTCCTAAGAAATCTATGACAAAGCTAACTGAGCTAATAGAATTTGGCAAAGTGTCAGAATACAAGATTAATGCACAAAAATCACTAGTGTCCCTCTACACTAGTAATGACCTGAGGAGGCAATTAAGAAAAGTTCCATTCACAATAGCAACTAAAGAATCATATATCTAGGAATAAACTTAACCAAGGATGTAAAGGACCTCTGCAAAGAAAATTACAAAACTTTACTAAAAGAAATCAAAGAAGACCTAAATGAGTGGAAAGATATTTTGTGTTCATGGATAGGAAAGCTTAACATCATTAAAATGTCAATTCTACCAAGACCAATCTACAGATTCAATGCAATTCCAATTAAAATTCCAGCAACCAACTTTGCAGACTCAGAAAATCTAGTTATCAAATTAATTTGGGAGGGAAAGGGGCCTCAAATTGCCAAAAAAAATAATGAAATGGAAGGACTTACTATAAACTTTAAAGTCCTACTATAATTTTAAAGCCTACTATAAAGCCACAGTAGACAAAACAGCATGGTACTGGAACAAAGACAGATATTTTGATCAATGGAATCAAATTGAGAGTTTGGAAATAGATCTCCAGATCTATAGTCAATTGATTTTTAACAAGGCCCCCAAATCCACTGAACTGGAACAGAATAGCCTGTTTGACAAATGGGACTAGGAGAACTCGATATCCATATCCAAAACAATGACAGAGGACCCCTACCTCACACCCTATACCAAGTTAACTCAAAGTGGATCAAAGACCTAAATATAAGAGCAAGTACCATAAAACTCCTAGAAGAAAAATAGGGAAACATCTTCAAGACCTAGGGATAAGAAGTAGCTTCTTAGATCTCACACCAAACTTACAAGCAACAAAAGAAAAAATAGATAAATGGGAACTCCTCAAAATCAAATGCTTCTGTGCCTCAAAGGACTTTGTCAAAAAGGTGATGAGGCAGCTGACTCAAGGGGATAAAATATTTGGAAACCATATATCTGATAAGGGCCTAATATCCAGTATATATAAAGAATTTCTGCAGCTCAACAATATTACAAATAGCCCAATTATAAAATATGCAAAAAATATGAATAGACATTTTTCTGAAGAGGAAATACAAGTGGCTAAAAAGCACATGAAAAGATGTTCATCTTCATTAGCTATTAGGGAGATGCAAATCAATACCACAAATGAGATATCATCTCACACCAATTAAGAATGGCCTGCTATTAGACAAACAGGAAACTACAAATGCTGGAGAGGATGTGGAGAAATTGGAACACTTATCCACTGCTGGTAGGAATGTGTAATGGTATGGCTGCTGTGGAAGACAGTTTGGCAGTTCCTCAGAAAACTAAATATCAAGTATCCCTATGACCTGGCAATTCTACTACTTGGTATGTACCCAGAAGATCTGAAAGCAGTGGCACAAACAGACATTTGTACACAATGTTCATAGCGGCATTATTCACAATCGACAAAAGATGGAAACAATCCAAGTGTCTGTCAACAGATAGGTGGATAAACAAAATTTGGAATATACATTTGATGGAATATTATGCAGCAGTAAGAAAGAATGAGGTCCTGAAGCATGTAACAACATGGATGAATCTTAAAGAGGTAATGCTGAGTGAAATAAGCCAGACTCAAAAGGGTAGATATTTTATGATTTCATTAATATGAACCCCCTAAAAATGTAAGCATAGAGTCTTAAATGTAGAATACAGAGGACCTAGAGATAGACAGAAGCTAGAGAAGGGGTTGTGGTTTCCTAATATGTACAGACTTATTAACAAGGTTGAACTTAAATGTATGGAATGGATAGAGGTGATAGTAGTTCACTAGGGGATTTAAGTAATAGTGCTGTATTGAAGGTGAATATGATTGAAAGGGTTGCTTAAAGTCATGTCTCTCACCAATTAGTACTACAAATATAAATAAGTTCTGGCATGAACTACTTCAAAGGTATGACACTTGTACAAAGAGTTAGTAATAGAGTGGTATATGGGTAAAACTACCTATTGCATGCTATGGACCATATTTAACAGGAATACCTCACTAGTACCACACCAATACTAAGGGTTAATAATTGTGTGGGGAGAAATAAGAGTTATGGGGTGTTTTGAGTTTTCTCATTGGTGTGGGTATGTCTATCTGTTATTTTTCTCTTAGGAGCAATGAAAATTTCTAAAATTGAGAGTAATGAGGATTATACAACTAAGTGAGGATACTGTGAGATGTTGATTATTTATTTTAGATAGAATATATGCTATATGAATATATCTCAACAAAATCTGCAGAGTCTAAATAAATAACAGAAAAAATGTAAAAAAAAACAAACAAACAAAGAAAGCAATCAGTGAACTGTGGGACAACATTAAGAGAGCTAATAAATGTGTAATTAGAGGGCCTGAAGGAAAGTAGGGGTTGCAGAAAAATATTTGGAAAAAATAATGACTGAAATGATTCCAAATCTGATGAAAACTATAACCTCACAGTTCCAAGAAGTTCAACAAACAAGAAAAAAAAGGAAACTACAAAAGACACATGTGATTGTTGGGCTCATGTGTCAGATTGGCCAGGTGATGGTGCCCAGTTGTCTGATCAAGCAAGCACTGGCCTAACGGTTACTGCAAGAACATTTCATGGCTGGTTAGTAAACCGGAAGGCTGGTGTTTTTAAATCATCAGTCAATTGATTGTATCAGTGGCTGATTACATCTACAATCTGAGGTAGTGTCTTCTAAGAGAATCCAATCAGTTGGATTTAATCCAACCAGTTGAAGACTTTAAGGAAGAAGAGAGAACTTTCACTTTTTCTTCATCCAGCCAACTTCTCCTGGGGAGTTCATCAAAGACCTTCATTGGAGTTGCCAGCTTGCTGCCTGCCCTGTGGAATTTGGACTCATGCATCCTGCCCTACAGAATTTGGACTTGTGCATCCCCACAGTCATGGGAGAAATTTTTATAAAATGTCATATCTCTTGTTGGTTCTGTTTCCCCAGAGAACCCTAATACAATACAAAATAATAAATTTGCTCAAAAATGCTGAGAAAGAGGACATTTTAAAAGCAGCTAGAAGAAAAAGATATGTTACATACAGATTTGACATTGGAAATGACAGAAATAAGACAGCAGAGCAATGTCTTTCAAGTCCAGGAAGGAAAAAATATTGTCATTCTAGAATTCTGTACATAGAAAAATATCTTTTGAAAACAAAAGTAAAATAAAAACTTTTTCAGACATACAAAAGATGAAAGAATTCATCACCAGGAAACCTACACTCCAAGGAAAGTTTAAAGAAGTTCATCAGACGGAAAGAAAATCATAACAGACGGAAATATGGATCTACCCAAAGTAATGAAGAACACTGAAATGGTTACCTACTTGGGTAAATGCTCCCAGAGCTTTTCTACTTATGTGTTTCAAGTAAGATTTTAGTAGTTTGCTCATTTATTTCACTCTTGCAGCACCACAATCAACTAGCTAACATCCATGGTCTCTTAGACTAGTCTGATTACTGCTTGTTCTCTGCTCTCTAGTAGGTTAACCATGCTCATCTTTAATTTACTGACTAAGTTCCACCATTTTGACCCTGCCACTCTGAGTTTCCATCATTTATTATTGTATTTAAGAATCTTAATACAATGGGAAAAGTTTCCACTCAAATTTCTGACCCACAGTAAACACCTATCACCAAGCTGGGGAACCCTCCTGTATTGATTTCTCACTGTCATGGTAAAGGGCATGTCCTCTTCACCCTCCAAGGTGAGTGAGTAGGTCCTACATAATATATTCACTGTAGCTTTCCCATCTCCCTAATTCCTTAGGTACCTTCCTATATAACATATATTCTTAATAGGTATAACATTGCTCCCAAAGGGGTAAAAGTTAGTTCTTGATAAAAATTTTAAATATTACAATGGTTTGTGACTAAATTGACTCACATGACTGTGAGGGCTGGCAAGTTCAAAAACTGTATAGCAGGGTGGCAGACAGGAAACACAGACAGAAATTGGCATTGTGGTCTTCAGTCTGAAATTCATAGGATAGGCCTGCAGGCTGGAAACAGACATGAGTTTTGAGCTGCCCACTAGAGGCAGAATTTCTCTTCTGGGAAACCTCAGTTTTTGCTCTTAAGGCCTTCAACAAATTTGATGAGCTCTACCCATATTATTAAAGATAAAGTCTTTTTCTTACAGTCCCCTGGTTATAGCAAATTTAGCCAGTTGGTATAACTGGCCATCAGTCTGTACCCAAGAGTGAGGACTCTACGAGTTCTCTCTGGGGCTGCATTGGAGAGAGCTGCTGCCCACCTCAGATTTCCTAACTAGTAGGTTGAGAGGCTTAGATCTTCTGTTTCTTGCTAACTCCTTCTCTTGAAACAGGGCCTGAATTCTGGAAATTCTTCATCTACCTTACCCCATCAAATACTGATTCAAGATCCCGAGCACTCAGTTCATTCTGTGAATTGTAACTGCCTAGTCATCATTTTCCCTGACTCAACTGTTTAATAAGACATGAAAATAATTTCCCAAGAAAATTTTAATTTATTAAATACATCAATTTTCTCTAAAAACTCTCATTTTGCCATTCTCACACTTGAATGTCACACATTGCATCATATTTTTCAAATTTGTAGTTTAAATATTTAAAAGTCATTTTGTAATAACTAGATAAATTATATGAAACTTTTTGGCTCAATATGCTAGCGCTTCCAATTATCCCCTTCTATTTTCTTAGATGTATAAGTTAATTATAATTAACAATTAATTGATGAAGGCTTTCAAAAAATTAAATAAGCAATGAAAAATAGTGAAATACTTTTATTGTAGACACAGCAGTGCATTATTTGGAGAATAGAAGAAATGAAAAATATTTCTCTGTGGGGTGATTAGGACCCTGATTTTGATTTTCTCGCTTAGGTACACAAGTAGAAAAGAATAATAAAATCAATACCTGTAAGAAACCATTGCATTATGGGAGGCATATTAACTCACTTTAATTTCTCAAAAAACACCAGTTCACCCTTAGTGTGATTTAATTGGGTTATTTTTCTTAAATGCTGAGACAATTTTTACATTTAAAAATTAAATAAATGGACTATGGTTCTACCACATTTGTACTTTGCCTCAGTTGATTCAGCCTCCTGATTATAATGTATGCATTTGTCAACATCTTACCTAAATGTAAAATCTTTGTTACAACATTTTAAAGGAGAATTTTTAAAATGCTGTATAAAAAGTAAAACCAAAGAGAGAAAGAGAGAAGATGGTGGCATAGAGAGGAGTCGAAGCTAGTTAGTCCCCCTGGAACAACTAATAAATAACCAGGAACAACTAGTAAATAATATTAGAATACCTGCTGGGGGACAAACATGACTCTCCACACATAATACACCAACCTGAATTGGGAGCAATGCCTGAGATCACAGCACAAAATCTGTAAATAAAGACTGCAGACCCGGCCGAGAGCCCCTCCCCCATGGCATCCCAAATGTCAAAGCCTCACTGTAATAGAGAGCAGCACTTGCTGAGTGAGCAAATATAGCTCAGCTGAGCTCCAACTGGGGTTTTAATTAACAAATATTTGACTGCTCAATGCAAGCAACACGTCCCCAACAAGCAGACAGAGGCTTTTGGTGATGACTGACCCTGGACAGCTGGAGGACCTCTCTGGGAGGGAGGGGAAACCCAGAGGACTGGGCACTGTCTCTGGCTGATGGGTGAAACGGAGGGTGGCCATGGACTGGCCCTGAAGGGGGCTTTCTGTCACTTTTTTGGCTCAGTAGAGAAAGCCTCAGCCATTTTCAGTTCCCAGGGCTCTGACCCAGACAAGGGTGGAGATAGCAGAGTCAGAGACTATTCAAATGCAAATGATATCTCCCCAGGGGGTTAAGAGGAAAGAGGTGGTGCCAAGCTCTACTACCCACCTTCCATTCAGAACCAGACCCCAGATCCTGGGGGAAAACAGCCACAGGCTGCATCTCCTTACACCAGTTGGGAGTGACAGGCTGAGAGGCTGACAGGCGCCACCTGCTGGGCAGAAAAGCACAGTGGCTTGAGGCCTCAAAAGGTATACCAATCTTCTAAGACACATTCTCAGGGAAACCTGATACTATTTCTTCCTTCTGAGACCTGAGCCCATTCTGGTCTGGGAAAACTTGATTGGGGTAACCAAGGAAACCAGATGCCTAGACAACAGAAAACTACAAGAACTAAGTAAAACGAAGTTATGGTCCAGTCAAAGGAACAAACTTACACTTCAACTGAGATACAGGAATTGAAACAACTAATGCTAAATCAATTCAAAAAGTTTAGGGAAGATATGGCAAAAGAGATGAAGCATATAATGAAAACACTGGGTGCACATAAGGTAGAAATCAAAAGTTCAAAAAAAACAACTGGCAGAATCTATGGAAATGAAAGGCACAACACAAGGGATGAAAGACACAGTGGAGACATACAACAGCATATCTCAAGAGGCAGAAGAAAACACTCAGGAATTGGAGAACAAGATAGCTGAAAGCCTACATACAAAAGAACAGATAGAGAAAAGAATGAAGAAACATGAGCAACATCTCCGGGAATTGAATGAAAACATGAAATGCATGAATGTACATGTCATGGGTGTCCCAGAAGAAGAGAAGGGAAAAGGGGCAGAAGCAATAGTAGAGGAAATAATCAATGAAAATTTCCCATCTCTTATGAAAGACATAAAATTACAGATCCAAGAAGTGCAGCATACCTCAAACAGAATGGATCTGAATAGGCCTACACCAAGACACTTAATAATTACATTATCAAACATCAAAGATAAAGAGAGAATCCTGAAAGCAGCAAGAGAAAAGTGATCCATCACGTACAAGGGAAGCTTGATAAGACTATGTGTGGATTTCTCAATAGAAACCATGGAGGCAAGAAGGAAGTGGGGTGATATATTTGAGATACTGAAAGAGAAAAACCATCAACCAAGAATCCTATATCTGGCAAAAGTATCCTTCAAACATGAAGGAGAGCTTAAACTATTCTCTGACAAACAATGACAGAGTTTGTGAATAAGATACCTTCTCTACAGAAAACACTAAAGGAAGCACTGCAGACAGAAAAGGAAGAGACAGGAGTGAGAGGTTTGGAAAACAATTTTGGGAGATAGCACAGCAATGTAAGTACACTGAACAAAGAGGACTGTGAATATTGTTGAAAGAGGAAGGTTCGGACATGTGGGACACCAGAACAAAAGACAAATGATAAAGACTGGGACTGTGTGACATAGGGAAACCTAGGGTGCTCAATGATTGTAATGAAAGGTACAAATATGTTTTTGCATGAGGTAGAACAAATGAATGTCAACATTGCAAGGTGTTAAAAATAGGGTGGGATTGGGGGGAAAATACAATCAATGCAAACTAAAGATTATAATTCACAGAAACATCATATTATGCTTCCTTTAATATAATAAAGGCAATATACAAAAGCTAAATGCATGTGAGGGGGTGGCAAATAGGGGAAGAGTATGGGACTCCTGGCATTGGTGATATTGTCTGACTCTTTATTCTACTTTAGGTTAATGCTTTCCTTTTGTCATTTTCTAGCTATCAAGTTTTGTATTTTTTTGTTTTTGTTTTCTCTCTTTCTCTTTTCTTTTTCTTTTGCCTCTCTGCCTTCTTAGACTCCTCCTCTGTCTTTGTGGAAGAAATGGATATGTCCTTATATAGATAGTGGCGATGGTGCTGAATACATAAATATGTGACTATACAGGGAACCAACAATTATTTACTTAGGATGGAATGTATGGTGTGTGAAAAAAAAAAAACATCTTAAAATAAATGGGTTGATGAGGAAACCTGGAGGGCACTATATTGAGTGTAATAAGACAGACACATAAAGGCAAATATTGTAGGGTCTCACTGATATGAGCTAATTATAATATGTAAACTCATAGACATGAAATGTAAGTTACCAGGATATAGAATGAGGCTAAAGAATGGGGAGCAGTTGCTTATTATGAGTAGAATGTCAATTAGGGTGAAGTTAAATGTTTGGAAGTGGACAGGGGTGATGGTAGCATGTTTTGACAACAACTAACAGTGCTGAAAGGTGTGTGAAGGTGGTGGAAAGGGTAAGCACAGAGTCACAAATGTCACCAGAAGGAAAGTTGGAGGTTAAAAGATGGGAATATATAAAACAGTGAATCTTGTGGTGGACAATGTCCATGATTAACTATATAAATACTAGAAATCTCTCTCACAAACTAGAACAAATGTATGTCACTATAACTAGAAGTTAATAATAGAGAGGTATATAGGGAAAAAATATATACCTATTGCAAACTATATACTGCAGTTAGTAGTATTTTAGCATTCTTTCATCAACAGTAACAAATGTACTATACTAAAACTATGAATCAATAATGGAGGGGGGCTGTGGTTAGGGGTATGGGAGGATCTGAGTTTCCTTTTTTGGTCTTTATTTCTTTTCTGGAGTAATGAAAATGTTTTAAAAGTTGAAGAAAAATTAGTTGTGTTTATGGATGCTCAGCTGTATGATGCTACTGTTGGCAATTGATTGTACACTTTGAATCTTTGGATAGTTGTATGGTATATGAACAATCTCTCTCTCTCTCTCTCTCTCTCTATATATATATATATATATATATATATAAATCAATGTATTTTGCTATATTAATGGTATACTACCATTAATGGTCTAAATTAGGGGAAAAAAAACACGATCATGTAACAAGTAAATTGATTCCGGGAAATGACTGTATAAAATCCATAATCATTTCCAGTAGAAATTCTTAATAAACTGAGAATAGAAGGGAATTTCTTTAACCTAAGGGAAAGCTATGAGAATCTATAGACATCACATTAAATGGAGCAAGACAAACGCTTTCCTAATAAGATCAAAAGCAAAGAAAGATGTTTATTCTCCCCATTTCTATTCAACATTGTACTGGAGGCTCTAAACATTGAATTAAGACAAGAAAAATTAATAAAAGCCACCCAGATTAGAAAGAAAGGAGTAAAAGTCTATTTATTTACAGACAACATGATCTTCTACATAGAAAATTTGATGGAATCCAAAAAACAGTTATTAGAACTAATCAGTTAGTTTAGCAAGGTTGAAGGATATAAGATCAGTACACAATATCAATTGTATTTCTTTATACTAGCAACAAATTATCGGAAAGGGAATTTTTTAAGAGGTACCATTTATGATAACATCAAAAAATAGAAAGTACTTAGGGATAAGTACAAGGGAAGACATGCAAGATACGTACACTAAAATCTGCAGAACCACTGCTAAGGGAAATTAAAAGAGATAAAGAGTCATGCTGTAGTGTGATGGTTAAGTTCAGTGTCAACTTGGCCAGGTTACGGTGCCAAGTTGTTTGGTCAAGCATGCACCAGCCTGATTATCACTGTGAGGATATTTCATGGACTTAAATCATCGGTAAGTTGATTTCATCTATTTCTGTTTACATCTACAAACAACTAAGGAAATTGCCTTCAACAATGGGCGAAGTCTCAACCAATCAGTTGAAAGCTTTAAAAGGAGAAGTGATGATTTCAGCAGTCAGAAGAGAGAAATTCCATCTCTGCTTCAGCCAGCCAGCTTCTCTTCAGGAATTCCTTGGAAATCTTTTTTGAAGTTTCCAGCTTGCAGCCTGCCCTATGGAATTTGGACTTGCCCATTGCCACAATGAAACAACTTTTGTAAAAAAAACTCGTAATATTTACACAACATAATTATATACATATATATGTACATATATATACTAATATAATGTTCCTATGGGTTTGTTAATATCCTCACGGTCCTTGGTATGTCCTGGCCCTGATTAACCTGAAATTTTTCAACAATGTGGTGTTATCAGTCATAATTTCAGTTATTCTAAAAAAAGTTACATTGTACAGAAACAACCGAATCTCCTTTATTTTTGCAATGAACCCTCATTACATCATTCACTTTTGAAAAACAGTAATAAATTAACCATGGCAATTAAAAAAAAAAAAGAGTCATGCTGTGTTCATGGATCATATAATTCATTATTGATAAGATTTCCATTCCCCACAAATTTATTGATAGATTCAATCTAATCCCACTTGGCTGTTTTACAAATTGACATATAGAAATTCAGAGACCTAGAAAAATCAAAAGAACTTTAGAAATAAGAACAAATTTGGAGGAATAACTACTGGTTTCAATGCCTTTTATAAAGCTACAGTAATCAAGGCAGTGTGGTATTGGCATAAAGATAGACCAGTCAATGAGACAGAATCCATAAATATGTGCTCAACTGATTTTTGACAAAGTTGCAAAGGTAATTAAGTGGAGAAAGGATAGTCTTTCAACAAACGGTACTAGTACAAGTGAATATCCACATTCAAAGAAGAATAAGAAGAAGGAGGAGAAGGAGGAAAAAGAGGAGGAGAAGAAGGAGGAGGAGAAAAAGGAGGGGGAGAAAAAGGAGGAGGAGGAGGAATATTGACAAATATTAACCCGAAATGAAATGTAACTTAAGTGTATAACCTGAAAACCAATACAATTTCTAGAAGAAAAGAAAGGAGAATATATTTGCAATCTTGATCTTGGGTTAAGCAAATATTTCTTGGATATGACATCAAAAGTATGAAATAGAAGAAATTGATACACTGGACATCATCAAAATTAAAACCTTCTGCTTTTTGAAAAATACTGTTAAGAGGCACAGAATGAGAGAAAGTAGTTGCAAATAACATATAAAGTTAAGTATACACTTAACACATGCTTGCTTTTAGGTGCTGTCTTAGTTTGCCAATAACTTTACTTAGTGTTCTGCAGTAACAGACTTAAGCAACAGGAATTTATTGTCTCACAGTTTTGGAGGCTAGAAGTCCAAAATCAATGACTCAGGAGGCCATCCTTTCTCTAAAGTCTGTAGCATTCTGGTGGTAGCTTTCCAGCAATCCATAAATCAATCTCTGTGTCTACCTCATGGCCACGCATTTCCTTTTGTCCCCTGCTGCACCTGTGTCCAATTTCCTCTGCTTATGAGAATTCCAGTGATGTTGGATTCAGGCCCGCCCTGATTCAGTTTGGCCTCTTGGAAGCTTAAATTAACAAGTGGTTCACATCCACAGGAACCGAGGTTAAGACTCGAACATGTCTTTGTGGGGAGATTGATTTAAACCATAAGAGGTGCCTACCCAGGAAAAAGTGAAAAGTTATCATCACACAGAAACCACTATGTAAATATTCAAAGCAACTATATTTTAATATCCAGAAACTGGAAGTCACATAAATATCCATCAGCATATAAATGGATAAATCGATAGCAGTATATCCAGACAATGGGATGCAAATCAGTAATAAAGAGAATGAACTATTATTGCGCACAGCAACATGTGTGAATCTCAAAATAATCATACTGAGTGAAAAAAAGCCAGACAAAGATAGTACATACTGTATGTTTCTGTATATTTTAAATTTTTTAAAAAATGTAAACTAACCAAGTGATAGCAAGCAGATCAGTGGTTGCTTGGTGGTGGGGTAAGGGGTGTCACAAGGCCAGGAAGAAGCAATTAGAAAGGTGCTAGAAAAATATTTTGACATCATGATATGTTCATTATCTTGATTGTGATGATGTTTTCACAGGTGTTTCTACATGTCAAAACTCCTCAAAGTATACAGTTAAAACATGCATTTTACAGTGTGTAGTTACATCTCAATAAATGTGAAGAAAATGAATGTGAAGATGACAAAAACACAAAGGAAAGAGCTAAATGGAATTATACTGTTTTAAGTTTCTTACTCTGTTTATAAAGTTTTACATAATCTGAAAGTAGACAGATAATGAATTTTAAAAATGAGCCATTCCCTTGAAATTCCTTGAAATTGGCCAAGTTTAATTGCCTATTTCTTATCCTCTGCTTTATATTTACCAAGTTTTAGTCAGGCTTCTCTCCACCTACAGATCTCTTAAGCTCTGCTTATCCCCAAGCCTCAGCAAGCACTAAAAAGTGGAATGTGCCCCCTTATCAGTTTATCTCTAAAATTGATCACATCAGACAATTTTCCTGATGGACCCCACTAGACAGACCCCTTGTCTGTCCAGCATCCCCTTCTTGACTGCTGACTCCTTTCTATAAAAGAAAAGTCTTTTCTCTTTGATTTTGATATACTTGCAGTTCCTAATTTCACAGCTTTCTGCCTATTGCAACACTCTGAATAAAGTCTATCCTTATGTAGGTCTAGATTTGTTTTCATTTAACAAAATTTACTTTGGTAAGGAATTTGTGTGTGTATGTGTGTGTGTGTGTGTGTCTTTTAAATCCTCCTTCCTCGGTCATATTAGTTTATTTTTTCCACATAATAATTGCAGCTATGGTCTGCAAAACATCTCAAGTGAGAATATGGTCTACCTATTAATACTTGAAAGAGACTGAAAAAATTTAACACTGAACCAGTCTCAGAGAAACATATGTCACATTCCACCAATAAATTTCCCTTTGCATTGGGTAGGTTTTCTCTGAAGGAGGTAGGTTACATAACTGATCAAATTGGAATCACTGCATTTCAGAACTGGAATTTCCTGTGTCCATTTTGTCGATTAAGACAATCAGAACAAAGTTTGCAGAGAACTTGTCAAGTCTTACAGTTACTTGAGCAAAAAGCATACCTAAATTAGCATACAATTTCTGTGAAAATAGTCAATAAGTCCTTATGTACTCACAGTTTTTCCCTTAAGAACAAAACAATCTGGCATTTCCTCTAGCCAACAAGATTTCACTCCTCTAGATTCTTTTTACTATTCATCTCCATTTTCAGTTGCTCTTCTTATCCCATCACTGGGGAATGTGAATCATCTTATTTCTGTTTCCTTGGCAAGAAGATCAATTACACTGTAACCTCTTTATACTTAGTGGTTTGAATCAAATAGCCTTTTCTTATGTAATATCTCCATTTTTAAAACATTTATTTGCCAGTTTTTTCTTCTGATTCACATGAATTTCCTGAGGCAAATAGTTTTTTTTTATTTTGAAAAGGACACATTTTTCTCTAGCATTGGTAATTCTTAATTTGCTTTAAGCAAGGATATTTATCATATTTTGTATCTACAGTTATTCATCAATATTTCAACTTCAAATCATATTTGGCATTTCCCATAAAATATTTATGCTTAGTGAAATATATTTATTATCACTTTCTTAAGTGATTCCTTGAGTTGCTTTAGTGACTTCTTTATATATAAGATATGAAATTTGCCTGATTATCTCGTAATGCAGGTAGCGATTTTAGTGCTATATAATTAAAATATTCAACTCAGTTGTTTTGTCTGTGCTAAATGACAACTAATTGTTTTGTCTGTGCTAAATGACAACTAAAACACAGTTTAATCCTGTTAAAATTGAGGGAAAGATTGATAAGAGAACTTTATAATAATAATAATATGTCTTAAATATTGTAGCTTGCCATTTTCCTTCAAGGCAAAATCTGAGTCACTATTGATAATTTACTTTGTTTCCTTCATTTTTGAATTGGAAAAATCGCTTCCCTTCTTTCTCTAGATTAATTTTCAGTATGCACATTTTTTTCCCATCCCAAATGTTCACGCAATGAGCCAAACTATTTTTACCGTCTTTGGTCAACTGAATTGCACAACTAAAATCATCCTCAGAACCCTGCATTATAAGCTAGAACATTGTTGTTTAAATCCTAGAAATTCCATTTAATTGTTGTGATTATAAATGCATATAAATCCTCTATTGCATTTTAGTTTAGTTTATTGGGGCTTAGATCAAGTATGTGGAAATCCTTTGTACACTAAAAACTGTAGCAGTAACAAATGAAAAGAATAATCTTTGAGCAGATTTCCCCTGCTTCACCATCGTCTCTTATTAACCACCTCAGTAACCTGATGCTTTATTTCTCAAACTGTAGTCATTAGACCATCTCTACCAGAATCACTTGGGAAGGAGGGTAATTTTGTTTAATTAAAGATTTCTAGACCACACCCAAAACTGAATCATATTATCAGGGGATATGGCCCAGGGATTCACTTTTCAATGAATATCCCAGTAGGTTCTTTTACATATAGAATTTTGAGAAATAATAAATAATATGCTTTTCATCTCTTTCCTTCATTTTTTGCTTTAACAATATCTTTATGTAGAAGGTTGACTATAAAAAATGACCAGATTCTTCACCCTGCCTTTTTGCACACTCTGCAATGGGTCTTGGCGGCTCTGCCCATTGGTAGGTAAAATCTCTTTCCCCTCTCCTTGAACCTGACTTGCTCTGACCACTGCAATGCTGCCAAGAAGAGGCCACATGCTAGTTTGAAGTCCAGACCTTGGGAAGACTTGGGCTTTTCTGTCCATACTGCTGGAACCTTGCTACTACCACCATGAGAACAAACCTAGAATAGCCTGCCTAGACCACATGGAGAAAGACCACATGGAGACAGACTGGAGTGGTCTCAGCTGTCCCAATTGAAGCCATCCAAGACCAGCCAGCCATCACTGTCCTGCTCAGCCTGCTGCAGACACATGCAGGAGCCCAACCAAGACCAGAAGAGCTCTCCAGCTGACCAATAGACCCGCAAGCAGTAATATATGCTCACTCTTTAAGCCACTGAATTTTGGATGGGTTATTTTGTAGCAATAGCTAACAAATGCATTTCATATGTCAAGAAACTGAGGGTTAGGTAATATAGAGGGCTTTCCAAAGATTTCATAGTCAAAATCACCCTTTTGCCATTAACTCAAACACATACATAATTTATGCACTTTCACAACTTGAAATTCTCCTCTGAATTTTCCTAGGTTTACCACTTTTTTGTCATCAAAACCATCATGATAGTGATTTAAAATGCTTATATTAATTACAATTCTTTCTTAAAATTCATCTGATGTATACCTCGATTATGAAATTTTTTCTAAATAAATAAAAATATGCATACTAGTGCTTTGAATTTAATTTCACAAAGCAAAAACATAGATCCTAGTAAATATATTTTAGCTTACATTATTGTCTAACTTAGAACTGCTTCCAGGTTGGAAGTGTTTGTAGTACCTTTTTATGACAATATAATCTACATAATCTTAGAAGGTTTGTTTATATTAGCTCCAAACTACATTTGAAGAAACAGAATGACAACTACTGGATTAACTTATTTAAATATATAAGGATATACAGTTATATACAGTCCTTATATATGCATGATATACTTCTAAGTATATCATAATATACTTCTTATATATACACAAAATACTTCTACAGTATTGCACTGGTACAAAGAGTTAAGGTATATGGAAAAACTACCCATTACATATTACAGACTATATTTACTTGGAATACCTTGCCAGTACTACACTAATACTAGGGATGAATAATTAGGGGTTGATAAGAGCTTTGGGAAGTTTTGTGTTACCACAATCATTTAAAATTGAGAGTGATGATGATTGTACAACCAAGTGAAGATAATGTGAGAAACTGACTGCTTACCTTGGACAGAATATATGCTATGTGAAATTAGGAACCCCTTACTTAATAAGTCGAGCTCTCAATTTGAGGCTTGCTCTTGGGAAACTTCATGGCTGTAAAAGGGAGGCTAAGCCTTCCTATAATTATCACTAAGAGGCACATCCAGAGAACCTCTTTTGTTGCTCAGAGGGGGCCTTTCTCTCTAAGCCCAACTCAGCAAATAAATCCATTAATTTTCCCCCTATGTGGGACATGACTCCCAGGGAAATGAATTTCTCTGGTGACATGGCATATGACTGCCAGGAATGAGCCTGGCCCAGGCATTGAGGGATTGAAAATGCCTACTTGACTAAAAGGGGGGAAAAGAAAGGTAACAAAATAAGGTTACAGTGGCTAAGAGATCTCAGATAGAGTCGAGAGGCAGCCCTGGAGGTTACTATTATGCAAGCTCCAGCTAGACATCCCAAATGGCCACAGTATGCCATGACCTAACCAACAGTAGTCCCGAAATACCTAGGTCCCTATTTGAGACTTTATAAAAGTTTCACTCATTAAGTTTATTTTTCAGAAACTTAAATCCACCAGAATGTTCCTATGCCAGACAAGTCCTAAAAGCCAGATGCAACAGCCTCTTTAAGAATATCAGCCAGATGCAGCCACCTTCCCCATTATGTTGAAACCCCTGTTTAATATGAACAAGTTTGGGTGGTCACTGTCTAGACACCCCTGAAGATCGAGAAAGAGATTAAATGAGAGGAAGTGGTAGCAAAGACAAGATTGGATTTGGCAAAGGATTGGGAATGCTGAATCTTTATATAAATAAATCTATCTATCTATCTACATATATGTATATATATTTTGGATGCTGGAGTTTTGGAATAGCTGGACGGGAATGGGGGAATGGCTGGGGTGGTGGAGCTGTGGCCCATGGCATTCTTTGAAATTTGCTCTGTAGCTGCTCATTGGGTTGTGCTTTGGGAGTTGTCACCTTCTGTGCATGTTTTATATTTCACAGCTGGGAAGTGACTGGAGCTGTGGGGCTGTGGCCCACAGTATTCTCTGAGATTACCTATATGGCTGCTTGTTGGATCGTGCTTTGGGGGTTGTCACCTTTGTGTATATATGTTGTATATCCCGTGAGTAGGTGGCTAGAATTGTGGAACTGTGACCCATGGCATTCTTTGAAGTTTGCTCCCTGACTGCTTGTTGAATCATGTTTGGGAAGTTATCATTGTTATGTGTGTATATTGGATTTCACTATTAAAAATGTATTAAAAAAGAAGAAATAGAAAAAAATATATATATATATAAGGATAATGTAATTATACAATTTGTGGAAAAAGAGAAATAATCATGGAAATTCTCTCCTTGGCCAGGAGCTTTCCTATGCCTACACTTTTTGCCCTGACAAATTCAGTCACTTATTTGCTCAGCTATTAAGTCTATGCAGTTGACTCCAAAATCAGTTTGCTCAACCATGGCTTCTCCTTGAAGCTTCAGATAGGCTGCATCAACTACTTGTTAGACATTTAGATGTGGCATAAACAAAATTCACAGCTATGTTTGGGTTTAAAAAACTTTTAGCTTTATTTTTTCACGCTATTTGTTTAAACTTTCATTAAAATCACATTTTATGGCTCAATACAATTTTTTCTCAAACAAAGCCAACACATCTTTGACAGTATTTCAGCTCTAGAGGTGAAACTTCCATGTCAGAGAAAAAAAGGAATTTGACAGAAAGAGAATGCTTAGTGATATTTTTAAAACATTGAATTTCCAATATAAACAACCTATTATTTAAACTCACAGAGTTAAATTTAAAACTTAATAGATTACTTCAACCCTTTCAGTTATCAGACAGACCCCACTTAGCAACTTTGTTTGTTTTCTTTTCATGAAAGTAATGTACAACATAGTGTCTAAATAACCAAAAATACTTTTAGGTTTGTGAAATTTGCTTCAAATTTTCCTTTCAATTAAATCTGGTTCTCTGCTTAAAGGCTGACTCATATTTCAGATGTCATGTTTTCCTCTTTCAAAGAGGAATTTGATATTCATTCTCTACACTCAAACATCAAGATATGTTCAAAACAAGATGAGTTCTTTGTTTTCTCCAGTAAACCTCAGCTATAGCATGTTGCTGTGGTTTTTATTAGTGTTGGAATTTTCCCTTTTAAAGGGCATTACACTATCAGAGTTTTCATACATTATATGATGGTAAATATTTGCTGAATGAATGAAGAACAAATATTTAGTTCTCCGAAGGAACATATTCCACTTTGATATTATTCATATAAATGACTACTGGATGCCAATAATAACAACTCCAGGAAGGCACTGAGTGAACACCTTAAAGACTCCAGCCACTAATTGCAAACTGGGAACTTGATAACGCAGCAAAGAACATCCTTCTATAGTCTGCATGATGGTTCATTTAATGTAAAGTGCTTCTTGGTATTGATAGAAACCTATTTTTAGGTAACACTTAGACTGAAAATTGCTCTCCACCGATTATCAACTGCCAAGGAAGGGAAACCCTCCTCCTCTCACCGCTTCACTGCAGCAACGGAAACAGGTACGTTCACATCAGCGAGACCATTGGCAGATTTGGCAATGTTGTGCATGAAGGTGTCTACACCCAGATCCTGAGGAAGATCACATGTAATCTGAAAATGCCAGAATTGTCAAAATAGAACCCAAACTTTGAGTATCCCTTAAGCAAGGAGAGAGCAGGGACATGTGAGCGATGTTCACTATCTCAGAATCAGCCCTGACACAAACTGTCTTTGTACATGCTTTAAGGCGGGTGCAGAAACAGACAGGAGAGAGACACAGACTTAAGATAATGATAATAAGAGCGAATATCTTTCTAACGTCTGTTCAATCAGTTAGCCCAACCACACTCCTGGATAAGTGGTTTGATGTTTGTCTATCAAGGTTAGCTAATGTTTCAAGAAATTCAATTAGGAATCAAGATTCCAGCATAAAATTTGCCTTTGACAGAAATAACCACAGTCAGGAATGATTACTGTTCACTAAAAAATATTTTATTATCTGGGGAAATCTATATGAGAAGTTTTGATTATCAGCACAAGGAATATTGTAAATTGTTCTCATTGGTCAAATGAATGGTATTTAAGAAAGGTGATGGGTGGGAATATTTCCACCACTCACCCAGGAATGGAATAAGAATCCATTGAGCATGGAAGTTTTAATGCCATCAGAGAAACCCTCTGTGTTAGAGTCCCTGTATCCCTCCATTGTGCAGAGGTCCTGTCATCAGATCCAAGCTCAAGATCCAATCCTGCCATTGGACAGTCATTGTTCCTGCTTTATGAGCTTCCCTGTGCAAGGGCTAGTTAGAGAATGTAGAATAGAAGTAGGAAGCCCCCCACACATACTTCAGTGTATGAGACAGCTTGTGAACAATCAGTTATTACCATATAGTTTAGGTTTGGCAGAATATTGTTTAAGGCTTGCTCTCATTATAATGTGTCACCTGTTAGCAAGGTTGTAGGGGAAGGACTGCATAATTCCCAACTGTCTAACAAGACCCTGAAAAATATCAATATTTGAGTAAAGTACTTGACATTCATTAAATGACTCAATTGACTTAGGTCCTATCAAAACATAGATAAGGATTAAAATGGTAACATTTCTCTTAGATTTTCTGGGAGAAAAATCCCTTCAAATTCATAAGTGAAAATGAGGATTATTTTACAACAGATCCTCAAATTGAATTGATTTGTAATTGATATTGGTTTTTCTTATGTGTACAGCTGACTATGATGTATGCATTTAAATGTATTTTCATGTATGCATATAAATGTTAATTGTAAATCCTTCCTTTCATGGGGTAAAGTCAAATCGACTCAGTTGTCAATAATGCACTGAATTCCTACTGTGTGTGAGAAAGTATGCTAGAAGTTGTAGGTAACATGAAGACCCTGGTATAAAGACATTTATGATATAGCAAAGGGGACAAAGTAACAGGTAAGATGTAACACAAAAACAGGGTAAGATCATGTATAATGTTTGAGCAAAATGTTGCAGGGAAATAGAATCTGAGGCACAACTAATACTGTTGGAGAAGCTGAAGAGTTTTCACAACAAAGACATATAGATGGATGAGTATGAATTTTCCAAGCAAAGAAGGAGTTAATGAAAGTTTCCACAAATAAAGGAAACATCATAGTTTCACGAAAGGGCTTCTATATTTCAGGAATAGTAAGAAGTTCAAAGACACTACAACATCGTAGAGAACAGTGTAAGGTGAAGAAGGAAATGCAAATAGAAATACATATATTGGAATCATGTCATTCAAAGCTTTGGTCACCAAAGAAATGAGTGATGATTTTACCTTGTGGCAACAGTTAGTCAAAGATGTATTTTTGTTGGCTTGTTTTTAACTAAAAGTGGATCATATAATTAAAACTATAATGGCAGGAGAGAATGGATTCAACTGAGGAGAGATGTTTGGTAGAGAGACAAGCAAGGAGAATGGTGTATAATAATAGGCCCATTTGTTTTCTTCATTAAGTACCCTAGATTAAAAAACAAGCAAACAAACAAAAACAAACAACAACAAAACCAAACGGTTCTTGTGGTTTGAAAAGGACAGCAGCCCAAACCAACCAGAAACCTGGTTGCATAAAGATGGTACATGGGAATCAAACTAAGACAGATATAACAGGCATAAGATCTTCTATAAAATTTAAACAAAGATATCACAAATAAGAAGAGTGAAACGAGAAGTTAGTCTGGGGTTATGTTTCTCATTTGTCGAAGAAAAGGAATAAAAGGGACAAAAAGTCAAATTTTGAATACCTTCTGGTGTATCTCAGAATCTCCCTTTTAAGTGTGCACTTAAGACTTAGCTTGTCTTCTCACATGGATGTTATAAAACCGTTTTTTATGTCCTCCCTATGTGCCCTAGGACGGGAATCAATGTCTCTGCAAATATTCATTTTGAATGTCTTAGTCATATATGCTCTTTTCATAACCTCCGTACGTCTGAGTAAGCATAGAAGTTTCCTAAAACATCAATCTATATAGCAACTCTGTCAATATTTTATATTTATGAAAATATAAAATATTATCTGATTCTTAAACTTCTAGAGTTCTTTACCTTCATGTGACCTACACTGACTTGTCATTTAATATTAAGAATAGATCAGGATTTTTTTAAAGCATGAGAAGCTGACTTTGAGGTGTGCTTTATTTGAAGAGTCCATGACTAAAAGCCATATATAACAATAGTGATTTCCAGTGCACTATGACCAGTAGATTTGAACTGTCAGCTGAACTCTCAAGGGTCATCCTGAATTTTTTATTTTTTAAAATTTCAGTATCAATTATAGCATAATTGGACACACCAGTTTCCAAGATGAGAAGTGAGAAAGCTGACAACAGCAATTATCAAAACCTCTTACTTATCCTCCGGATCCTATAAGACTCTAGCCAGTGTCCCAGATCTCTAAAATAATAGAAGTCCTAGAAGTATAGAGTAACTTTTGTCAACAACTTTGAATGGCAGAGAGTTTTCACTACATTATCTGATATAGCCAAATATCAGGTACAAAGTCCATGCAGAATTAATATGCCTTAAAATTGCCCATAGTGGGATAACAAAATGGATACTGAGGTAGATGTAGGAAGAGCAGGGATTTATTCTCAATCTATCAGCCAGCACCTGGAAAAACAGAAAATTAATAAAAGTTAAAATTTATTTTTCCCCAAGAATCCTTAAACACAAACTAAATTTTATTTAAATTGGGAAGAAGAATACTTACTAGCTTTGTGGCTGGAAAACAAACTCTAGTCAAAATTGTGCCTCCAGGTATCTGGAAAAAGTAAAGAAAGAGCTCTTTGAAGGAATGCAATTTAAACTTAGATTTCTCACAAATTACACTTAAAGGTACATGACCTCAGAAGGAAGAAATCACAAAACACATGAAGAATACACCCTGAAGAAATCAGAAGAAATAACAACAGCATATTCTCACCCACAAAATAGAGCAGATTTTGGAATTATCAGATAAATAATGTGAAATATATTTAACACACTAAAGAATTAAAATGGAAAATTAAATGAATGAGAAAGGAATAGGAGACTATGAAATTTGATGGACTATTTGAAAAAAAGAATTAATGAAAAGAAAAAAATAGGTAAGAAACACAGACAAGAAAGTAAGAGAGTTTTACTTAATCTATTCTAGTAGATTATAATACTTAATCTTAGTTCCAGTAAAAAAAAAAAGGTATAGAGAAAATGGGTGTGAGCCAGTGCAAAAGGAAAAATGGCTGTGAATTTCTGAAAATAGATACAAGATATGTTGTCCTAGATACAAGAAGCTCAATGAACACCAAAATTAAAATTAAGGATGGTAGATTTTATAGAGATGGTGGTAGATACAGATAGATAGAAAGATGACAGATCAGACAGTTGATAAACACAGAGGATCAAAATATATTTAAAAATGGCTAGAGAGAAAAGGCAATAAGACAACACTTGGGCCAATAGCTGCTTCTTCAAAGAAAAAACTGGGAACTAGAGAAGAGAGAACTTCTGTACTGAAAAACAGAAAATTGCATATAAATTCAATGAAGCTAGATAGCAGAGAAATTCTACAAACTTTAAAGTATATGCAAATGTGGAGGGTGGACAAAGACCCCCAAAATTGTCATGGATTGGAAGCTGCAATGGGGTAGCTGGTGAGCAGACTCTATGAGAAAGTATAGAAAATATTGAGCTATCTTATTGACAGCAGAATCAAGAAATATGAGCAAAACTTCACCCCTAAAAGAGAGAGCTCTACACTGTTTAGGAACTTCTAAAAATAATCTAGAAAAAGTCCTGGGATGCTGGAGAAAATAAAGTGTGGAAAGTACCCAAGGGACAGAGGCAGCAGATCAAAGTCAACACTGGTTCTAAAAGAGAAGAGATTCTCTTGGACTACAGGGGCAACATCTGCTATAACAGAGGTCAAAGTAAAGAGAAGGAAGGAAAGGTTTATTGGTGGAAGCCCTCCAGAAAAACACAGAGTGGCAGAATCAGAAGAACTCTGACTACAGAAGGCAACATACACTAAAGGAGTCAGTCATCAACAGAAAATGATTCACTGAGCTGAGAAACCAGGAAACTACCTTTTTCTGTTTGCTAAAGCTGCGTGAATGCAATACACCAGAAATGGGTTGGTTTTAACAATGGGGATTTATTAACTTACAATTTACAGTTCTCAGGCCATGAAAATGCCCAAATTAAGGCATCAGCAGGATATCTGGACTCTGAAGAAAGGCTGTTGGCATCTAGGACACCTCTGTCACATGGGAAGGCACATGGCTGGCATCTGCTCGTCCTTCACTCCCGGGTTTCTTGCCTTCAGCTCTGATTTCCGTGGCTTTGTCTCTCAGCAATTCTGGGGCTTTTTCTCTCCAAACTTCTCTGGGTGTTTATCTTTCTGAGCTTTCCGGGCTCTTTCTATCTTTTATCCTCAAAAGGACTCTAGTAAAGGATTAAGACCCACCTTGAATTGGGGAGGTCACATCTCCATGGAAACAGCCCAATCAAAAGTTCCCACCCACAATAGGTCTGCACCTACAAGACTGGAATAAAAGAACATAGCATTTTCTGGGGTACATACTAGCTTCAAACCAGCACAGTACCCTACCTTCTCCCTATCTTGCAGAGATCCTTCTGCAAATAGCCAGTCTAGAAAACCCAATTCATTCAAATATACATAACATAAAAAGTAAAACTGTGGCATTCATTCAAAGACACTTCAAGAAACATAAAACACAGCTTCTTAGGAGCCAAAGAAAACTCCCTAGAAAAATGTCATCAAAACCAGATTGTAACACAACACTTCAACTTGAATTTATAAGAAAAATCTAACAAAGCAATTTCATCTGTGAAGAAAATAAGCAAAAATATGAAAAGACATAGAAAATATGGTCAAAACACTAGGAGTTATGACTGAACAATAGAATAATACAGTGGAAGCTAACAGAACTCAGGAAAGAACTAAAGAAATAGACAAAAATGTTTCAGAAATGAAAACTAAATTATGCAGAACACTAAGGGGTATAATCTCACAGGAAAGCATAGGAAGGAACAAAATGGATGGAACTGAAAATGAAACAAAAATAACAATTATAAAGGGATGAAAGGAAGTGTTTTTGGCCGGTCGAGCTGGCCTCACTGCAGAGGGCGATAAAGCCTTTTCACCGCGGGAAACAGCTGTATCTTCTGCAGGTGTGACAGCTCTAACCTTTTATTCTTGGGAAAACATGAGCTTCTCTCCTGGAATTCTTGCTTTCTTCTGAGGGATGACAACCACTTTTCCACATTATCTTAAACCTGTGGCATTTCATCATCTTTATTATCTCCTGTTATAATTGGGAGGAGGCTCTCTTTGCCTGTGTTCTCTTGAGGTTCACCTGCCTACTTATGCTTTACTGTGATGGAGGATTGTGACAGCCGAGCATGTGACAGGCAGGTGACACAGGTGAACCAAGAAGGGCCCAAGTGATGTACAAGGCAGCTGGTCCTGGATATCAGTTTTAGGGTGAGCTCTGCTAAAGCATTCAGGAAGAAAATTTATGGCTTACAAAAACTCTTTCAGAGAATAGAAATGAGAAAACACTCACCAAATCCTTTTAGAAGGACAGTGTTAATTTTGTACCAATACCAGACAGACGGTGGCAGAAATGCTAATTAATCTCCATTTTCATTTATAAACATAGATGCAAAATTCGTAAGGAATATACAATATTAGCAAATGAAATCCAGACATGTACACAAATTAATGAATCATTACCAAGATCAGTTTATTGCAGGAATGCAAAATTGGCTTAGCAACTGAAAATTTATTAATAAAATTGACTATTTTAACAGACTAATCATATATTTATGTAAGTATATGACCATCTTGTTATACAAGCACTTTGGCAACATTCAAAATTTACTTATAATACAAATTCTTAAAAACCTGAGCGTAAAAGAGAACATAGTGTTACTATACCCATATCACATAGACTTAATCACTATGAATTTATAATATATCTTTTTAACTTTTGAAAGCTAGTGCCCCTAACTTTCCATTCACCTTCTTAGGCAATTCATCACTATTCTTGGCCCTTTGCTCCTTCAAATACAGTTTTAAATAATCTTGTCAAATTCCAATTAAAACCTTGGTGGACTTTTGCTCCAGAGAAGCTGAGAGAGGACAAATGCCCCAAGAGCAACTGAGAGTGACATTTTGAAAAGCAGCTGCAGCTAAGAGAGGAAAAGATGCCCCAAGAGCAACACTTTGGAGAGTGTCATTTTGAGGCATAGCCTGGGGGCGGGCAGATGCCAGCCACGTGCCTTCCCAGCTGGCAGGTTTTCCGGATGTCAGTGTCCTCTTTCCAGTAAAGGTACCCTTTCCTGATGCCTTACCTTGGACACTTTATGGCCTTAGAGCTGTAACTTTGTAGCCAGGCAGACCCCTTTTGTAAAAGCCAATCCATTTCTCATATTTTATAAAAGGGCAGCATTAGCAAACCAGAACATGAACATATATCCACATGACAGAAATCAATGAACAAAATCTTTACATGGTTTATCCCAATGTAAAAACAGTGAAAAACAGGAAAGGATACAGAGTAGCAGAAACTTCAGAATTACTGGACAAAATGGAACTTTAGGGACGCTTCCATAAATTCAAATGCCAAAATTTCTCTGAAATTGTATTGAAAGAGAGAGGTCAGTGATATATTGGTGGGACCACCAGACTCCTTATTCAAGCTAAAATAATGACAGGAGGTACCTGAGACTTTAATTTTGCAGATGAAAAAATGGTTATTTTATGATAGAAAAATAAATACACCTTAATTTCCATTTATATAAATTAATTTCAATAATGTTTCATCTAGTGTTTTAAAAAGTATATGTTTCCTATACGTGTGGAATGAATGTTAAATTACTTAACAATTGTTCTTTTCATCCTCAGAGATCCACTAACAGTCTTCTTCCTATTGACCTAAGGATTTAGGAGAATCATTATGTAGCTTATCCATGTAAAATTTTTTGTGTCATTTAAATTGTAAACACTCCACTGAGATTATATAAATCATTTAAAAGATTATCAGCTGTAAAATAAAGATGGCATATAGCAAAAAAAAAAAAAAAAAAAAAAATCCTTGGTGGAATCCTTAAGCTAAATGGAGAGTCTACTTTTAGGTTTATTGTTTAAAGAAAACATATGTTTTATGTATGCTTTTGTATATATGACATATTTCATTAGTTACAAATAAAGTTTTCTGAAAATATAAATGAGAGGTTAATCAGATGCAAATCAGTAGACAAAATCAGTGTATCCAGTGCACGTTATGAAAGTTGAGAGTACCTAGTTACCTAGGTAATGTACTAGGACAGTTTGTTATAACATGACTAATCATTCAGTTTCTAGAAGAAGTTACATCTGAGGTTTAACTGGGTTCAAAAGGTTTTTAATCACGTTAAATAGTCTACTTGTTAGTCATCCATAACAAGACAGACATTTAGGAGTATTTACTGAACACTATTTTATGACTCAAAATTACATAAAACAAATTATGAATTCTTCTGCAAAGTCATATTGCAATGTGATAGGTTAAAAAAAAATGACCAGGCTTTGTACCTTCAGCCCAGGACATGCCTCTTGTAGAACTAGTAACCCAGACCTGAGATATGTTCCATATTTCAATGTACAGTGCAATGCATTATGACTGATATTGTGATTTTTCTTACATTTCAGATTTTTGAAATATATTTTAAAGAAAATAATTGAAAAAGTATCATATCTTATTAAGATTTTGTGGTTTATTCATAAAAGAATCCAATTCTAGGGGCCATGGTACTGGGACTCTATTCCCAGCTCTGACGCTAAATAATTGTGCAAATTTGAATGCATAACTTAACCCCCACTGGCTTCAGTTTACCCACCCGAAAATACACTCTGGTGAAACAACCCCTTCACCGCTAAACTTAATTATCTCTGTTGTTGACTAAAGGATATTGAGATTTTGTAACAAAATATATTTTTTAATGAAGTTTTCATCATTGTTTGTTCTTTCCCTTGAGGGGAAGTGAAGTAGCTGCTTCATTCTGCAATAAACACCAACCTACCCACCATTAATGGAATCCTCCCTCATTTCTGAGTGATCCTTCCACTGATGAAAATCCCTTGGGAGCAATACAATGAAGGGGGCTGGATCAAATTGGGAACTGGATAAAAGCTCTCAATTGAAATGCAGGCAGACGGCAACTGCAGAACTTAAGTATAAGAGCTGCATTTTGACAAAAGATACACTACAGCTGAAATCTAAGTGGAATTTTCTCATGAAAGGCTGCAGGTCAAACTCTAAATTATGTAGCTCATATTAGCTCATTACTTTGGGGACAAATTAGCAATGGGAAAGACATGCTTTCTTAGTATCAATGTGGTCATTCTTTGGGCTTTCTCATTTTTTAATTGAATATAGATATAATAGGCTACCAGAATAGGTGTAAAGTCAGGATGTAATTAAACAGCAGAACAGTTTGTCTCTGTCTGTCCCCTTGAATTAACTCTTCTACCTAAAAAGCGCTTGTGTGTGTATGTGTGTGTGCATATATTACATGTGTGTTTGTGTGTGCAAAGAGGGCTGTGTTTGTGGGTGTGTGTGTTTGAAGAGGGCTACAGGCTAAGGAAGAAAGTGTTTCTAGGGTGTTGTACCACAGCCTGCCTTACTCCTCATGTTTCAGAGAGATGTACCTGTCTCTGTCGCTATAGCAATCCCCTTTGGCTTGCAGCCCTAAAAAGTAGGAAATAAAATAAAAACTTGGATTATACTTATTGAGTTTTCAGGGGCTTGCCAGTAAATGTGGTTCGGAGCCTGCCACGATGCAGCCTCCTAGGTAAAATAAATAATTGTATTGCGTACTTCTGATCAATAAGGAATAGCCTTTTTTTGGGTCCCGAAGGCAGCCTATTTCATACATGAGAATACTTCTCTGACCTGTATCCAGAGTGACAGAGTAGGAAAGGGCTCCTGAGCAACATATAGGGTATGTTAGAAGGAGAAGAGACATTGGGAGTGCAAAATTAAATGGGGAGCTCAGGGTGAACTGAGGATGGGTGAAGAGGCTGAGTGGAGCGAACATGGGAAATGATCTGGCCTTTTCTTACTCTTATTGAATGCTAAACCTACACTTTAAACATATACTTGCTGTATGAACCAGCAAACTTACTTCTGGTATTTATCCTAAAGGAAAGAAAGTTAAGTACTCAAAAAATCTAAATGCTAATACTGATAGCAGCTTTGTTCAAAATCACCAAAAACAATAAAGAGGGAAAAAATCCTTCAGTGGGTGGATAGATAAACAAACTGCTGTGCATCCATACAAAAGAATGATAGCTGGCAACAAAAAGGAACAAAATGTTGATATAATCAGCAACCTGGATGGATCTCAAAAGCCTGATGGTCGGTAAATGGTCGGTAAAAGAAGCCAGTCTCAAAATTTTTATATTTTATGTTTCTTTTATATGAAATTCTGGAAAGGACAAAACCATCAGGATGGAGAAAAAAAATCAGTGGTAGCCTGGGGATATGGGTGAGGGACAGGCACAAAATGGGAATTTTGGGGTGATGGAAATGTTTTCTCTCCTAATTGAGGTAGTAGTTACATGAATCTATACATGTGTTAAATCTCATAGACCTATATATCAAAAAAAAATTCTCCAGTTTGTCATTTAAAATTTTTTTAAACATGTAAATTATAGAGAAAATCACAAAACTGTGTTTACTTTAAAGAAAGGCTTCATAAATGGATCAATACATCATATCTATTGATAGAAATATCTCAATACATGGAAGGGGTCACCTACACCAAAATTGATTTATGAACTCATTCTAGTTCCAATCAGTTCCCAATAGTTAGTCTTTGCAAACTTGACAAGCTAATGCTAAAATCATATGGGAAAATACATAACAACACAGAGCCAAGATGCTTCTGTTGAATAAAAAGCTAGAGAAGATGCCACATTAAAATATTGCATTTATTATAAACTTACAATCATTGTAGCAATATCTTATTGGCCCTGGAATGAGCATATAGGAAAATGGAACAAAACAAAGTCCAGAAACATACTTGTGCATATATTGAAATTTGCTATAGGAAGAAGAGATCCTTGCTGTACTGGTTTGTATATATTATGTCCCCAAAAAAAGCCATGTTGTTTGATGCAATCTTGTGGGGCAGACATATTAGTGTTGATTAAGTTGGAACATTTAGATTAGGTTGTTTCCATGGAGATGCGCCCCACCCAACTGTGGATGATAACTCTTATTGGATAATTTTCATGGAGGTGTGGCCCCTCTCATTCAGCATGGGCCTTGATTAGCTTACCAGAGCCCTATATAAGCTCCGGTAGAAGAAGCAAGCTTGCTACAGCCAAGAGGGACACTTTGAAGAATAAACAGGAGCTGAGACAGGAGCTGCAGTTTACAGAGACATTTTGGAGATGGCGTTTGAAAGCAGACTTTTGCTCCAGAGAAGCTAAGAGAGGACAAACACCCCAAGAGCAACTGAGAGTGACGTTTTGGAGAGAAGCTGTCACCTAGAGAGGAACGTCCTGGGAGAAAGCCATTTTGAATCCAGAACTCTGGAGCAATCACCAGCCACATGCCTTCCCAGCTAACAGAGGTTTTCCAGACACGATTGGCAATCCTCCAGTGACTGTATCTGATTATTGATGACTTACCTTGGACACTTTATGGCCTTAAGATTGTAACTGTGTGACCAAATAAACCCCCTTTATAAAAGCCGATCCGTTTCTGGTATTTTGCATAACGGGCAGCATTAGCAAACCAGAACACTTTCAGATAAAGAGAAAGCATGAAAATGGTGTTACGGCAATTGGTTATCCATATAGGGAAATTAAATTAGATTATTCCCTTCTGTGGTAATGATAACAACAAAAAGTTCCAAGTAGACTAAATAAATATAAAGCAAAAATCTTTAAAACTTTAAAGGGGAAATGTAGCATAATATCTTTTTTACTCAGAATAGGAAAGTGCTTACTAAATAAGACAATCAATCACAAGCAATCAAAGAAAAGATGGAAATTTCAACTTATTAAAATCAAGAATACTGTCCATTTAAAAACATAATGACATACTAATAAGCTACAAGGAGAAGATACCTTTGATGAATATAATGACCAAGAGTCGGTGTCCATAGTATATAGCAAAATCCTACAAATCAATAAGAAAAAAAGACATAGATTGCAATTGGGAAAAAGACATCAACAGTCAGTTCATGGAAGAGGAAACTCAAATGGTGAGAAACGTACCAAGTGAAACTGCATCATCCTCTCCCCACCCCCAAATATACAATAATGGGAATGCTTATATTGATTGTCTAAGTTACAGTCCCTTGCTAGTAACTATGAAGATAGAATTCTTCTGGTAAAGGTAACTGTGCAAGGTAAAATGGAGTTCAGACAAATAAATGCTAAGTAATTGTTATGACAAAGTTCAAAAAAATAGAACTATATGGTATAATGCTGTATCATACTAGTTATGAGATGTCTTAGTTTTCCACTGCTGCTATGACAAATACCAAACACTGGTTGGCTTGAACAACAGCAATTTGTTGGCTGACAGTTTGGCAGGCTAGAAGTCCAAAATCAAGGTGTCAGCAAGTCCAGGCTTTCTCCAAATTCTGCAGCATTCTGATAATGGCAATCCTTTGTCACATGGCCATCTCTCTCTCTCTCTCTGACTTCTACTTCTGGCTTCTACTTCCATTTCCCAATTCCTTTGCTTATAATGAGTTCAGCCACATTGGATTAAGGCTCACTCTGGTTCAATTTGGTCTCATCTAAATGTGATCCTCCAAGATCCTATTCATAAATGAGTCCACACCTTTAATAATAACATCTTCAAAGGTCCTATTTACAGTTGGTTCACACTCATAGGACTGGGGCTTGGGACTTGAACTTGTCTTTTGTGCAGATATGATCAAACCCCAACATGAAAGAAATGCAAATCCAAACCACAAAGGAAACATAAGTTTGCCCCTGTCAGATTGGCAACAATTATAATATAATAGCAATATCAAGTGTTGGAAAGGTTGAGGAGCAATCACCTGATATTTATTTAGAGTAAAAATCAGCACATCTAATAGATGGGATGACTCACAAAACTTCTGACAAAGCAGCTCAACTTTTAAATAGAACTAGAACAGAAGATATGAAACCTTTAGTATTAGGACCTCTTTAATGTTTTTGGAATTACTGAGAACCCAAAAGAATATTCATCTATATGTATATAGTTACCAATATTTAATATATTATAAATTAAAACAGAAATATCTAAAAATATTTCATTTCAAAATAAAAATAATAAACTAATTGCATATTAAGAGATATAACAATTTTCATAAAAATAACTACACTTTCAAAAATAAAAAAGGAGCAAGAATAGGAGGCATTGTTTTATATCTTTGCAAATGTCTTTACTGCCTGGCTTAATAGGAGACAGCTGGGTTCTCATAGCTACTCCACATTCAATCTGTTGTGATAGCCCATATCAAGTACCCTTTGGAAAGAATGATAGAATGAGAGCAAAAAATACAAATAACATCTTCTTACTTTACAAAAATAAGTTTTATCTCATGAACCCCCTGAAAAGCTTCCTGGCTCCACTTTGAGAACTGCTGCCCTTGAGAAACAACCTACTTGTTTATAAGGATATGTTTTCAAAAATATTCATTGCAAGAATTTTTGAACTAAAGAAAACTGGAAGCAATACAAATATCCATTCAACTGGAATTCAACATACAATTAGTGGTATAGTCATAGAACAAATACCATTTGAAACTGAACGTGAATAACTAGAGATACATATATCTGCACGGATAAATCTCACAAATAAGAGAAAAGAAAAAAGTTTCATAAGGATGTGTACATGGTAAAATGAATGTAAAACGTATAAACATGCAATGCAAATCATATTTTCTAGGCATACATATAGATGTCTTAAAAGATAAGAAATTATGTATGTGATGGAAAAACAACAAATTCAAAGGAGGAATCTTTTTCTCTGGGTGTCGTAGAAAGAAAATGCAGTTAGAGAGGGATACATAGAGGGTTGAGATTTAATTTAAGTTTTTAAATGTGATTATTTCATGGGTTAACATAAATTTTTTGCTTATAACTTTTTGAGTGTTTGACACATTTTATATTTCTACTACAGATAATTGTTATAATTGCACTAACAGTGACAAAAAGTTTGAATGAGAAATGAACAAGTGATATAAGTGTAGATTCTTTCTAGAAACTTGACTATGAAGGAAAAGGATGTTATACAGTGTTAAAAAGAAGTGAAATAGTTTGACAGGGCTGCTATCACAAAATACCACAGTACCGCAGAGTGCTTGGCTCAAACAACAGGAATTTATATCTCATGGTTTTGGAGTCCAGAAGTCCATAATCAAGGAACCAGCAGGACACAACTTTTACAAAGTCTGTTCCTTCCTGGTGCTGGCTTGCTGGCAGTCTAGCTCTGCCTCTGTCACACGGCAATCTCCTCAGGCTCCTCCCATGTCTTCTTCAGTGTTCAAATTTCCTTTGCTCATAATGATTCCAGTAATACCATGTTAAGACCCACCCTTATTCAGTTTGGCCTCATCTCCACAGGACAATCCTATCTATAAATGAATTCACACTCATAGGACCAGGAGTTAGGACTTGAACATGTTTTGGGGGAAGACACCATTCAATCGCCATATGCAAGATGGAAGAAGGTTTTAATTTCATTTGTTGAGAGTGATCTAAAAACAGAAAGGACTTGAAAAGAGGAAGAGGATGAAGGCACAGGTAAGAAATGGAACAGGGGACAGAACAAGGCCTCTGTATTGGTGAGAGGAGACAGAATCCACAGTAGTTAGGAATGGGTCTCAGGAGGAAAGACAACTTTTCAGTTGAGCCTCTCAGTGGTGAGAGAAGGATCAAAGTTATTGCAGGTAAGTCTGGTAGGAAGTAGGAAGTTAAGATCTTACATCTAATGGACTCTGCTTTATTTATTTTTAGACAAAGAATGAAGCTATATAATCTCCTTCCACCCAAAGTTATATATTCTCTGTATCATTTCTTCCCTTTTTACTGCCCTATCCTCATGATTACACAGATACAAAGCATTATTTCTCATCGTTGACCTCAAATCCCATTTTAGTCACTCTTCCTTCCCTGCTGTCCATTACAGCAAAACTCCCCAAAAGTGTTAATGCTCCTCTCCACTTTCATCCACTCCAATCAAAACCCAACTATAACAGTTCTTGTCAAGATCAGCAGTAATCTCACTCTGTCTTTTTTAATCCTTAGGGCTTTTCTCAAACTTTCTCTCCTCAAACCTACCTGAATCTTCTGACACAGTTAAGGCCCATCTCCTTCCTGCTTCTTCACCTGGCGTTCCGTACGCACGTAGGCGGCTTCCTGGCCGCTCCTTCTGTCCTCACTTTGTGGTCCTCCACATCTTTCCAGTGAGAAAACATTTATGTGCCCAGAGTTAAGTCTTTGGATTTACTCTCTTCTCTACCTAAACACATTCCCTAAAGAATCACAACCAGTCTGAGTGGGACATTTAGGATTTTGATATTTTTTCATCATAGATTTTTGCATTAATTTTTATTTTTAAAGTTATTGTGCTAAAATATTATTTATCTTGAATGCTAAGGTTTGTGGTACCCCTTTAAATTCTGCACCAGAGGCAAGAGTCTCACTCACTGTACCCTAGTCCCAGATCTGTTAAATTCCATCTATATTCTGATGACTCTCATATTTCTATCTTCTCTCCCCTGAATGCCAGACTCCTATGTGCAACCATCCAGCTGATATTTCTGCTTGCTGGGCTAATATGCATCTCAGAAACTTAACGTGTCCCAATTGACTACCTGTTTACCACCACCAGCTTGCACCAGTCTTCCCCATTTCATTACCCTGTCCATACCTGACTGGTTCCAGGAATGGTAGGATGGCAAGGTGCAGTCTACAATACGATATTGCACTGTTACTCTCACATCCATTCACTTCCCCTCTTCCCAGCACCAGCTTCCATCTAGAAGGTGCAGCTGGATGCATGTCTTTTTCCTTTCTCAAGGCTGAGACTTTAATACCAGCACAACACTACCCCTACTCAGTGATCACTGACTCCTTTGTTATGCCTCCCCCATCCCCCAGTATTGATGTATCTCAAAATGGGGAACTCAGAAAAGAACGCTTCCCCATATTCTATTCCAGATCTATAGTATAGCACATCTTGCCATTGTACTCTCATATGCTCTTTCCTAAAAACTAAAGTATACTTAATTTTTGCCCATTTTTTGTAAAATTAATTGATGCTATTTATATTTATTGACAATCTAGCACGTATAAATGTATTCTTATTTAAAAGTTAGGTAGGACTGTATTCAATAAGAAAAAATAGTAATTTTAAAAAGGTTGTAAATCTCTCTGATTAGGAAAGGTGAATTGATCTTTGTAATTCTCTTTCATTTGAATTTTAATAAATATTCTATGAGTAGAATAATAGTGTTTTGATTCTGAGTACCTCCCTTCCTCATGTCAACCCTAGGAGCAATTTCCCACTGCATCGTAAATGAAAGAGACTTGTTTAAAAGGAGGTGAAAGAAAGCAATGTTGTCCGACTTAATCCCTGCATGCCACATCCCTGGCATATATTATTTTTCTGGCAGGGCTATCATTTTATTTTCAAGGCAGAGGTTATAGAACATCTGATAATTGACTGAACCTGCCCAAAACAAATAATCTGTGTGTTTATCTACCCCTGTATAATATGAGTGGCTTGGAGAAAACAATATAAATCAATGGTTCTTTTATCTGAGTATATATTTCAACCCAAATGCTATGCACAGTTGAACAGGTGTAGCTGTTGTTTTGATAGTAAAAGCAGTATTTTTCTTGAACCAATCTTACATTATAATCATCTGCAAAGTTTTTCTTCAATGCATATTGGCTCTAAGTATCTATCATACAATGCAAATATTTTATCTTCTCTTTGGCTATTCATTTATTTAAATTCTCAACTTCTTGTGGTTTCTCCCCTCCAAATTGCCACCAGTGGTTTTCTGTTTTACTTTCTTTTACTCTCCTTTCTTTTCATCTGACAGCATTAGAAATTTTCTTAGATCCTTTGTAAAAACTACTGAATGATTTTCCAGGGATCAGAGTCCAACCAAATAGTAACTATTTGTATTTTCTGCATTGCTATAGCATTCATGAAAAACTTTGCCTTTGGGTAGACAAAGGTAGCTTAGACTTTTGCAGACTTCACGTCACACTCCCCAAGTTCTAACTCAAGTGTTCAGAATATAGTAAATGTGAACATCGTTGTCAGAATCCTGGCAGCGTATAAATAAATGTTTTCTGATGCTTTTATAACCTATTGGCATTATAATGTTCTAATGAATGCTAATGTTGTAACATATCGACATAACTGCTTCAGATAGAAGTAACTCTTAGTCTTCACGCATTTCTCAAGGGAGTTCAGCCTTTTAAATAGCTTTCTGAGAGTCTGCTGATGGCACTGACAGTTTTCTAAACTTTGCAATTCCATTTGAAAGCTCTAAATATTAGTCTTTCAATCTGTTAAATCAACTATCCATTCTGGGGGTTAATTATTTTAACACATATGTGAGGTACCTTGCTTGGAACTAGGAATAGAAGAGCAATAAAATAATAAAACATTAATTTTTGCAAAGATCCATGATCTACAGACATACAGACATTAAAACCTGAAGAAATGTTTGAGACTTCAAGGTTAAAAAAAAGGAGGGGCTCATGAGCACCAAGCAAAGCTAATGACAAGACATCCATATCAACATATTTATTTTGCTCTGTTTTTAAGTTCATAGAATTAAGAAAAAATCCACAACCATCCAGGTAACAACAAACAACTTGCTTACAAAAGAAAATAAAAAATGCATTGGTCCATGAGATGATTCAGCAACTATAATAAATGCTGAAACACATTTTGAGCAGACAATATTTCAATGTAAAAATTCAATTTTAAATTGAGCTATTATTCATGAGCAAGAATGTTCTTAGTTATATCAGCAATGCAGAACGTTCCTGTGTACTCTCATAAATAAAAACTAATCAATAAAATAACCCAGACAAAACAGCAATGAATAAAAATAATGATCTAAACAACAATGAAAATGTGAAATTAAAAAAAAAAAAGAGGTGGACTATGAAATCAGTAAAAGTGATCCAAAGTTTAAGTAATTATTTTTAAAATTATAAAGTTTAATGCAAATATTAGTATAATTCTTGGAGGAAAAATACACTATATAAAAAAATTAATAATAATGAACTCACAGCTATCACTAAGGGTTATTTTTAAGGATTGAATTATTTAATACATGCAAAGTGCTTAGAGCTGTAAATGACATATAGTAAACACTTAATAAGATAAACTATGATGCTGATTGAATGATGGTGATGATGATGAGATGATATTGTCATTCTTTAAGAGCTTAGATTATCCCAACATATCCAGGATTTGAAGTGAAAGGAAAGAAGAGAATTTTGCTCTCTCATCATAAAAGAAGTGATCCATCGTGTTCAGTTTTAATTATGCCTCAATATTACTCAATCACCCTTTTTCTTATCCTTAGACAACTCTCTTTATGACTTCCCAATGGACTCATTTAAAGAATTTAGTCTTAACCCAACAATCTCAATATATCTTCCATTACTCTGAAAAATATTGATTCCTTCTGCATAGAGAAACACATGCAAAAACTACCATACTGAAAACTGCTTCGTCTTCTGTACAAAATACTTAACTGTATCCCCAAGAAGTTTTCCTTTCTTATTAGTCAAAAGAAGAGGTAACTCTACCACTGTACTATGTAAAGTAAATAATCCCCATAATCTTAGAGTATCACTTCAGCCACTGTCCTCTCGTTATCTCCGTTTACACTGGATCCTTTCTATTAGCATTTCAAACGCTTAAGTCTTGTATATTTAAATAGTCATAATACAATAGTGATAATAAATCGAGGTTACTTGCACTCTACTGATCTCCCCCTCCTCCTCCTCTCACAGTGAAAATTCTTGAAAGAATTATTTTGGGGAGGGTCTTAGAAAGTACCAATAAATATCATTCCTATGCCCCAGAGTTCAGAACCAATTTAGATAACAAGAGTGAGCAGACTGAGACACAAAACATTGCCTTAAATACCCATAAATGTTATTTTGCAAGTTTTATCTTCATGTGAGAAGATACTGGGTCTTGTAAGCAAGATTTTGACTAACCTGTTATTCACCCTGTCACAGGCAAAGGTTCAGCAGTGCAGGAACATAACTACAGATCCAAAAGAGACTAAAGAGAAAATTAAATACTTTGAAAAAAAAGTTTACAGGAAAAATATTTAAACCTTAGCTGAACAAACTCTTAGTAAAACATAACAATAAAATCTTACTCATCTTAATTTAAACAGAAAATCCAAATAGTTCTATAACATTAAACAAATATTCACAATGAAAACATCATAACCAGGTTATTCTGCCAAATTCTCAAGGAGTGTTTCACTTAATATTACAGACACTCTTCAAAAGAAGTGATCAAATTTGAAAAATCTCCCAAGTTGTTCTACTAGATCAGTTTTAATTTGATGCCAAAATTCAACAAGCACCTAAAGATTTCTGGATTTTCTATACTGTTCCATTGACCTCTTTGTCTACTCTTACAAACAATGTCCCATTTTTATATTAATATTTTAAAAATAAATTTTATTGCAGAATAATTTATATATAGTAAAATACAATTTTACTTTTCTAAATGTAAAGGTCAATGATAAAATTTACGCACCACATACATATCTCCACAACATATAGAATTTCTTTATTACTGAAAACGTTCCTTTGTGTTACTCTTCAGTTAATCCCAATACAAAAGAGCACCTTACAGTAAACTTCTAGCCAATCTTATGCAGGAACATAGATACACAAATCTTTGACACAATAAAAACAAAATAAAATCCAACAATATATGAGAAAGATATTTCATTAAAACCAAGTGGTCTTCATTCTAGAAATGCAATGGGTTTAACATTAAAAACCTGTAAATCTATTTCATCACATTAAGATGTTAAGGATGATAGAATATTTTATATAATTCAATATCAATGCCCAATGACTACCACCACCAAAAAAAAAAAAAAAGTCTTAGCAAACTGCACACAGAAGCAGAGTTTCTTAATCTGAAAAAGGGATTGGCCAACAAACTACAATATACATCACTCCTAATGTGGAAAGTTAAGAAGGAACCCCTTAAAATCAGGTGCAAGACAAAGATGCTTACTCTTACCATGGAATTCAATGTTACAGTGAAGTAAGACCAAAGAAAATAAGAACAAAGAGAAAGGAGGAAGACAAAGATAGAGAGAGTAAGGGAGGAAGGAAAGGAAGGAGAAGGAAGAAATAAGGAGGAAGGATAAGGAATAATACATGTAAGAATTAGAAAGGAAGAAAGAAATTTATTTTTGCCAGATTGCATGATTGTACATACTCAACAAAAAGTTAGAAATTTTAATTGTTTAGCAAGATATTGGTTATAAGTTCAATAAAAAAAAAAGTAACAATATGGTTAGAAATAGGTACTATTTTCACTGAAACTTTAGATAGCTAGCTACCTAGCTAGCTAGATAGATAGATAGATAAAAGTAATTAGAAGAAAGTTTAAAGCAGATGTGTGTGCAAATTCAGAATGGAGGAAATGATAAAACTTCAATAAACACTTGGAAGGAGATTTGAATATATTAATATACTACATACATACTTACGTGGGCTTAATATCACAAAGCTGCCAGTTCTTAAAATATTTATTGGTAATTTTGAAAAATATTATAAATAAATTAGAATCTTTAAAGTAACTTTCCAAGTGTTTTCCAAAATTCAAATGGAAGAGCCCAAGTCCAATAATATCCAAAAAAAAAAACCACTAAAGATATTTTATAAGATGAAGGGACTTATCCTACCAAATATTCAGAATTATAAAGGAAGTGAAAGTAACTTAGGCTGTGTAATATTGCCAATAGAAGAAAACCAGAGTCCAAAACTGGATGTACATATATGGAAACCATGTGACATAGGTCACATTTGGGACCACCAGCAAAAGTCTGCATTATTTGACAAAGCTTTCTAAGGCAATTGGTTTGCACTCGGAAAAGCAAGTGAAATTGGATCCATTTTAGATGAAATAATTACTATATTCTAAGCAGCATTTCAAACAAGGTCCAAGTGAAACAAAGAATATAGAGTAATATAATTCACTAGGTAAAATATTGTCTTCAAAAATATGCACTGAAACCTAGACCTGATTTGAAATCCAACCTAACAGAAGCATTAGACATTTTTTAACTTGCTTAAATCATGAAAAATTCAACATAGACTATATAGCTCTGTTCATAGTAAATATTTGACTATTGAGAAAATCTTACCCAGTTTAATGTGAAGTCCACCTGAAATAAACTTTTTACAAGGCATATTTCTTAAATGTGTTTAATTATTAAAAAGAATTAGAATGATGCTGTAGAGAAACATAATAGAAAGATAAGTAAATGATTGTTAAGGACTAATTTTTCAGTAGGTGTGTTCAACATATTAATTTCTCTATATTAACAGAAAAGAGGAAAGCAAATGAAATTTCTGTTAAATTTTCCAATAATAATTTTAAATCACCCTCCTTTAATTTGCACAAAAAATATGCATTATTGTAAATGGCTTTTTAAATTGATATGTCAACATTAGCCTCTTTATCTCAATCTCTGGTGGTAATCTTAAAACATGTAACAGTACCTTACACTCCCATAGAAACTGATATGATCCAGGCACTGTTCTCTTACATTTAATCCAAACAGCTACCCCATGGAGTAGGCATTATTATTATCCCCATTTCACAGACGAAACAACTGAGATTCTAAGAGCAGCACACAGTACTCTTTATGGTGGGATTCCAACACAGGCTGACCAGCTCCAGAGATGACTGTCCCTTTAACCATCGTGTTAGATGAATGACTTCTCCAGTGATACTGAATGAAGGATAAACATTGGGTGAAGTATAGAGGCCCATCTCTTCTAGAGGTGTCAAATTTTTCTCTTATTACCTAGCTTGGGAATGATTAGTCACCATTATTTTGTACATTCTGTGTGCCCAAATGAGTGCTCAAATTACCTTATAATCCAGAGCCTCCACACTCCAGGCAAATACCTTTCTTTTTAAAAATACTTGAATCCAACACCACTGCTGGACTCAATGTATTTAGCGAAGAATGTCTTGGGGCATGTGTAGCATATGTAACAGGTGTTTGTTATCAGCTGTTTAGACCAAGACCCTCAAGGATGGAAGCCAAGGGAGGATGTTTAATAGAATTATGTAAAATGTGTCCTGAATTAGTGTTTCTGCCCATTGGGAAAATGTTTTTAGTTGAGACTCCAATCAGGAAGCCTCTCTGTCTCTCAAAACTAGTTAAAAATGAATTCCATATTATTACAACATGAAGAACCCAGTCCTCAGGAAATAGAATATTGGTTGAAGACATGGAACAGAAAGAGAAAGGGAAATCAAGTGAGCTATAAAGTTAAATAAGAAAATTAAAAATGAGAACAAAAGTAAACAAAAAAAAGCTCCTTTCTCTGGGGTAATTAGATATGTGTGCAGCAGCCAACATATTAGCAAACAATGTGTAAAGGGAGATCACAGAAGAGAGCACACAAATGGCCCATAAGAACATAAAAAGTTGTTCAACTTCAGGGGCAATTGGGAAAAAACTGATTAAAACACAGATTACAATTAGATCAAGAATACTAATTGGAACATTTAGCCTCCTATTCTCTTGCCCAATTAGCTCCCTTCCCTCAAAGAATAATTATTTTGTTTATTCTTCTTGGTCTTTCTTTTTGTGATGTTACTTTCCTTCAAAACCCTGGTAGCCTTTGAGTATCAATCACATTTATGAATGAAGTCCTTAGTTGCTTGGGACAGTTTTGCTTCTGTTCCCTGTTTCCCAAATTGCCCAGTTTCCTGAACAGGAAGGCTAATTGTGAATTTTTATACATGGAAAAGGGAGAGCTTAATGTAAAAAGGCATGGGCACGACTTGAACTGGGTTCCTAGGAAGAAGACTCAGATGGGGAGTTGCATGCCAATGACATATTATAGGGGAATGCTCTCAGGAGACACAGCTGGAAGGAAATAAACACAGCCAGACTGGGCAGAGGCTCCTATGCAGTTGCAAATGAGTCTTCAGCTGATCCTATAGGGAGCTTGAGAGCTGGGAAGGCCCTTCAGTTGTCTCAAATTGAGACAAAGGAAGAGGACCTTTTATATCTGACATGACCAGCACTGATTGCCCCTGGGAGGGGGTGATACAGTGGCCAAGGCAGTTTCCTGCAGCCAAGGGTAAGCTCCAGTGGAGGCTCAGCTGTGAGAGACGGATTTGTCATTGCTGAAGAGGGAATCTGGGAGGAAGAGGCTAATGCAGCAGGAGTGGGTGACAAGGGGATCTAGGCCACCTGCTCGTGCAGTTTTAATTATGACCGCCAGCACTGCTTGGGCACAATCCCAGATGCACCATGTCCATCTTAAAATCAATTGCTGCTGGATATGTCAAAACTTATGACTTAGTCGACTAGACATGTTGAACAGCTCTGGATTCAGGGCTATTTGATCTCTCATGGTCAGAAGTGCCAGTTTTACCAGGACCTATTAGTGAACAAGAACTGATGTTTTGAATAATATTTGGTTCTCTATATCTAAGAGTAGGATTTTCTCTCCAGAACTCTAGTGATCTACATTGCTACACTGATTTTTCCACTGGAACGTGTCAGAATCTAAATGGCTTCTTTCCCCATCACAGATACATCTAAGGTTTACTGCATTGAATGGTATGAGCATCAGGACGTCTGCACCACAGCCTGGACCTGCTACAGAGCCTGTTTCTGCTCTGGGATCCACTCAAAGCTGCAGACATCTGTGCTATTATGTAAATAGGTAGGAGAATATCCCAAAGTGTGCAATATGCTGCCTGCAGTACCTGAAGAGGTCTACCTAGTACAGTGTTTCTTTTTAGTTGTGGGAGGAGAAAAATTCAATAATTTTTCTTTTACTTTGAAGGAGATGTCTTGGCATGTCCCAGACAACTAAATCCCTAAAAACTTTTCTGATATGATAGACCACTGAACAATTTGTAGGCCTCATCTCTCTGCTGCACACATCTTTCCAAAGCCTCTAACACGTACCATTTCTTGCTCATCTATTCTGATTAGCTTATAAGCTTAGGAATATGTATGGTCCAGATCCGTTTGCATTATATTCTGATAGAAGGTGAGATACCTAAGGGAAAAAAGCCATAAACATGTACTAGTGTCCAGCCCACATAAATATGAACTGCTTCTGATTCTCCTAGATATTGAGGATGGAAAAGAATGCAATCACCTGCTCAATAGCTGAAGGTAAGTGTCTGCTCTAGTAAAGACATCACATTGAGCACTGCAGCTGCAATTGGAGCTAATACAGGTTAAGTTTTCAGTAGTCTACTGCCATCTACCATGATCCATCTGGTTTGTACAGGGACCAGACTAGTGGGTAAAATAAGGATAAAAGAGGTACCACCACTACTTCATTGTATTAATTTTGATGATGGTACTAACATCAAATATTCCCTTGAGATGCAGCTTTTTTTGATTTACTCTCTTGGTCAAGGGCAAGGAGCAAGGATTCAGAGACTTCCATTTGGCCTTATGCACTGTCACAGCCTTTATCCCCATAGGTCAAAGAGCCAACATGGGGGATCTGCCAAGTTCCAAGTATGTCCATTCCAATGCTATATTCAGGCACTAGTAAATTGATTACCTTGGTCTGTGGATGCAGTAGAGCCATTGTGAGTTGACTTAAGCTAAGGGTTCATTTATTACCTACCCTTAATATAAACCGACTCTAAAAGGGGGACCATAGTGATGTTCTTTACCCTAAGATATCACTGTAAGTTCAGAAACTGTGACTAACAATCCTCAAATTTCTTGGTGTTCCTCTATGCTCAATATATGGTTGCCTGGTAAATAGCCAATGGAAACTTTGACAAAGGACCGGGAGAATTACTACTAAATTCCCTCATGGAGTTGTAGGTTCTTTTTTTATTGGGATCCACCATCTCCTTCAGTCAAAGTTTCTAGTTCTGAGAAGTAGACAGGTCTAGAAACTTTTATCTGTCTGCCCATAGTCACTTAGTTATCCATCTTTATTTTTTCCAGCTTTATTGCAGTATAATTGATTACAACAAACTTCACATATTTAAAAGGCACAGTTTGATGAATTTTTGACATATGTATATATCCATGAAATCATCACCACAAGAAGATGATGTGCACCACTGACTAAAGTTTTCTTGTATACCTTTAAAACCCATTCCTTTTTGTTTGTCTGATCTTATAGCATAAGCAATATCCTTTCTGGCTCCCACCTGTGCTTTGCCTCTAGGGACACCATGTTCTATTAGCCATCTCCAAAGCTCTTTGTGGGTCAGGACCTCCTGAAGACCACTCTAATCTTGTCATTCATTGCAGAAATTTCCCTACTGGTTAAGGGTCTTTATTGCTTAGGAGTCCCATCTCCCACGGCAATCAGGGAGCCCAGTTCTGTAACAGCTTCTACCACCATCCCTGTAGGAAGGAACTGTGCTACTACTTAATAAGCTTCTTGGTGATGCTAGTGCTACTCTCACCAGATGACAAATGGAATGATCTCTGGGCCCTCCCATAGAACATGGTCATCTGATAGATTTTCTGACCTTTGGAAGTATACTTGCTCTAGCATGTCTAGATCTCAGAGCATTTTTATCCCCCACTCCACCATCTTCCCAACATATCTGGTATTCCTGTGTCATTTAGCATAAGGCATTACTCATTCCAAGCTGCAAGTGCTCAAACAGCATATTAGTACCATCTTCCGGATTCCTTGTTAGATCTCATTTCACAGAAGAGTGCTACCATATTGAAAAGATCTCCCTTGTGCATCTTTATATTCTGCTACCGTCTTGATCCAGATCCCTCAGGATCCTATCCCAGGTATTCTTTTGGCCTCTGCCTGTATGTTGAAGTCCATATGGTTTCTTTGTCATGTAGGTTCTTTCTTCTCTTCACAAGCCCAGCCCCTCCACAGTTGTACTGGGATTGGACTCTTATTCTTAGTCTGGGTTCTGAGAGTAGAAGTGGGCATAGATTCATAAGGAACAAGCATTGTCTTGGAATGTATATTCTTTAAGCAAATTGAGCTACTATCTTATATCAAAGGGTGATGGGTCACCTGGCTTAGGCCTAATGGGTCCAGAGGAATCTGCATATACTCGTATATACCAATCCCAAGTTATAGGGCCCCGCTGCTTCCTATTAGAGCATTAACTTTGGCATTGAAGACCTGATAGTATTAAGAATTTAACTTTCTCTGAATCTGTTCTGCTTTTATGACTAAACTATGAGCCTGCTCTTCCCATCTGTGTCTCCTCCTAATGCGATACATTAGGTTTCCTCAAATGCTGCAAAGAGGTCCTCTGATTTTTATATTTTGCCTTGGAACAATAGTTAATCATCATTTCTGTTTAATAGATCTTTGAATGAAAGTCACTCAGCAATGGCCTCCCAATCACATTGTCCTTATAATTACCTTCCTTTACATTTCTCAAGCACCAGAGAAACTGAGTACCAGCCAGTGCATCCTCTCTACCAGCAACCCATCTCAGTGCACCGCTGTGAATATTTTGACAGCATGCAAGAGACTACCCATATCCCACAGCATGCAAGAGACTACCCATATCCCACCTTCCACCCAGTAATGGGATAATCATTGCCAGTCAGCTGATAAGAGATACAGCTCTGAAAGACCATTTAATGTCTATTTCCTACACTGATCCTGGGACTAAATATTTTGATTTGTCCATAATAAGAGACCCTGAGTTGTAGAGTTGCATGGTGAGGAGTTATTGAGGAGTGGTCTCAGGAGACATACCCTAAGAAAGTGAAGAGGGAAAGATTACACTCAGGGAAGAGTTGATTCTCAATGTGTATGTAAATGAGCCCTTTATCAATCTAATTGGGCATTCTGTAGCTATAATTGCTTCCCCCCCAAAGATGACCCTCATTGAAACAATATAGTTGAGACAATGTATCCTTGCATCAACCAATAATTAGCCCTAAGCCATCTCCTCCCAGGGAATACTTCTGAGAAAGGAAATTCTGCATTTATCTGTCAGCAGCCAATATTCTCAGCTGCTGGTGGATGGATATATTGGCCCTACAGAGGAGATCTGGGTGAAGAATCTTAGAATCCACTAGAGGCCAGGATCAGGCATCCAACTGCCTGCCCCTTCCACCATTCAAACTCTACGGATCTTTACTCTAGGCCTTTTTTAAAAATATATTGAGGTATAACTGGCATACAATAAGCTTTACCTATATAAGTGAAAATTTGATGAGTTTTGACTTATGAATATACCATAATGAATATCACCATAATCAAAATAATGAACATATCCATCTGCCTCATGCTCCTACCTAGCCCCAGGCAATTATTGATGTGACTTCTGACACTACGGATTAGTTTCCATTTTCTAAAATTTTATATAAATGGAATCATATATTGTATACTCTTTTTTGTCTGACTTCTTTTACTCAGCCTAATTATGCTTAAATTTGTACTTATTGCATGTATCAATGGTTCCTTCATTTTTTTGCCAAGTTGTATTCCAATGCATGGGATAACACAGCTTATCCATTTACCTGTTGATGGACAATAGGGTTGCTTTTGGTATTTGACTATTACCAAAAAAAGCTACTAAGGACATTAAATACAGCTTTATGTACCATGGTAGCTTTCTTTTCCCTTAGGTAAATGTGTAGGAGTAGAAATGCTCAGCAAGACGTTAGATGAATATTTAACTTTTTGAGAAATTGCCAAACTATTTTCCAAAGAGCTTGTATCAATTAAGCCACCACCAGAAATGCATGAGAATTACACTTGCTCCACATCCTTGCCAAGACTTGGTACTGGCAAACTTAAATTTTAGCCATTCTAGTGGGAATATAGTGATATCTTATTGAGGTTTTAATTTGCATTTCCATAATAACCAATCAGGTCAAGCATTTTTTTTTTTTCAGCTATTTGCCATCTATTTTTCCACCTCCTCCTCCTTATTCTTTCTTGGATTAGCTACTTGTGTTTGTTAACATAACATTTATCAAGGGGTTTGGAAGCACACAGGAAAGACTAATGTTACCTGGATCTTATAAAGGAAACCATGTGTTTTGAGACTAGAAGCATGTCTATATGTGACCAGGGCCTTTCATCTTAACATTAAAATATGCTGGAAAATGAAGAGAGGGATAGACTGACAGCTGTTTTGACAGTATGGTGCCAAATACTAATTTTCTTTTGTTTTATCATGGATTTCTAAAAATTTAAATAACTTCCTTGTGTGTGTGTGTGTGTGTGTGTGTGTGTGTGTGTATTGAACTTTGACCCCAGGATACAGGTGACAAAATTTTTATGCTCCTTTGGACATATGCAGATTTGGAGGAGAAAAATATGCTCATTTTATGCAAACATTTTTAAGCATATCCATTCACAGCCTCTTCCCCTGCATAGTCTTTAGAGCTGACCAGATCCTTGGTACATTAGATACACTAGCAGACACCAGGTTTGAAACTTGCCTTAGAACTAGGGAATGGGTAGGTTAAAGTGGTAGAACTCAGGATGCTGGGAAAAGCTTGTAGGTTGATTGCATGAAAAAGATATTAGAACTGTTTCCAAGGAGAAAGGTCTGGGAGAACCAGGAAGAACTTGCAGAGAAAGCAAAGAGAGAGACTAGACTAATTTCTCTGAGGCTGGGGGAATTTCACAGAAATGGTAATCTCAAAAGAATTATTGAAAGAATTTTGCTGTGAGTTACAGGGTATATTTCTCACTTTGCCACCTCCACAGGAGGATTCAGTAAATTCAGTAAACATTTTTTTTTGTTATTATTGCTGTTATCTATACATGTAGTTATTTCAGTCTATACTCACCAAGCAAAAACTCCTCTTTCCCCTCTCTCCCACAACCCTGGCAATCTCTACTCTACTTTCTGTCTCTGCAAATTTGCTATTTCTGGATATTTCATATAAGTGGTATCATACAATATTTGTCCTTATATGCCTTGCTTATTTCACTGAGCACAGTGTTCCTAAGGTTCATCCATTGCATCATCTATCAGACTTTCGTTCCTTTTCATGGCTGAATAATATTTCATTCTGTGTATGTGTGTATCACATTCTGTTAATCCATTCATCTATGAATTGACACATGGGGAAGTTTCCTCCTTCTGGCGATTGTGAATAATGTGACTATGAACACTAGTACAAGTATCTGTTTGAGTCTCTGTTTTCAGTTTCTTTGAGTATATACCTAGGAGGGGAACTGTGAAGACATATGGTCATTCTGTATTTGATTTTTTTGAGTAATTTCCCTCCTGCAAATGGCTGCATCATTTGACATTCCCACTAACAATGCTTGAGGGTTCCAATTTCTCCACATCATCTTCGACACTTGTTATTTTCTGTTTTTTTTTTTGTTTGTTTTTTGTTTATTTTAAATAGTAGCCACCCTTGTGCATGTGAAGTTCTATCTCACTGTATTTTTGTTTTGCAGATCTCTATTGGCTATTGTTAAGTATCTTTTCACTTGCTTACTGGCCATTTGTATACCTTCTTTGGAGAAATGTCTGTTCAAGTTCTTTGCCCATTTTTAAATTGGATTCTTTATCTTTTTTGTTGTTGTTATGTAAACGTTCTTTATATTTTTGGATATTAAGTTCTTACCAGACGAAATGGTTTGCAACTATTTTCTCACATTCTGTGTTTTGTGTAATGTCCTTTGATGCACAAACATTTTTCATTCTGATGAAGTCAACTTTCTTAATCATTTTCTTTATTGCTCATATCTAAGAATCCATTGCTGAATCCCAGATCATGAAGATTTGCCCCAATGTCATCTAAGAGTTTTATGATTTTAGCTCTTATGACAAGGCCCTTAATCCACTTTGAGTTAATTTTTATAGATAGTGTAAGGAAGGCAGTCTAACTTCATTCTTTTGCATGTGGATATCCAGCTTTCTCAATATCTTTGTTGAAGAGACTATTCTTGAAAATCAATCAGCCATAGATGTCTTCTTTTACCTGTTGGTTGTTTAAAAGTGTGCTGTTTAATTTCCACATATTTGTAAATTTTCCATGTTTTCTTCTGCTGTTGAATTCTAGGTTCAGTCCATCAATGTCAGATAAATCACTTGCATGATTTCAACATTTTTTATATTTATTAAGACTTGTCTTGTGCCCTAAGATATGATCTATCCTGGAGAAGGATCCATGTAAACTTGAGAAGAATTTGTATTCTCCTATTTTTGGGTAAAATGTTCTATATATGTCAATTAGATCCATATATTTTCTTTAGTGAAGCATGTTTGAATCTTTCACCCATTTTAATTTTCTTGCTTGTCTTCTTATAACTGAACTGTAGAGTCCTTTACATAGTTCAGTTACAATTTCTTTGTTGGATCTATATTTTGGAAATATTTTCTCCCCACTGATAGCTTGCCTATTCATTTTCAAAACAGGATCCTTGAGAGTCTAAGACTATCTAAGAGTAAAAGTTTTTGATTTTGCTGAAGTCCAATTTATTAGCTTTTTGTATAATCTGTGCTCTTTGTGTCATGTTTAAGGAATCTTTGCCAAATCCAATATCACTATGAGTTCCTCATGCTCTCCTCTAGATGTTTTATAGTTTTCAGCCATAATTTTTTTTTAAAAAAAAAATGGGCAAAAGACTTTAATAGATATTTTTCCAGAAAAGCTATACAAATGGCCAAGAAACACATGAAAAAATGCTCAACATCAGTAGCCAATAGGGAAATGCAAATTAAAACCACAATGATATACTACTTCACATCCACAAGGATGACTACTGTTTTTCAAATGGAAAACAAGGGTTGGTGAGGATGTGGAGAAACTGGAACTCTGTGCACTGCTGATGTGAATGTAAAATGGTGCAGCCACTATGGAAAGTGAAATAGCAATTCTTCAAAAAGTTAAATATACAATTACCACTCAACCTAGCAACCTCACTTCTAGGTATATGCCCAAAGAGAGTGAAAACATGGTCACAGATACTTGTAGCCAACGTTTATAGCAGCAATATTCACAATAGCACAAAGCTGGAAACAACCCAAGCATCTATCAACAAATGAACAGATTAACAAAATGTGGTACATACACACAGCTGAATGTTATCTGGCCATAAGAAAAATTAAAGTTATGAGACATGCTACAACATGAAATAACTCTGAAAACATTATGCTCATGAAATAAGAAAGACACATAAAGACAAAAATTATATAATATCACTTATAAATCTGAGATGAGTAGAAATAGCAAATTCACAAATTCACAGTGCTAGAAAGCAAATTAGAGGTAACCAGGGGAAGGGGAAAAGAGGAAGGGGGAGAGTGTGAGTAAATTAAAAAAAAAAAAAAAAAAAAAAGCCACTGCCTGACAATTTACTCCCTAAGAGAGCTGATGGTCCCCATGACTATGGGACTAGGCAAGTATGAATTCCTTAAGGCAGGCTGCACCATGGGAACTTGGATGAAGGTACCTGATGAATTCCCCAGGAGAAGCTGGCTAGCTGAGCAGAGATGAAATTCTTCCTTTTGACCGCTGAAATCATACTTCTTTTAAGGCCTTCAACTGATTAGATGTGACTTCTCTCACTGCTGAAGGCCATCTCCTCAGTTGCTTGTAGATGTAGTCAGCCATAGATGCAATAGACGTACCGATAATTTAAATCCATGAAAAATACTCTCATAGTAACAATCAGACTAGTGCTTTCTTACCAAACAACTGGACACTATGTCCTAGCCAAGTTGACACATGAATTTTACCATCAAAGTTGGGTTTTCTTTTCTTCTTCTTTTTAAACATAAACTATGAAACTATTTAAATTGCAAATCACAGGAGAACCGAGCATTTGCACCTGTTAGATCTGCAGAAGCTGAAAGCAATAAATGAATACATACCAAAAGCTGCTAATGTATCTCCATTTAAGAACTGACTTAACACTGGGTTTCTCTGACAGGACCACAAGGCCGCTCATGATTTTCCTGAGGTTCCCCTCATACCGTGGCTGAGTAGAACACAGCAATTTCAAAGGAAACAAGAACAGAGTCCTCCAGGACAGTAAGTCAGAATTTCTGGTTAAACCATTCTCTCACATGGGTACATAAGCATATTCAAATACCACTAGAAAAGAACCTGCATGCACGTGCTGCCAACTGCTAGAAATTTTGCATCGAGTTAGAATGGAACAGTGTCTAACTTATCAGGTAATTTCATGTATCAGGATATGGTTAATTCCTTGGTGTTCAAGGCCTACTCCTGAAGACGCTGTTAAAATAAAAACAAAAATAACCCCCTAGAGAGAAAATTCACATTCTAAGACACAAAATATTTTATCTGGGCAAAAGGATATTTTAACTCATGAAACTCAAGGATACAAGAAAACAACATTGACAACAATAAAAATAATTTCTTTGAATATATTCAACTAGAAAGGCAAGGCATTTTCCTACACAAAACATTATCACTTTCCCACTACTCCAAAGTATCCAATAAATAATTTTATGGCAAAATCAGAACCATAAGTAAAAGTTGACCCCCGACAAGTGGGGAACACAAGTCACAGCTCCCTCACAGGAACACTGGTAGAGTCATCCAAGAATGTCAACACCACCCCAGGCTCAGCCTGCAGGTTCTGTTTTTTGTGAATGACAATGGCTGGAGTTTCCATGTTGCTTTAAAGAACAGTTCCATCTGGTAAGGTCCAGGCAATGAGTGAAGCCAGAGAGAACAACACAAGAAGTAGTTTCCACAATGCCTTTGTCCTCTGACCAATGCACTAGATTTGAATGCTGAAGTCTGGCCTCAGGCTGGCAGTTCTTCAGCAGAGCCCCTTTTCACCCATGCTTTAAGTCTTCCACGCCCATCACGCAGGGAAGAGCTCGGGAGGGCTCTCACCGTAGCAATACTTTGCTGTAGGATCCCTATAGGTATTCTCATGCTGGACGCTCTGGGATGAGGTCCTGCATTTAGCCAAACACAATTCAAAGTGATCTTCCACTGCCATGAAGAGGTTCTGGAATGCCATGGCTGCCCGGCTGAGGAAGCGTTCCAGGAGAAGTTGCTTATTGGGCTGCAGACAGCAGGAGACGCAGTACTCATAGGCGCTGCAGCAGCCATTGGACAAGCAGCCATCGCAGCAGTATTGCTTTGTGCTGGGCATGTTGACATGACAGCAGCCATTCACCAGCAAATCCTTCCTTTCACAAACATATCCTAGTTCATCTGTGATGAGGTGCTTCCCTTGAATGGAGTTACAGCACTGATTGCCTGGTCGACTGCTATTGCCCAGGTTAAACTGCACTTTCCAGGGGATGGGCTGATCATGGTCTTGAACCTGGAGGAGATTCCGATCTCTCATTATCCTCTCTTCCTGCTTGAAGGTGCTGGTGAGGAAGTAGACGAGCGAGAGCCCGAAGACCAGGGCAAGCACCCACCTCTTCGGCAGAAGCCGGCGCCACACCATGGCCGCTAAGTTCACCATCCCGGTGCGGGCCCGGGCGCGGGGCGCGGCAGGCCCGGAGCCCGGGTAGCATAGCCCCTACACGCCCCACAGCTCCATCCCCACTAGCCTCAGCCGACCCCGCGCCCCATGGCTCCTCAGCCATAATTTTTAGGACAATGATCCATTTTGAGTTAATTTTTGTACATGGTGGAAAGTAAGAGTTGAGATTCATATATTTTACATATGACTACAAAATTTTTCCAGCACCATTTGTTGAAAAATTTTTCTTTTCCACTTGGAATTGCCTTGCACCTTTCCTGTCTTTTCATGCTTGGTGATTTTTTCTTGGTCTCCAGATATTGCCTGGGCTATGGGTATACTTTTTATTACTATATACACTTTTGAGCTTCATTCTAGATTGCAGTTAAGTTACTTGGAAATAGCTTGATCGTTTTGAGGCTTATTTATAAGGTTCCTTCGGTGGAACCAAAGCAACCTTTAGTATAAGACTAATTTTCCCCACTACTGAGGCAAGAACCTTCAGAGTACTACACCCATGAATTATAAGGCTTTTCCTCTCTGATTGGTAGGAACAATAACTCTTCCTGGCCCTACGTGAGACCCAGGGGTCATTGCTTTTGCTCCTTTCAGGTGTTTCTTTCTGTAGCCTCAGGTAATTAATTTCCTGAGCACATAGCCATATGTGCTAATCTTACTCAGCTAAAGCACTGAGGGAAACCCTGGCAATATCTCTCTCTCTCTCTCTCTGTCTCTCTCTCTCCTCTCTTACATTCTGCCTGTGAATTGTAGTTGCTTTTGTCCCTCAGACTCCTACCTCCATCTCTTCCTCCAGCAAAGATCTCTGGGCTCTACCTCAATTTGACTTCCTTCTCTGCAGTCTGTAGACTTGGCAGCAAGCGGGGACAACTGTAGGGCTATCCTCAGTACTTTCCCCTCTCGTTGATCACTGTTCTTTACTGCCTGATGTCCAATATCTGAAAAGTATTGTTCATTGTGTTTTTTATTTTCAGGTGGGAGGGGTAACTATGGACCCTGGCACACCATCTTGTTCAGAAATAGGAATCTACCCTCCATTTTTAATGCATTTTAAAGGAAATTTTGCCACTCAAAGTCAGGTGGTTCCATGTCTTTATTGTGATGTTTCTTGCAATGTAGTGGACAAAAGGAAAATTTCCTAAGAAACTGGTTTAAAATATGTATTCTGTGCCTTTAGAAATCCAATCCAGTAGACCTGGTTGAATCAGAAATCTGAATTTTTAATAAGCCCCTCATGTGAGCCTGATGCAAGTAGTTAACAGACCATAGTTTGAGAGTTTTGCTTGGGTGATTATTTTTCCAGTTTATCTTTGGCAAAAATCTTTCCACAACATGAATGGCATGGGGACGCAGTGACTTTGACAGTAGTTCTGTTGTTAATCTTTTGATTAATTAACATGATTATATCCCCATTTTTTACTCCACCCTTGATTGACTTCTTGAGTTTGGAGTCTCCCCAGAGCTGGACATAGGGAAGAAGTGCTCCCAGGAGCACTCTGGCCAGTCTCTGGGTCTGCTCCAGCTTGCTGCCCCAACACAGGATTGCCATTGGGATCATCGTTGGGATCCCATCTGATTTCCATCTTCCAGAAATGTTTCAGAGCCTCTGAGTTGTTAATGACCTTTATCTCATTTTCAAAACGGCTATGAATCTATTTCTTTATATATATTTAATTGTCATTTCCATTGGGGGACTACAGTAAGGATAGACTCATTTCACCAACAGGAAGACACATGGTTTTCAAATAGCATTAGAGGTAATCTTTTAAATGAGTGACCTCTTATTATCTGAATAAAGGATATTTCTACATTTTCCCACCAAGGCAATACTTGTGTTGTTAATAATATTTGCATTTTCTATAGTGATGAACCTATTTTCCAACATTTTATATTTATTACTTCATTGTATACTTAAAGCATTCCTCTTACAAAGATTAGAGTTTTTAAGTTTTTAACCTATTTCACAAAAGTAAGTTAAGTGACTTATTGGAAAGACACATAAAGACAGGAGTAAGTCTTTAAGTTTTCTAATTTCAAGGTCACTGAGATTTACTTGGTTTTTGTTTTTTAAATCACGCTAATTCAAGCAACATTTACTGCTGCTAAAATCCACATTGTTACAAAATTTTGAGGGTGAATAAAATTAAATAATTTTTGGATGTTTTTATTCATTCCATTGATAATAATAACTTAGCTTGCTCTCTCAATGTTATTGCTATATGCCACATCTCTGTGCATGCGCTTTCCCCATAGCAACTCATTTAATCTTCACAAGAGCATTATAAAGTATGGACTACTAGTATTAAGATTTTACCAGTAGAGAGACTGAACTACAGTATAATTTGGCCTAGATCACACAGTTAGGAATTGGAAGAACACGGATTCCCAAATCTAGGAAGTTTCCTTTAGTGCCTGTGCTTTTGTCTACTATAATCTGCTGCCTCTTAAATTGATGGACTGCTCTGTGTTTAATCTACAGAATCATTTTTTGACTGGTCAGCTTAATACCAGATATATTATTAGGGGTCATTTTAAGCACTGTTCATCAGAAACAATGCAATTCAGAGTTTGCTCATTATAGTTAGTTCACACTAGTGAGACCATACAGTATTTGTCCTTTTGATTCTGGCTTATTTCACTCAACATAATGTCCTCAAAATTCATTCATGTCATTGCATGTCTCACAAGTCCATTCTCCTCTGCAGCCAAACAATATTCTGTCATATATATCTTTGTGCTTGAAATAATCTTTTAAAGCATCATTTAAGTAGAGGACAGACACTCTCCTCTGAGTTATATAATGTGAATGTGCCCTTAGATTAACTGTCATCAGTAAAATGAAAAAGGAAATTGGATTAGAATATCTCTCAAATCTGTCTGTAAAGTTTTGGTAACACATTGCCTAATATATCAGCGAATTGAGAGTGGAAAATAAGATACAAAATATGAGCTATTAATGTCATACTGATGTAGAAAAGTGAGAACTGATGTGGGATTCTTAGATCCAGCACCATGTCACACTCATACCCTTGAAAAGTCATATATTGTGCCTGTACCTCAGCCAGATATCTCTGAAGTTCCTTCCAACTCTCAAAATTGTATGTTCATATAATTAATTTTGTGACACTTTCTTCTCTTAGATTGAATCCTTTTGATGATTTGGGCAAAGCTAAATCTTCGGTTAGTGCTGAAATCAGACATGATTTAGGAAGTAGAATTGTCAATACAATGACAAAATTCTTGAAGCTTGTTTTCTGGATGTTTCCACAGCTTGAGTCATATCCAGCAGATGGCACTATGCCTTCATCATGGGGCCAGCCAGTTAAGTGCAGGCACTCATCTCTCAATCAGAAGTCTTAATCATTTGCATTAATTAACAGTGTCATGCTTTTTATTTTTTATGATTATGAGGTGAAATTGATATACTATAATTTGCATAATTATGCTCCATTTAATTCCCCTTTCTGAAATCAGGTGGGTAAAAGCTGAAAAGGCAGTTTGCTAGTTCTAAACCTTGCATAAATAATAGGGGCAAAGGAAATGTAGTTCTCTCTTCTCTGATGGAAAGATGATTGAATCTAACCTCCACAGAAGACTGCTGGACCAGATATTGTCACTGGGAACTCTATGCAAGCAAGAATCATACCTGATTCATCTTTTTTATCCACATGTTATAGCATATGAGGAGGGTCTTAATGAATCTCTTGAGTTGATTAAAAACATAAAGCTTAGGGCCACTGACTTCCCATGATTTTCTTTTGCCTTGTGCATGTCTCCAAGACAATAATGACTCTCTAATTTTTTTGGTTGGTTTGTCTGGATTATGTCTGGATCAATTAAATGTTGATGAATTATCAGCATTTTCTGTTATTTTCTTCTTCCATTTTTTTTTTCTTTTTCACAATGAAATACAAAAGTTGTGTGTACTAGAAGGCTTATAATCACAAAATATATTATAGTTCTATGCCCCTTTTTATTCTCAAGTTCTTATTTTCACTCTTTCTATAACAACCTGAATGTCTAAATTATATGTGAATACTGTAAAACACTGTATGATCAATTTTATATCACTCTCTGCTTGCTACTAATCAAGATGAGGATTTAACATTCTTACATCCCTCACAGCATCTGTGATAGTTAAGTCGATGTGTCAACTTGGCTAGGTTATGGTGTCTGGTTGTTTGGTGTATATTTCATGGATTTAAATCGTCAGTTGATTGCATCTATGGGCTGATTACATCTACAATCTAATAAGGAGATTGCCTTCAGCAATGAGTCAGCAATGAGAGAAGTCTCATCTTATCAGTTAAAGGCCTTAAAGGGAGAACTGCTGGTTTCGGCAGACAGAAAGAAGAATTTCTATCTACTTCAGCCAGCCAGCTTCTGGGAAATTCATTGACGCCTTCATTGGAATTTCCAGTTTGTGGTCTGCCCTATGGAATTTGGCCTTGCCAGTCGCCACAGTTGTATGAGCCAATTCCTATAATAAATCTCATAATATTTACTTTCTGTTTCCCTGGAGAATCCTGACTGTTATACCATCCATCTTTCCAACATAGCTGATATTGCATATTTTAATCACAATTTATTTCTATACTATTATTATGACTCATTATTATTTACTGATGAACAAAGTTGGTTCTGTGATTACATTTCTTTTTTTGTACAATGTTTTTCTCAGAAATTACCGTCTTTTTAAAAATTTTCTATAAACCAAAGCTAATTACTTTCAAACTTTTAAACACAACTATAGTACTTACTTCAATATAATTTATCATATGGGCATCAGATCATCTATGAGTTCCATTTTTTTTTTCCTGGAGATTTCCTTCCCAGAGTATCTTGTTGTCCTACTACAAGCTTCTATTGGCTACTCTCCAACACTGTAGCATAGCCTTTGAAGCATTTCTTTTACCACTATCCTTGGGAATTTCTTTTGCCTAATTTTTATGTTGTTTTCTACATAAGACTATGCTTTCAGAACAAGGTTCATATTTTAAAATAGCTGTCTGATAAAGGATAAATTAAATATAGTAATCCTGAGATTTTAAAAATCAGAAAAAGACCTCTATTCATCTCCTATACTTGATTGATTTTATCATGGAATTTTGAGGGCCTTTATTTCTCATTTTCTCCCTGGAGAACTCCAGAGCCATTCTGGTTCATGGTGACCTGTAGGAGATTCCTTTCTCCTTGCCAATTATTTGTTGGGTTTCTGAAATTTCATGATGATATGTCCTAATGGTGTCAATTTTTTTATTCATCGTGCTGTGCTTTCAATGAAAACTTTTAATCTGATAACTTATTTGTGGGTAAACTGCCTGCTTCTTTAAATTAAACAGCCAAAGTTTACTGATCATTGCTCTAGGCATTTGGGATATATTGGTAAAGAAGAGAGATGCAGAATCCTGACCTCATGGGGCTTACATTCTAGCAGAGGACTCAGCCAATAAACTGTAATCTCAATAAGTAAATAACATAAAATTTCTAAAGTTGATAAGCTCCCTATGGGAAAAATGAAAAAGTAGAGCAAGGTAAGGGAAATTGGTAGTGCTCATAGAAAGAGGAATTTGCATTTCGATTCAGGGTAAGCCTCAGGAGATGAGAGTTAAGCAGACAGGAAGGCACTGAAAGACTTAACTAATCCAATCCAAAGGTTCCAAACTAATCAAGACTGAATATGTCTGCCCCTACAAGATTGCTTCAAAGAACATGGCATTTTGAGGGGACACAATACAGCCAGACTGGCACAGAGGGTAAATCTGATGCTAGCTTCTCTATCATTTCTAGGACTATAATTCAACCAACATTTTTCTATAGTACAGGGTTAGAATTCCAAGTAGAAAACAATACTGTTTACTGCTTCAATATCTGTAGTCAATTGAATCGTGTACCTCAATGAAAGTCATGTTTGTAATTTTAATGTGCATTTCTCTGGGTGTGAAGCCATTTGTAAAAAGGACACTTTGAAGATTTACTGGTTAAGATACGGACTTATTTGTGAATAGGAACTTCTAAGATCCTATTTAGGTGTGGCTAATTGAATCAGAGTGAGCCTTACTCGGTATTCCTGGAGGCCTTATAAATAGAGCCATAAGATTAGAACCTAGAAGCTGGAGGAAGCCACAGGAGGAGGCAAAGGACATCACAGGAGATGGAGGCAGAAGTTCAAGTCAAGAAACCCCAACGCTTGCGGCAAGCCAATGCCTTAACTGCGAACTCTGAGAGAAAGCATGGCCTTGATGAAGCCTTGTTCTGGAACTTCCGGCCTCTAAAAACTGTGAGCCAAAAAATTCTTGCTGTTTAAGCCAAACCACTGTGTGGTACTTTTCATAACACCCTGGCAAACTATCATAAAATGGAAGTTAAAGTCTTTTGCTTTCTACTTTTTGAGCATCACACCTTTTTTTTTTTATTTGAGTCAATTTTCTACTACTTAGATATTTTACTTTTCCAGAAAAATTTATGCCTGTGGCAGTGTCATTTTAATTTTTACCTTGTCCTTTACTTTTTTTTTTTAAAGTACTTTACTTTTCTTAATTTGTCCTTTACTTTGGTCTAGTTAGCCAACTAAATTTAAATATAGTAACACCGAGTCCATTGTTTTCAGTTGTGGAAACACAGAATGAGATTTTCAAGTACAGGTGTGTCTACCACAGTGGAGACTTAACTAAAAGTTACCTAGCAATCCTTCTACATAGTACACATCTCTTAGTTCCATTGGACATAATTATCAAGCAATTTGAGTCACAATTTCAAATGAGTCTTATTTTCTTGTTATGTTGATGATTTATGAATCTGTGATTACTATTTTCATTGTTTGAGATATTCGTTCTACCTTTCTGGCTGGAGGTACAAGACCATACAGGAGATACCTATTAACCAGATAGAATTTGAACAATCTTAGGGTAAGAATTTCAAACCAATAGGTCTGTGGAAGCCGTGATCTCAAAGACTGGAATGGGATAATATGAGATCTGTTAAATACTTTTTTCTTTTTGTTATTGCCACTAATGGAATTTTTCTCTGAAATAACTCAGGACTCCATGAAGTGGAAAAATTTACATAAATCCAAATAGTGCATGACAAATTATATTTTGTATAGACCATACAGTAGAAATTATGGCTTATATGGTTTGCTTTCTAGTAATAAGTCACAATGCTAATAATGATGGAAATATTTCTTTAACTGTTATATGTTGAGAATATATATACATAGTAGTAGAATAGGTGTTATTTGGGCCTCAGAACTGCCGTTGAATCAATTCACATTAATAAAGTTAAAAAAATGTTATCACAGAAGTTTTTCTATGGTTTGACTACTGTTAATTAATTAAGCATAATTAATATATTTAAACATAATTTTGATGCCTTTAGTAATCTCTTTTCCAATCACTAAATTTTCATAGAATACTTTAATGCCCAAGAACCTTTTGTTATCAAGATTTCCTATGAATTCTAAAGTAATTAATATATTTTCTTTTTGTGAAGAGAACACCCAAATGAATTACTCTTTTAAGAAAATATACTTAAGTGTAATCTTAGTGATGAAATGTATTAATCTGAGTTCAATATGAATTTATATTTTTTTCTCCCAGAACTTCATACTTTAGACAGTCTCCAATACCACAATGCTCATTTTCAGTTATGTGAACTGACAGTTCACCTGTAGAAAATTTCAGGATATATTCTTCACCTATTGCAAACTACATACTACAGTTAGTAGTATCTTAACATTCTTTCATCAACAGTAACAAATGTACTATACCAAAACTATGAATCAGTAATGGAAGGGGAGGTGTGGTTAGGGGTATGGGAGGATGTTAGTTTCCTTTTTTTTGTCTTTGTTTCTTTTCTGGAGTAGTGAAAATGTTCTAAAAATTGAAAAAAAATAATTGCGTTGATGGATGCACAGCTGTATGGTGGTGCCATGGTAATTGATTGTACACTTTGGATCTTTGGATAGTTGTATGGTATCTGAACAATTTCAATAAAAAAATTAAAAAAAAGAAAAGGGAATGCTATTCATAAATAAATAAATATATATACATATATATATAGCATCATTTGCCGTTTGAAACATTCAAATTATTTTTTTGTAGCTAATTTTATTTTGAACGCTGTTTTCTTATCCCCTTTTCAGTGTTATTTCTTTAAGAAATCCTTTACTAGGAGAAAAAAAGAATCTAGAAGACAATTGAAATCATAATCTGAGTAGGTTGTTTGATCTCCCATATGTGCTATACTATTCTCAAATGGGGCTTTTATCTGACTAATCTTCAAAAATAGTTACCTCAGTAGCTTATTGGGAAGTACTGTAGAAATATCCCAAGATGAAAAAACAGATCCTGAGAATTCCTTTGATTATTACCTTATAAATTAAGTTGTGTTTTTACAAGTGACCCTTCGATGGTGAAGTACCCTTAGAAGTGTGAAGTTAAACTATAAAAGTACCACATAAATAAAGAGGCCAAGTATTCGTAGAAGGCTCTTTAAAAAGAATATTTTCCTAGTCTAAAGCAGACTTGATTGTCCCTAACTAGTGATGTTGACATATCTAAAGAAATCAAAGTTTTAGTAGAGAGTGACCAGTGTAGAAGGAAAAAAATTAAGTAGAAAGGAATAGGCAGTGTGGAAAGAGAGGCAGAATTCCTCAGTGTCCATCCAGCAATGTCCACGAGAAAGGCTACCCTAATATGAGAGCCAGAATCTCTTGTCTTGTCTCAATGGTGATGTTACATAGATCTGACTAACGTAGCTTGAAGCCACTGCCAGCTTTTCAGATTGCCCAGTTACCCTTGAGCTGATGTCAGGCCTAGCAAGCCACCACTTTAGTTAGAATTTGTCTTCTCAACATTAAGATAATATTTTGCCCAGAAGACTTCACTATTCACTCTTTGAGATTATTATAGTTGTCTCTTCAAAGTCACCAAAATTCTTTTCCATTTACATAGTAAAACAGTAAAAACTATAACACTGTGTTTACCAAATATTTAAAGCATGATTGCCAATTAGTAGGGGTGAGGGATAGTGTCAGAATCACCAAGGAGAATTCTCAAACTACATAGTTTTTTTACTGTCTTTATCTTATGCTATGAAGTCACTTTGGAATTGCCTTACTGTTTGGTCCCAGGCTACCTTTTGTATGGTTCATCAATTCACAGATTAAGAAATGTATTTTCCAACAGGTTGGCAGTTGGGGAAAGTGTGGCTATCCTTTGTCTCTTTTCCGCTCCCTGGCTGTAAAGGGAGATGGTTGAGAGTACTGCACTTTCATCTCTTTTCATGAGCATCTGTTAAATGCCAGGCACTATGCCAAATGATGGGAAATAGATGAAAGGACATCATTCTTATCTAACCTGAATCTTAGCTCTCTTTAAACAGAACAATTTTTCTTGAGGATATTCCAGTTCATCACACATAGAACAGTGCTATCTCCTAAAGTTCTTTAAAAATTAAATGATTTACAATTCAACCAATTAATAAATTACAATCAAACATTAAAAAAATTTTGGTGGATCTGGACATCTGGCTACAGAGTATGTCAGAGTTCTCTGTACCGGGTTGTATTATTTTTAAATTTTTCTGTAAGTATGAAAGTATTTCAAAATAAAATTTTTTTAAAATCACAGCATATTGATTGGGAGATACATTTTGTCATGTTTGGAAAATTTAATCTGCCATTCTGCCCCAGTTCTAGTTGTTTAAAAAAACAAATCAGTAACAACATTGTGAAGGCAATTAACAGCACTGAAATGGATACCTGAATGTGATTAAAAAGGGTACTGTCAGAAAAAAATCCATGGAACTACACTATGCAGACAGTGGACACTAAGTTAAACCATGTACTTGTGAGAATGAAATTAAGTTTAGCTTTCACACAGAATAGGTGTGCCTTGCAGGGTGGGGCAGTTAAGAAATTGGCAGAAGGTTCAAAAGACAAACTGTAATCCACAGTCAGTCCCCCTGCTTATCCGCCCACTATCTACTGTCCTTGCAAGGTGGAGACTCAAGGTAGAGATTCACAAAATAGCCTCATAACTTGTTACCAAACTAGCCCAGACTGGCTCTAAAGAGGCCTAGGCATAACCATTATAGTCAGAGGTGGAGATTCGTTCCAACGGTTCCTAATGTTGCAAATTTGCGCAGGAAACGTATTTCAAATGTTTCCAATTTGGGCAGGCTGCATGTTTCAAATTTGCTGGGCTAGTTAGGCTTGTCGAATAGAATGTAACCTCTGGAGTATCCAGCCAACAGAGAAACAGGGGAGGGTCTTGCAGTTAGGTGTAGGGAATAAATACTGCTGGGTCTATTGTTCTGGGTGCCAACCCCCACATTTGGTTGGGTGCCTGTTCTTGCAAGACCATGAATAAATTCTTTTCTTCCCCACAATCGGGTGAGCATTTATTCCTTTTTAGGAATAGTGCTTGTTTCTCACATACTTGAGTTAATAGGACAGTTATAAAAAGATGCCATTTGGCTTCCGGCACGCTCTTTTCGGGGGGTAGAAGGCGCACGTCACAGGAGAGAATCTTAGCAATTGCCTCCCCTTTTAGGGCTTCTGCAGCCTTGTATGACTGGAAGGGGGTTGTAGCAAGAAGCCGAGCCTGAGGGGCAGCCTTGATCCCTCTGATCGAGGTTCCCATGCTTTCGGCTCCTGGAGCCTCCTTCTCCAGACCTAGTTCCTTTGAGTGCCCCAGCGTCCTAGGCCGAGTGAGTGGAATGGCTGTTGAGGTCCAGCGCTTGGGGTTTCTGTGCGCCCCATGAACCAACAGGGGAGCCTCCAGAGACCCCAGCTCCTGGCACGAAAACCCCCGCATGCTGTATTCACTGGCAATTTAGAGATACCTGTGCTCACAGACATACAGTGCTTTTTTTATACTAAACCAGGCAAATGTGCAAAACGAACGTGTCTGTATCTACTGATGGGGCTGTAAGTGCCTCACAGATTTCTGCTTTGGGACAAGAGACCCTGGTTAGACCAAAGTCGTTGCTTTTGAAGTTGTTGACGTCTGTTGGTATACAAAAAGACATTTACACAATGAAAGAGGCTATGTTTTTTCTTGGCCAGCATATTATGGCTAAATGATTATATGATGAGCAGCAACTACATATTGTATATTGTTCAAATGATCTTCTAGGGCATTTGCTTGGAGTGCCAAGCTTTTCTGTGAAAGAGCACAGGAAAATACATACAATGGTCTACAGAAACTTGGTAGTGGTCAATCAGCAGGAACCATCAGACATCTGTGAGTGAAAACGTGTCATTTTGCAGATGGCCGTGAGCAAAGAGTGCAGGAAGAGAGAACTTCATCCTCAAGTTTGATTTCTAGACCAAATACCTCATCTAGAAGGAGAGCAATTAGTGAGACATAAGAAAGTTCAGATGAATTAGCTGGTGCACGGCAAAGAAAGCACCACAAATCAGATAGCATTTCCCTTTCTTCTGATGAAAGCCTTGCTCCGTGTGTAATAAGGGAGATATGCCGTGAAAGAAGCAGAAGCAGTGAATTGACAGGGACTTCATCAAATCTGGATATTGATGCTGGCATAAGTGAACATTCTGGTGATTGGTTGGATCAGGATTCAGTTTCAGGTCAATTCGGTGTAGAGTTTAAAGTTGAATCTATTGCTCCAGAAGAGATTACAGCCTTAGTGAAGAAGGACAATTCTTAGATGAAGATGATGAGGTGTATCGAGTTACTGTATATGCATCAGGGGAGAGTGATACAGATTCATTTGAAGAGGATCCTGAAATTTCCTTAGCTGACTGTTGGAAATGTACTCCACACAATGAAATGAATTCTCCCCTTCCACTGCATTGCAACAGATGTTGGGGCCTTCGTGAGAATTGGCTTCCTGAAGATAAAGGAAAGGATAAAGGGAACATATCTGAGAAAGCCAAACTAGAAAACTCGACACATGTATAAGAGGGCTTTAATGTTCCTGATTGCAAAAAAATGACAGCGAGTGACTCTGAAGAGTCAAGTGTTGACGAAAATGATGGTAAAATCTTGCAAGCTTTCCAATCCCAAGAAAGTGAGGACTATTCTCAGCCATCAACTTCTAGTAGCATCATTTATAGCAGTCAAGAAGATGTCAGAGAGTTTGAGAGGGAAGAAACACAAGACAAAGAAAAACGTGTGCCATCTAGTTTTGCCCTTAATGCCATTAACCTTGTGTGATTTGCCAAAGTCAATCTAAAAATGGTTGCATCGTCCATGGCAAAACAGGACATCTTATGGCAGGTTTTACATGTGCAAAGAAGCTAAAAAAAATGAAATAAGCCCTGTCCAGTATGTAGGCAACCAATTCAAATGATTGTGCTAACTTATTTCCCCTAGGTGACTAGTCTATAAAGGTAGAATTATATAATTCTAACTATATAACACTAAATGCTTAGTTATTTTGGCAACATGAAATTTATTTTTATTTTTTTACTTATATCAAAATGAGAAAGTCCTTGTAAATTTCTCGGTCTGTGTAGATTTCTTCTCTTTAGTGTGAGTTACTTACTTGGAGAGGAGGTGGGGGTTAGTGAACATTCGCTTTCTTTTAGGAAAATTTCACTACTGTTTATATTTTATATTTGGGTTTTAATGTAATTTGAATGGGATATATAGCTAATCCTTTACTCCTACCCCTCATATTTTAAATAATTTCCACTTTCTTTTAAATGAGAAGTATTTAAAAAAAATATATAAACAGGACATTTAAATGTAACTTATTTAGTAACTTTCTTTTAAGGAGATAAAGTTTGTGTGAAAGATTTAATATTTAAATTTTAGATACTCTTAAACCTTCTGATCCTTAGTTTCTCTGTTCTTTCAGAGTCTCCTATAGTACTCTTCACAGGTGAAAAAGAAATTGTTGGTTATATTTGGTGCTCTAGAAGTAGAAATGGACTACTTAGTCTCCAACCTCTTTGGTATAGTAAGGTGATAGAAGTGAAGTGTATTTTTATTTGTGGCTTTAATAAAAATATCCTTCAAGTGTTCTGCTTGGTAAATCAACCATAGAAGAATAAAAAAATACCTTAAATGAACTATCTGTAACAATTGTCCTCCTCCCCACTGAAGCCCATCTTCCAAAATCCATTTAAAATTTTTCATTTATAAAAACTAAACAGGCTCAAACACATCTTTTAAATATCAATAAACTCTGAATTTGTCCGTGTGCTTTTTGAAACATTCCTTAAGGTCTTTCTCTTTATAAAATATAACAATAAAAAACAACAAAAAAATCTGAAAGGGAGGAAAAAAACAAAATATTCAAAGCATCACTTTGTCGGAAATAGGTATCTCCTGTATGGTCTTGTACCTCCAGCCAGAAAGGTAGAACGAATATCTCAAACAATGAAAATAGTAATCACAGATTCATAAATCATCAATATAACAAGAAAATAAGACTCATTTGAAATTGTGACTCAAATTGCATGATAATTATGTCCAATGGAACTAAGAGATGTGTACTATGTAGAAGGATTGCTAGGTAACTTTTAGTTAAGTCTCCACTGTGGTAGACACACCTGTACTTGAAAATCTCATTCTGTGTTTTCACAACTGAAAACAATGGACTCGGTGTTACTATATTTAAATTTAGTTGGCTAACTAGACCAAAGTAAAGGACAAATTAAGAAAAGTAAAGTACTTTAAAAAAAAAAAGTAAAGGACAAGGTAAAAATTAAAATGACACTGCCACAGGCATAAATTTTTCTGGAAAAGTAAAATATCTAAGTAGTAGAAAATTGACTCAAATAAAAAAAAAAAAGGTGTGATGCTCAAAAAGTAGAAAGCAAAAGACTTTAACTTCCATTTTATGATAGTTTGCCAGGGTGTTATGAAAAGTACCACACAGTGGTTTGGCTTAAACAGCAAGAATTTTTTGGCTCACAGTTTTTAGAGGCCGGAAGTTCCAGAGCAAGGCTTCATCAAGGCCATGCTTTCTCTCAGAGTTCGCAGTTAAGGCATTGGCTTGCCGCAAGCGTTGGGGTTTCTTGACTTGAACTTCTGCCTCCATCTCCTGTGATGTCCTTTGCCTCCTCCTGTGGCTTCCTCCAGCTTCTAGGTTCTAATCTTATGGCTCTATTTATAAGGCCTCCAGGAATACCGAGTAAGGCTCACTCTGATTCAATTAGCCACACCTAAATAGGATCTTAGAAGTTCCTATTCACAAATAAGTCCATATCTTAACCAGTAAATCTTCAAAGTGTCCTTTTTACAAATGGCTTCACACCCAGAGAAATGCACATTAAAATTACAAACATGACTTTCGTTGAGGTACACGATTCAATCGACCACAGATATTGAAGCAGTAAACAATATTGTTTTCTACTTGGAATTCTAACCCTGTACTATAGAAAAATGTTGGTTGAATTATAGTCCTAGAAATGATAGAGAAGCTAGCATCAGATTTACCCTCTGTGCCAGTCTGGCTGTATTGTGTCCCCTCAAAATGCCATGTTCTTTGAAGCAATCTTGTAGGGGCAGACATATTCAGTCTTGATTAGTTTGGAACCTTTGGATTGGATTGTTTCAATGAAGATGTGACCCACACCAACTGTAGGTGATAATTCTGATTGGATTATTTCCATGAAGGTGTGGCCCCACCCATTCAGTGTGGGTCTTGATTAGTTTGCTGGAGCCCTATAAGAGCTCAAACAGAAAGAGCTTGGTGCTACAGCCAAGAGAGACATTTTGGAGACGGCCATTAAAGCAGACTTTTGCTGATGCATTGGAGATACTAGCCCAGAGTTTGCCTGGGAGAAACTAAGAGAACACCCCCAGATGCCTAGAGAGTAACATCTTGGGAGAAAGCCATTTTGAAACCAGAACCCTGGAGCAGATTCCAGCCATATGCCTCCCCAGCCGACAGAGGTTTTCCGGATGCCAGCAGTGTTCCTCAGTGAAGATACCCTATTGTTGATGCTTTTGTCTGGACACTTTTATGGCCTTAGGACCCAACTTTGTAACCAAATAAACCCCCTTTATAAAAGCCAATCCATTTCTGGTATTTTGCATAGTGGCAGCATTAGCAAACCAGAGCACCCTCCTACTCTACACAACTCTAAAATCAGACAAAGAGTATAAAGTAGCTGATACCAGGCGGGTGTCACAGAGCCAGGATCCTTGAGCAAAGGCAAGCACACAAATGAGGACCATATGAATTCATGCTTTCTGCCTGGGAGCATTTTCCAAATTAAGCTCCATGAAATGGAAGCTCAAGCAGCAAGCAACAGTCATTCTGGAAGAAGGAAATGGAGACAAGAGTTTGTGTTACTGAGGTAGCTGGAATTTTTAAGACAGTATTCCAGAGAAGAGGGAGCTGCACAGAAGGAATGCGGGAAATCTGCCTTGGGGTCCCCTTCTGGTCCTATGCTCAATGCAAAGGTGCACAAGGCCAGGGAGAGATTCCACGAGGCCTATCAAAGAATAACTGCTGGTAAGGTAAGGACTGAACAACGATTGCAAGGGTAATACATTAAAGATCTGAGCAAGCTACAATGGAGGATACTTGGTATACACTGCAGGCATTCATTTGAGACAACAGAAGGAAAACTGGTGACCCAGAATAAGGATGATGCCCTAAGACTACGGGCAAAAATGAAATACATTCACCCACAATGCTTAAAACTAGGCTTCAATGGGATCAAGGTAATGCGCTTGCAATTTGACTGTCTGCCTGAACAAAATGCAAAATTTTTTTTTTTTAAAAAAGGGGTATTTTTTGGGCTTGGCAAATCTATGTGGGAAATATTTTACTTTGATTAAAACCAATACTGTGGAAAATGAATTATGTTGGACTCTTGGATAACTTACTCTTTTTCAATAGCTGTTTGATAACAATGGCTTTGACCATTTTATTCCAAAACAGGGGCAGAACTAATAGGTGGTGGGGGCAGTATTTGAAGGCATGCCTAGTATACGTTGTTCTAAACTGCTACATGTCAAACTCAATGGGCTCTTATGACAATAGTGGAGAACATAGACAGCATGGTGCCTAGGAGAAGCCACTTTAAATATTATTATTAGAGGTTTTATGGAAGGATGGGGTAAGGGCCAGGGCTGCCATTTCTGGGTGATTCAATAAAATTAAACCATGAACTCAAATGGTTCAAATCTGTCCCATCATCTTGCATTCCTATGGCCTTTGTTCAGTTGCTGAATCTTTTGAATTTGGGGGGACAAAAAGAAAAATGAAGCTGCACAATATTTTCCCACTTTATTTTGTCACTGACCTGTGTGCCTCCCTGGCGGGGTGAGCCTGTCTTCTATAGGGGCAATGGGGTTTTTGGTGGAAGGGGAGAGGATGGTGTTCCTGTCCTGAGGGGACAGCTGGGGGAACGAAGACAAAGCAGTATGTGACACTGACAGCTCACAAAGGGCCACAGAGGATGAATATGGCTGTGCGGGGGTGTATGCGCAGTGGTTACTCCTCCTCTCCAGGACTGCAGTAGGCTCCTTCTCTGGAGCCCACCACACATCTCTACAAACTAGAAGAGATTTGGTCTGAGCTCCAGATCCCCTACACCTTCTTTGGCCTCCAGCAGTACTCAGTGCTCCCACCTCCCCTTCCCCCACACCCTAGCAATACTGTGTTCCCAACTCCACCCCAGCCTCCTGAAAGCTCTGAGGCATAAAGGAGACCTGTGGAGTGAGTCAGGGTTGAGAGACCTTCTGGGGAGCCGGCTCCCTGACCTGGAGCACTGCTGATCCCTCACGTGCCAACAAGATCAAGGAAGACCTCGCAACCTGCCTTGCCAGTGCTGCTGCTGCAACACAAGCTCTGGTACCCTATATTACCTGGCGCAGAGTGGCTCTGCCATGGGCATGTTCAATGCCACCATGGGGAAACTGCAGTGCCAGCTACCCAAGGGGGAGTATGGTATGTTCAAGTACACCCTGCTCTTCAAGGGCAACTTTATCCAGATCACCAAAAGGGAAGAGGTGATCACTGTGCACAAATGCGTCCAAATCATGCCAGCTTCACATGCACCAGTCCCAGGCTCCCCCTCCCCAAAGTCATGCTCCCAGCCAACCCGCCACCAGCTGCAAGGAACACACCACCTAGGCCACCCAGGGGAAAGGCTGCAAGGCTAGCAAGGCTTTAGAGCTCACCAGGCTCCTGCCCTTGAAGTTTATAAAATCTCTGTTCATAATCAAGAGAAACAGCAGCTGTGCCTAAAGTTTCCCACTGGCCATTCTTGCGACTTGCAGCTGTCTCCCTCTAGATGCCCGGGAAGACCTCTTTACCTATGGGGAAAAGCTACTTTATCTCCTGCGACCACCAGTGGACAGTAACAGCAGTACCCACACTATTCTCTCTGGGGTCATGATATGCATGCTCATGTTTGAGGAAGACAACAGAAGGAGCACAGCAACTTTGGATTTTCATGGAAAGGGAGATCGAGACCAAGTCAGCATCAGGAGCATCCATGTGGTGTCTGAGGCATCTGTGGCATCCTTGGCTGCTGTTGCTGAGGGGCAGGGGATCAAATACACCTCCCGGCATCCCACTAGCACGCCTGACATGTCCACCCCCAAACCTGCACAGCCTGCCAAAGGGGCAGCATCTGCAGCAGTAGCAAGGGTGGCAGCAAAGGGCACCTCAGCTGGTGACAAGAGCATGACAGCATCTGAAGCCTGCAGATCCTGAACACAGCAACAGCAGGAGCAGCTGCCCAGAAGGAAGCAGAAGCAGCGTGGCCCTCTGGGGTGTCACCACTGTGCCCTCAAAGAGTGCTAAGAAGGCTGTGGGATGTGCTGCAACAGAGACCTCTGAGTGTACATCTACCATGGCGGTTTCAGCCACTCTTTCTGCAGAGAGCAACTCGAGCTTGGCAATAGCAGGAGCAATATCTGCCAGAAAAACTATGGCAGAAACAGCTCAAGACTCAGCTGCGGGACCTCCTGCCTCGACTTTGGTGAGTGAAGGCCACAAGGCTGGACAAGAGGCAAGCCAGCGAGTCTCCCAGTCCAATGTCAAAGCCCAGAAGGAAAGAAAGGAAAGGAGGGAATGAACAGAAAAGGAAAGAGACATCAGGATGACCAATCTTTTCCAATTGGCTTTTGACCAGAAAGGGGGAATGAAGGACAAATTTGTGACTTTTTTTTTTTTACTGGAATGATCATCTGTCAAAGTCAGGCTGTTATGATGATCATAGGCTTTAATTATGTGCCTTCCCATAATACATCAAGTTGGTTTTCTTGAAGGCTGTTAAACTGGTCTTGTTTGAAAGCATTTGGATGGCCAAGTGAAAGCATTACTCCGCTTCTCCCTTCTTTTATGCTTGCACAAATGACCACTGTGCTAGGGACTAGTAATTGTTTCTTCAGGTTCCAGTTTTCTTTTCAGTGAAATAGGGAAAGGGGGATGACACTAGAAGTGTTTGCTTAAATTCCAGTTACCTACCAAAGGCCCTCTTGTGCTAACTTCCTGCTATGCAGTGGTGGCTTGGAAGCCATTTACATCTGTGGTGAGCATGTACCAATTTATCTCCTGACTTGTGGTCATTTCCCCAGTGCTAGCCACAGAATAAATAATTTCCAAACAGTTATTCCTTGGGAGCTTCAGAGATAATCTGGGGGGTGGACACACTGAAGGGCCAAGAGAGGGGAGGATGGCAGGGAGAGGGAGGGAGATGGTAGGAGACAGAGAAACAGTGAAGGAAGAGGGTGCGGCCTAGAGAGCTGTGGCCATGGAGGTACTTGCTGAAGTAGATATCAACTGGTATCGATCTACTGGTAGATATCAATATGCCCCCACCCACCTTGTACTTTGCAACTTCCTTTTCATCCCCTGAAAGAAAAGATACTCAAGAAAACAGTTCAACTGCAACCATATTGATCATCTCTCATTTGGAACCATCCCTGGGCCTGTCTCTATCAGTAGCTCCCAACTCTGAGTATCCGAGGCCCTGCCCTCCATGGCTCCTCCTTCCTCATCTCACATCTCTTCGTGTGCCAAGTCCCACCCAATTAACCTCCAAGACTTCTTTCCATCAGGCCTTCCATGTGACACCCCACCCCACCCCAGGAGAAAGGGGGCGAGCCTTGGAGGAAATTGGAGGAAAGCTCCCTCCCTCCCTTAGGGCTGTGTGGGGAAAGATGGAGACCCTCCAACTTCAAATCCATCTTCCTCACCCCAGGCCTGTATTCCCAGAGCCCAGCATACCCTGGGTGCCTGACAAGTGTTTCTTGAATGAATGAATGAACAAGTGAATGAACATGTCACAAAAGGTGCTAAGGGCAGAAGATGCTAGCACCACAGTGAGTCACCAAGCTCTCCACACCTCCATGGCTTAGCTATGAAAGCTGTAAGCAAGCCATTAGCTCGGACTCCAGCCTAGCTGGCATGGAGCATGCTTTCCACAGCCTGGCTGCCGAGTTCATATACAGGGCACCCATCCCTTGGACCAGCAGCCTCGCTTCCCATTTCCCACTCTCCCAGCTCCATTCTGTCTCAGACGTTCTGCCCTTGTCCAAGCAGGGCAAGGGTGTGGGGTGGAAACTCACAGCAGGCAGGGACGTCGGCTCACCCACCCATGTACCCCAGGGATGGGCTTGCCAGCAGGCAGATGGGAAATGTCAAAAGAAGGAAAGTGGGGTTACTAACTGCTCCCTAGGTGCAGAACCCTAACACAGGGTGTCATTCAGACTACACAGCTCCAGGTGGCATGTCCTCCTCTGCCTATTTATTAACAGGATCATGACATACATGCTAATCTGTACCTTACGTCTCTTTAAACATAACAATTTATCCTGAAGATATCCCATTTCATCATACATAGAACGGGTCTATCTCCTAAATTCTTTAAAAATTCAATGATTCATGATTCAACCAATTGATAAATTAAGATCAAACATCAAAACATTTGGGTGGATCTGGACATCTGGAGTATATCAGAGTTCTCTGTATGGGGTTGTATTATTTTTCAATCATTCTGTAAGTTTGAATGTATTTCAAAATGAAAAAGTTTAAAAAATCAGAGCATGTTGGTTGGGAGGTACATTTTTGGCATGTTTGGAAAATTTAATCGGCCATCCTGCCTCAGTTATAGTTGTTTAAAAAAACAAGTCAGTAACAATGTTGAGAACACAACTAACAGTACTAAAATGTATATCTGAATGTGATTAAAAGGGGTAATGTCAGATTGTATAGAAGGTAAGAGAATAAAAATTTTTAAAAAATCCATGGAACTACGCTATGCAGAGAGTGGACCCTGAGTTAAACCACAGACTTTAGATAATAGAACAATTATAAAAAGAGGATTTCATCATTTGTAACAAATTTTCCACACCAAAGCAAGATATCAATAATAGGGTGGTATATGGGAGTTCTGTATTTTATGTATGATTGCTCTTCAAACCTAAACTTCTCCAATAAAGAAAAAAATCAGTAAGAAATTTAAATGATTTTCTCATGAATGAACATGATTATCCTAATAGACGAAGAAAAGGCATTTGACAAAATCTAGCACCTTTTCTTGATTAAAAACTCTTAGAAGAGTAAGAGTAAAAGGGAACTTTCTCATGATAAAGGTCATTTATGAAAAACCCACGGCTAACATTAAGCCCAGTGGTGAAAGACTTAAATCTACCCCCTTCCCCTCCACCAAGAACAGGAATCAGACAAGGATGACTGCTTTCAATATCGTACAAGAAGTTTTTGCTAGAGCACAAGTGCCATTCAATATTGTACAAGAAGTTCTTGTTAGAGCAATTAGACAACAAAAAGAAATAAAGGGTATTCAAATTGGAAAGTTTAATGATGGTTAAGTTCATATGTCAACTTGGTTAGGTTACGATGTCCAGTTGTTAGGTCAAGCAAGCACTGGCCTGATTGTTACTTTGATGATATTTCATGGATTTAAATTATCAGTAAGTTGATCACATCTATGACTGATTGCATTCGACTAAGCAAACTTCTCAACTTAGATTTTCATGCACCTCTTCTTTACTACCCTGTTTTTGTTACAACAGCTATACCAAAGCAAAGCAAGTTAATTTAAATTAGGAGAGGTAATAGAATTCCAATGCCTGGAAATCCTGGAACAAATGTACTGTACAAGAAAAGAAGAACTCTCTCAGCCTCGATTAAAGCAATGATTGTGGCAAATGCCATTTGCCAATCAAAAAAATAAATATCTGATAATTTTTCTAAGATGGAAATGAAATGAAGTATATTTTTACTTGTAGCTTTAATGAGAATACCCTTCAAGTGCTGTCCTTGGTAAATTAATGTTTAGAAGAATAAATGAACTATCTGTAACAAATGTCCTCCTCCCCACTGAAACACATTTTCCTAAATCCATTTAAAATTTTTCATTTATAAAAACTAAACAGGCTAAACCATAACTTTTAAATATCAATAAACTCTGAATTTGTCTATGTGCTTTTTGAAACATTCCTTAAAGTCTTTATCTTTATTAAGATATAACAATGAAAACAAAAAAAATCTGAAAGGAAGGGAAAAAAACATTCAAAGCATCACTGTCGGGAATGGCCATGCTCCAAACATTAACTTGCAAAGAAAAAATGTTCTGTGAGGCTCTCCATGGAGAAATGCTGAAGAGTGGTATTAATGCATCTTAGACAATACAAGGTGTCCTAGGATGTCACAGAACAGTGCCAACTAGGTAGCAATTACCTAAGAATTTTTACTCTTTCCAAAATTGTAATAAGTAAATACATTTAACAACTAATATTTATTAAAAGTAAATAGATCATGGAAGTAGTTTTAAATAAGCAGTCTCTGGGCTGTGGGCTCACAAGTCTGAACTCAACGAAGTGAAGTCTCTGCAATGACAGTTGCTTCTGTTGGGGAGGGAGGGGTTAAGGGTCGGAATTCTAAAATGACAGTTAACCAGAGAACCTAAGATGGCAGCTAGGAGAGACAGGGCGAAGAAACACCTCCATGAAAAATACTAAATAAAAGCGAGAAAGTGACCCAGAACACCAGTTCCAGCGATGCACCAGCTGGACAAGGTCTGCTAAAACCACGGGGACCGTGCACTTGGTGAAACGGGAGTCTGCGATCTGGAGCGAGCAAGCGGCCTCACCCCTTGGTTCCTGGGCGGCGTGCCCCTTGTAGGTGGTGGCCGGTCGGGTCAGGAGCATGATGTCGGGGACCAGGAGCATGGGGCTGGGGCACGCGATGCCCACCGTCACCACTGAGATGCGGTTGTCCACGTCACTCACCTCTCCCCTTCTGCTGATCTGAATAAAGTTGCTCTCGAAGATCGGAGCATATTTGAATATGTCATGCTCCCCCTTCCGCAGCTGGCGCTGCAGCTTCCCCGCGGTGGTGTTGAACATGCCCCTGGCAGAGCCGCTCTGAGCCGTGTAATAGGGTAGATGACACTCGCTGCTCATGGCAAGCAGCTGTGTTGCAGCAGCAGCACTGGCCAGGCGGGTCGCTGGGTCTCGATCTTGCTGACAGTTGAGGGAGCAGCTGCGCCCAGGTCCCAGGAGGCAGCTCCCAGCAGGTCTCTGGACCCTCACCTGCCCCACAGGCCTCCTTTATGTCTCAGGCCTCCCAGAGGCAAGGGTGGGGGTGGGAGCAAAGAGTGTGGCTGGGGGCAGGGGAAGGGGAGGTGGGAGCACAGACTACTGCTGAGGTGCGGGGAAGGGGAGAGAAGCTGTAGGGAATGAGGAAATCAGACCAAATATGTCAGGTTGTGGCGCTGTAAGGTGGGATCCAGAGAGAGTGGTTTACTGCAGTCCTGGCGAGGAGCAGTAACCACTCAGCCTTCACCCCTGTGCAGACATATTTATCCCGTGCGGCACTTTGTGAACAGTCCCTGTGTCACATACCCCTTTGTCCCCGTCCCCCCAGCCCTCAGGGCAGGACCACCATCCTCCCCCTTTCCCCAAACACCCCACTGCGCCCACAAGGACAGGCTCACCCTGCCGGGCATGCATGTGGGTTGGTGCCACAATAAAATGGGAAAATTTTGTGCAGTTTTTTTTTTTTTTTTCTGCCCCCCAAATTCAAAACATTCAACAATTAAACAATTAAAATGTATTGGATATCCTAGAATTGGAAGGCTTGGCCCTTTAGCCCATCCTTCCATAAAATCTCTCATAATAATAACTTTAAAAGTTGCTTCTCCTAGGCTCCATGCTGTCTATGTTCTTCCCAATTATCGTAAGCAGCCACTGAGTTTGATACATAGCAGGGTAGAACAGGGCTCTAGAGTCTGCTAGGCCTGCATTCAAATACCGCCCCCACCTCCTATTCGTTCTGTCACTGCAGCAAAGCAGTACAACCTCAGTTTCTTTACCTGTAAAGTGGGGAGAGTAACAATAGAATCAAACTCACTGGGAGGAGAAGAGGTGGCCACCTGGAAAATTTAAGTCCAGAGTCAGCCCAGCACTGAGGAGAGAGCCTGTCTGAAGGGGTTGTCCTGGGTTTTCCATAACATACGCACACATAGAGTTAATTATGTGACTCTCCATAACACATCGAGTTGGTTTTCTTGAAGGCTGTTGAACTGGTCTCCTTTGAAAGCCTTTGGATGGCCAAGTGAAAGCACTGCTCTGCTCTTCCCTTCTAGTAGTACCCTTACACAAACAACCTGTGTGCTGGGGACTAGGAATTCCCTCTTCAGGTCCCAATTTTCATTTCAGTGAAACAGGGAAGTGGACAGCACTGGAAGTGTATGCTTAAATTCCAGTCACCTACCAAAGGCCTCTCTCGTACTAACTTCCCGCCATGCAGTGGCAGCTTGGAAGCCATTTACATCCATGGGTAGCATGTGCCAATTTACCTCCTGCCTTGTGGTCATTCCCACAGTGCTAGCCACAGAATAAATGATTTCCAGTTACTTGAAAGTTCTGCTCCCAACTCTTAACTTCTATCAGTTTGAAGTGAAACCTAAAATTCCACCTTACAGAGTAATTCCTCAAGGATAAACACTCACTCTCCTTCAAAACACACACCTCAGTTCATCAATAGATGAAAGAATAAACAAAATGTGGAATATCCATACAATGGACTATTCTTTATACATAAAGACGAATGAAGTGTCGATACACACTACAATGGGCATGAACCCCGAAACCATTAGGCCAAGGGAAAGGCAGCCACAAAGACCATGTATCGTACGATTCAATTTATATGAAATATGCAGAATCGGCACATCTGTGAAGACAGACAAAAGACCGCTGGTCGTCAGGGGCTGCAGGGAGTGGGGAGAAGGGAGTGATGCCAATGGGTATGGAGTCTCCATGTGGGGTCATGAAAGTGTTCTGGAACTAGGCAATGGTTGCACAACATTGTGAGTGTATTTAAGGCATTTGATTGTACACTTTAAAATGGTTTCAATGATTAATATTACATGTATTTGCCAGACACACACACACACACACACACCCAGACACACACAGAACACACACCTGCTTGGCAATATTATGGTTGAAAAACATGGGTTTCAAGCAAGTTACTTAACTCCCCATTTCACCTGTAAGATGGGGAGAGCAACCGCTGCCGGGAGGAGCCAGTGAGATATCCCATGTCAAGGGCAATAAGCCATGACTCAATAAACGTTAGCTGTTGTTAGCATTAATCACCAGCACTCCTTTAAACCTCAGGGTGAATTTGTGCCTGAGAGTGGGTTTTTTTTAATTACTACCCTTTAATCGTTGTTTCAAGAGTTTTATTCCTATACTATACAATCCATCCTAAGTGTACAATCAACAGCTCTTGGTATAATCCCATAGTAGTGCACTCACCACCATAATCAATATGCAAACATTCTCATTTCTTCCCCCTAAAATCCCATACCCTTTATACCCCCCCCATTATTGACATTTAGCTTTGGTATAGTGCCTTTGTTACAATTAATGAAAGAGTATTACCATGTTACTGTAACTACAGATCTTAGTTTGCATTAATTGTATTTTTTCCCATATTCCACCCTATTAACACCTTGTAATAGTGATGTACGTTTGTCCTAGTTCATGTAAGAACTTATATTTGTACAATTAACCACAGTCATTATCCACTCTAGGGTTTGCTGTGTTAGACAGTCCCAGGTGTTATCCTCTAGCTTTCCTTGTGGTGAAATAAAGGACCCAAGCTGTCCCCTGTCAACCATACTCACACTCAGCATTGTTCATTACACTGACAGGATTAATTCTGTATTAATACTACCATCACACAGGATTGTGCTACCCATTTCCAGATATTTATTATCAGCCTTATTAAACTTTCTGTACTCCTTAAGCATATGCCCAATCTGTACCATCTTTCTGTCTCCTGATAACCTGTGCTTTGGAATTTAACAAGAGTTTGCTCATTATAATTCGTGCAAATTAGTAAGTCATTAAAATGTTTGTTCTTTTGTTTCTGGCTAATTTCCTGAAACGAGTGCTTTTTTAAAGTTCAGTTTTATTGAATGGGGTGTTTGGGGGTAGGGGGAGGACAGTGGCCCTGCCCTGAGGGGACAGCTGTGGGGAGAAGGACAAAGGGGTATGTGACAGCTCACAAAGGTCCACAGAGGACAAATATGGCTGTACAGGATGCAGTGAGACTGCAGCCCAGCTGACATCAGAATCCACTGTGAAGTCCCTACTAGGATGCAGCAGACATGGAAATTCAAACAAAGCACAGCATGCCATTCTGAGACAATATGATTATTTAAATTGCATTAAGGCAGGCTTGGAATGGGCCTTCTGGGGATACTCACTCCCCTGAGCCCTGGTCCTCTTTGCAGCTTTCGGCGCTGGCTATTTCATGGGCTTCACACGTCACTGACTCCACAGTCTCAGCTGTCACGGCACCGACAGCGACCGCTGGGTCACACTCTGCTGCCTCCAGGATGACCTCCGTCTGCTCCCCTCCACCGTCTTAGACATGGCCGCTTCTCCACTGCCAGGCAAGGCTGCTGGTTTTGCTGTGAGGCTGCCTTTCACGTTTGTCAAGAAGGAGCCGATCCTTCTGAGTCTCTTGCTGATAGAGCCCGAACTACCCGTGGAGAGGCTCCTCCCTGATTTGCGAGATATCCTAGACTACTTTGTGCCGGGCGTGCGGCTGCTGCTTTTCCGAGAGGAAGTTCGCACCTGATGCCCCCTGGGCTGCCACGGCTTTTCTCCTCTTCATCCACTTCAGTGGATCTGTGACTGGCCAACAACCAGCCCAATGATTTTTGGCCCATCTCGGGTGCCTTAGTCTTGTGACTTTCACCTGTCTTGGGTGGGCGGGAACTCTTCCTCCCTAGGGCTCTGTCCTTCACCCTTTGTCCCTGCCTTTCCCTTCTTGGCTTCTGGGCTTCTGCATTCACCTGGGAGACTCGCTGGCTTGCCTCCTGTCCAGCCTTGTGGCCTTCCCTCACCAAGGCGGGGGCAGGAAGTCCCGCTGCTGAGTCTTGAGCTGTTTCTAACACGATCTTGCTGGCAGATGTTGCTCCTGCAATCGCAACACTCACGCTGCCCTCTGGAGAGAGAGTGGTGGAAACCACTGCACTGGATGTATGCTCTGAGGTCTTCCTTGCGGCACCTGCCACGGCAACCTTAATGCTCCTTTAGGGAACCCTGGTGACACCCGTGATGGCCTCGCTGCTTCTGCTTCCTTCTGGGCCCTTGGTGGCTGCTCCTGCTATTGCCATGTTGATATGTTCAGAATCTGCAGACTTAGATGCTGTCATGCTCACAGTGCCTGCTGAGGCACCCTTTGCTGCCACGCCTACTATTGCCCCAGACGCGGCCCCTTTGGCAGGCTGTGCAGGATTGGGTGTGACACGTCAGGCATGCTTGTGGGTTTCCGGTGTGGGGGGTTGGTATTTGATCCCCTTCCCCCTTAGTGAAATCAGCCGAGGAGGCCACAGACTCCTTAGACACCATGTGGACGCTCCTGATGCTGACTTGGTCCTGGTCCACTTTCCATGGAAATCCACACTTGATGTGCTCCTCCTGTCCTCAAGGGCATGCATATCATGTCCCCAGCGGGAACTGCGTGGGTACTGCTGTTACTGTCCACTGGTGGTAGCAGGAGATAAAGTAGCTTTTCCCAGTAAGTAAAGAAGTCTTCCCTGGCCTCTAGAGGGGGACAGAGCTGCAGGTCCCAAGAAAGGCCTGTGGCAAACTTCAGGTGCAGCTGCTGTTTCTCCTAATTGTGGACGGGCATCCTCACAAACTTCAAGGGCAGGAGCCTGGTGAGCTCTAAAGCCTTGCTAGCCTTGCAGCCTCACCCCTTGGTTGCCCGGGCCGCGTGCTCCTTGCAGGTGGTGGCCGGTCCGGCCAGGGGCATGCTGTCGGGGAGGGGGAGTTGGGGCTGCTGCATGCAATGTCCACCGTCACCATTGGGATGTGGTTGTTCATGTCGCCCACATCTCCCCTTTTTCTGATCTGGATGAATTTGCTCTGGAAGATCGGGGCGAACTTGAACATGTCATACTCCCCATTGTGCAACTGGCGCTTCAGTTTCCCCATGATGATATTGAACACGCCCTTGTCAGAGATGCTCTGTACTGGGCGATAGGGTAGGTGACAGTCCCTGTTCACGGCAAGCAGCTGTGTTGCAGCAGCAGCACCGGCAAGGCGGGTCCCTGGGTCTTCCTTGACCTTGTTGGCACGTGAGGGAGCAGCAGCGCTCCACTGACCTGCCCCACAGGCCTCCCTTATGCCTCAGAGCCCCCCAGAAGCAGGGGTGGGGGTGGGAGCACAGAGTATTGCTGGGGGCAGGGGAAGGGGAGGTGGGAGCCAGAAAGATCTCACTCCCATCAGGCGCTGCCTTGAGTGGTTCCCAAATTCCCAGCCATTCACACAGCACCCCAGATCCCCCAAGATCCAGCTGCCTGCTTGTCAGCCTCATTTCCCTCCTCTCCTCTTGCCCTCTGTTCAGCTTTACCGAGATAACTGTCATTGCCCCAAACATACTGTGATGGCTCAAGCCTTTGTGTTTTACACAAGTTTTGTTCCGTGGCCTGATTCCCTGCCCCCATCCCCCCGCCCATATTTTCTTCACGTGGAAGAGCTGGAAGGGCTGTCCTACTCATCCTTCAAAACTGTCTGTTCCTCTACGAAGCATCTCCTGAACACGACCCCTTTCCCATGCCCCAGAATCCCTCCTCTGAATGAACCCTATTCCCTGAACATGCTCCTCTCACTGCACCTGTCACTCACAGCTGTGAGAATTACTCATACACCTGTCCTGCCTCTGCCTCTGGCTCTGTCTCCTGTGGCACCAGGGCTGACACACAGGGGGTGCTCCATGAAAGGGGTTGTGCTGGGGTTGCTCCCTCTCCAGTACCTTGGCCCAGAGGCTCCTCCTGAGGGCTTGCTCACCAGCCCATTTCTTTCATTCCCTGTGCCCTGGGGCCATTGCTCCTGCTTCTGCTCCACCTGAGGAAGTTCTCTCCTCAGGAAGAGCACAAGGGGGGTTTGGGCTGAGGGGGGAAGGAGCAGTGGCTCCGGTACCAGTAAATTCTGCACTGTCACCTTCAGTTTGCTAATCTGCAAAATGGAGAGCTGTGAGAATCAGAAGAGAGCACATACATTAAAAAAAAAAAAAGAACTTTATAAATGGCCAAGTATATAAATGGCCATAGGATTGCCAGGTCCTATGGTAATTCTACAATGAACTTTCTGAGGAACTGCCAAAATATCTTCCACAGCGGCTGCACCATTTTACATTCCCATCAGCAGTGAAGGGGTGTCCCTATGTCTCCACATCCTCTCTAAAACTTATTTTCTTTGTTTTCAATAATAGTCATTGTATTGTGTATGAAGTGGTTTGTCATTTGAGTTGTGTTTCCCTAACGGCTAATGATGTTGAGCATCTTTTCATGTGCTTTTTGGCCATTTGCACATCTTCTTTGGAGAAATGTCTATTAAAGTCTTTCACCCATTTTTAAATTGGGTTGTTTGTCTTTTTATTGCTGCAAGGAATGCCATCTCTGAAGAACTTCAATACCATTTCTGAAGTATTCTCCTCCTTTAAGGGGAGTTACATAATCCAGAAGTCATGTGGTAACTGTGGGAGGGGGCATGGGGTGGTGGGGGTTGGGTGTTGAATTGGGGGACTGATGTTGGGAGCCCAGGGGAGACACAATGAAGGCCTGAACATGGGTACGGAGGAGCAGTGAACAGTTCACGGGAAAGAAACAAAGTAGAATCCAGGGGGCCAGGTCCCCAAGGAATGTTGCTTCCTTTTAGGGGAAGAAAATTGAGGCTAGGGGAGCTGGTTTTGGGGGAGGAAATACTAAGTTTAACATAAGAAGAGATTCAACTTTAAACTCTACACCGAATTGACCTGAAACTGAATCCTGATCCAACCAATCACCAGAATGTTCACTTATGCCAGCATCAATATCCAGATTTGATGAAGTCCCTGTCAATTCACTGCTTCTGCTTCTTTCACGGCATATCTCCCTTATTACACACAGAGCAAGGCTTTCATCAAAAGAAAAGGAAATGCTATCTGATTTGTAGCACTTTCTTTGCCGTGCACCAGCTAATTCATCTGAACTTTCTTCTGTCTCCCTAATTGCTCTCCTTCTAGATGAGGTAGTTGGTCGAGAAATCAAATTTGAGGATGAACTTCTCTTCTCCTGCACTCGTTGCTCACTGTCACCTGCAAAGTGACACGTTTTCATTCACAGATGTGCCTGAGTCTGATGGTTCCTGCTGATTGACCACTACCAAGTTTCTGTAGACCACTGTATATATTTTCCTGTGCTCTTTCACAGAAAAGCTTGGCTGCGGGTAGCTGAGCTTGTGCCTCGACTTACCAGGCCTGGGCCAGGGGACTTGATATCACCCCCTGGGGAGGGTAGTAGGTACGGGCGTGAGTGCCCTCTGCAGCCCCCCCGAGCCTGAGGAGCGAGGTCAGGGCAGCTCCCTTTTCCTCACCCAAAATGCCACTGGCAGGGGAGGCTTGCCGGAGGAAACCGCCTTTCTCCCAACTGCCCTTTCCCCACTTCCTTATCTTACCCACATACTCCCTTGTGCCAAGGCCACTCCTGCCACCGCCAGCGCGCATGCACTGTGGCCAGAACAACCCCCGCCCGCTGCAACGGCTCCTGCGTCCTCTCAGAACCAATCCTAGCCCCTCTCCCTTCAATATTGCCATTTTAGGCTACTTCACCCCGTTTCCAGCCCTGCCCTTCTTACCAGCCTATATAACCTGTAATCACCCCTGAATAAATCTCTTTGGCGCATACTCCTACTGGATGAAGAGTGTTTTTTGTCCTTATCGCCGCCCTCCACACCTTGCACGCCTCTCGCCGAGGACTTTGGCCACGTCCTCCGCCTCGCCCTCGCCTCCGGGAAAGAGCCCCCGCCGCCGGTACCCTTTAAGCAGCCCCGAGAGCTGAGGGCTCGGCTACCGGCCGCCACTCCCCCTAGAAGCAGTAACCCCGACCGCAACTGGTGCCCCGTGTGAGGAACGTCTCCACACGACAGTTTGGCAGGTCACCCGCTCGCCCGGACGCCTCTCCAGCTTCCCATTTCCTCGCCTGCAAGGTAAGGGCCGCCTCTCCCTCGCCGCTTCCGGAGCCGTGTGAGGTTCCTTGCTCCGAAGCCGCTCCTCCCTTCCCCCACGCTCTCTTCATCCAGTAGGAACTCCTCCCTTCCCCCACGCTCTCTTCATCCAGTAGGAACTCCTCCCCTCCCCCACGCTCTCTTCGTCCTCTTGTATGCGCACTTCTATGACCCCCGTTCCTCCTAACACTCTCCCTCTTCCCCTCCATTACTTTGCTGTAGTTCTTTGTATCTTTATTTCCTCATTTGGTGCCGTGTGCCTCTTTGCAACCGCCCCCCCTGACTGCTCTCGTTGCCAAAGGGCACTGCTTTCTGCTCTCGCCGTCTCCTTCGGCCTTGCAGCCACAGTTTATCTCATTCTCTCTGCTCAGTAAACTACTCCTCCTTCTCCTCCCCGCCAGCCGGCCGGCCCGGCTCGGGAGCAACTCCCCCTCCTCTCCCCTCAGCTATGGGTAATCGTATATCTACATGTCAGGCACCTCAAGTTCGTGCTCTAGCGGGTCT